>NC_142518.1:73276666-73583125 GCF_057876585.1 Rhinolophus sinicus | reverse complement strand
TACTTTTCTGCAAGAGTCCTAGGTCTTCATGGGCCTGATTGACAGTGGGAATTGTACTCCAACAGCCCTGTTCAGCTGGTGGCCACTTGCATCTCCAGTACATGACTCTAGCCACTGCATAAAGCATCTGTCCTGTTTTCTACCTTTTTAAAAGTAAAACTTGAAGGTTGATATTAAAGGGCATGTTTAATGGGCTTTTCTCAGAGTTTTTCACAGATCTGTAGGAAATTGCAGACAGTCGGTAAAGGGGCTGAGGGTTAGAGATTGGAAGCGTTTATGAAAATGGCTTTCTACCTGATAGGGTGTTGCATTCTCTGAAAGGTAATGAACATTAATAATGGTTTTCATTTTTCTGCCAAGAAAATTCAGTCCCTGCTGGCATTTGTTCTAAATGATAGACTAGCCCACCTGTGTTGCACCCGCTGGGGTTAATTCTCTGTCTCAGTCAGCTTTAAAATGTCAGTCTGAACTCTCAGACTTAATTGTTACAGAAGCTTTATAACCAGGGCATTCAAAATCCTCAGGCTACTCTCTCTTGCCATCATAATTGATACATAATGTATATTCCTAAGCCCCTTGGATTTTACACCTTCAACACCTGTACTGTTGGCAGGGGTAAAGGGAAAAAGAAAGAGGAGGAGGGAGCAAATAAACAGTGAGTGAGTGTGTGTGTGTGTGTGTGTGTGTGTGTGTGTGTGTGTGTGTGTTTTCCCTGTGAACATCTGTTTCCAGTGATGGGGTCCTAAGATCTGCTAAGAAAGGTAAGGTCTGACAGGTTGGTCAACCCGTGGGTTTCTAGGTTCTCCCCTTTCTGGACCTTGAAGGCTGTGTTCTTTAGGCACAGCCATTTCTGGACTTGACTGCAAACATGTGGTTGGCCATTTGGACGTGAGTTATAAAATGTCATGATGCTCTCCAGCATTCCGTTCTTTCACTATTTTGACAATCTGATGGATGGACTAGAATTAATTAGGAAGAGGACAATATTATCCAGCCTGAATAACTGATCTCCTAAGAAGTACAAAGCTGAAGGATCTTGGTACATATGAATCTTATTAAATGTGCTTATAAAATATGTTTTATCCAAATAAATTTAGTAGTCCCTAAAATAGCCTTTTCGGATCTGTGTCTGGAACTTTGGCATGCTTCACAGATCTCTAAGCCAAAATTATTTAGTGAAGTGATGACAATGTGGTTTGTGCACAGGAAAATGGGAAATGTTGATGTTAAGTCCTCTGTTAACTAATTGCACTCCTCTGTCCATCTTAGGGGACACCAGGACCAATTGGAATTCAAGGTCCAACAGGTCCTCAAGGATTTGCTGGCCCTAGTGGTTTATCAGGGTTGAAAGGAGTAAGGGGCTCCCCGGGTCCTCTGGGATCATACGGACCAAAAGGAGATAAGGTAAGAACACCAAAGCTCGATTTTGCTTTGACTCATAGGTCACAAGTGTGAAGGTAAAGTTTCTAAATCTCAGTTCTCTTATGGGAGTAATACTAATCCTGAATACTGTGGTGCCAGGCTACATAATTTAATAAGAGACAGGCTGGGTGGTGTGCTACTAATGGATTAGCCCATTTCTGGGGAGAATTCCATGGCAAGCAAGCCATAAAGTACATGTATTAGCTACTAGTTAGACAAGTGGGATCACTGTGATGGGAAGTCATGTGGGTTTGAACTGGGCATGGGTCCGAAATCCAATCAGCTGGGCAAGAGAATTCAGGATTTCAAGCAAGGCGACTGGGTATCAAGGGCTCAGAATGCTTAAAGGCAATCGGGCCACAAATATAGGGGGAAAGATGCAAGAAAGGAAATTGATCGTGTCATGGTGGCTGACTGACTGAATTTAGCTACTCGTTTATGTTCCCTGCCGATTTTCATCACCTCCTATTCACCCCACTGGTGAGGGAGGGATTCCCACCCTGGGGTTCTGGAGATGGCCGAAGATATGACACCTGACACTGGACAGAAGAGACTGACAACAGGTTTATTAGTCACATGTACTCACAGCACAGGGGAGGAGGACCCCACACACTATGCCGGGCCACGTGGGTGTTGCACTTGGGAACAGAATAAATCAGAAGGGGCTGTGGGAAGCAGACTTTGTAGTATCAAGAAGGTGAGGTGTCCCTTGCTCCCTGAGGGAGGATGTGATTGGCTTGTTTGAATAATTCAGTGGGCCAGCATGGAAGTAAAACCCACTACTCAGGGATAAGCATGAACTGCATTTGGCCTGTTTGATTAGAAAGGTTGCTTGCCTCGGAGACCTTATCTACAGGAACACAGTGGGGACGGGGACTTGTGGTTAGGCCATTTGAGGCTCTCCTGGTTTTCCCAGATGTCAAGATAGTATGTATTATTGAGCCTTAATTTTAGGTCTAACGTCACATTGCCTAAGACAAGAACTGGTTTCAGAACACACATAGGTCTGAGACCTGAAGTAGAGGCAAGTGATCACTTGGAACTGGAGTAGGGAGCGAGGTGGTACAATGTGGAAAGAGGGGTGCAAAACACTTCTTAACAACTTAGGTCATGAATCACATGAACAAACCCACTGAATCAAATGGAGACCAACTGGATTTTCTCTTACATTTCTCTCTCTACTCCTTTTTTTTTTAGGGTCCCATGGGAGTTCCTGGCTTTCCTGGCATCGATGGGATTCTGGTGAGTGTTTTTCACAGAAGCATTTTAAAATATCATCTCTAAGTTCTGCCTCATAGCTCAAGCATTTTGGCCTTTGCAACACATGCTGGCTCGTGCAAGCATGTTCAGGGTCAAGTGTTGAGCTGTGCATGATAAAGTCTGAAGGGCAGTGGTCACACAGTTTCCCTGGGATTCAGTTACAGGCAGCACTAAATCAGATGGTTCGAGGGTGCAAGGACATATGTGAGCATAAGAAACCATCAATGAGTCGTGTCTTGTGGCTTGAGGGACTGGTTTTGAAGTGTGGAGACAGTGCCACATTAGAACACATACATATGCATTATAAGAAAATTAAGAAGGTATATGAAATTAGATAGAAACATACTTAATGATATCTTGACACGTTTCATTCCAGTTAATTCGTTCTCTTCAGCCTCATCTCATTTCAGAGTGAATTTTCCTTCAGTTTTTACAAAATGACCACTCCAAAGATCACTTGGAGGTAGCCTCATCCATCCATCCTGAGGACCTGGCTTTGCTGGTGATAAGTGGGAAGTTTAGAGCTTACAGACATCTCCTTCTCACTCCGTACAACCCAATTCCTTAGATTCTCCATTTTCACCTTGTATCCCCACTTATCCCACCATTGGAGAGTCCATGGTAACATTTTGCCACCCTTAAAATACAGTATTTGGAACTTCTACTATCAGATTTTAGTTATTTCCTTTGTCATTTCTCTATATATTTAGTCTTTAGCCTGGGCTATTTGTCTATAGCAATGGTTTTCAACCTTGTTTAAGAGAAGAACCAAATATTGTGTGGAAACCCTATACTTACTTAGCAGCTTCTTGTGTGACAGTACATAATCATCTAGTGCCAGGGAAGGGGGTTCAAATCTCTGCGCCAATCGATAGGTATTTCTTGAGCACCTGCTGTGTGCTAGCACTCTTCTATGGGGGTACAGAAAAAGCATATGGATCTGCCTTCAAAGATATAATCATCTGATCCATTTTCTCTCCAGATCTAGTATCCATTTATGGATTTGGAGAACAGAAGCCTCGCTTACCTTGTATTTGTTACATGTATCAGCAAATTGACCATCAGATTTCTGCATTTATTCAAGTGCAGAATCTGCAAATTACCCAGAAATGAGCCCGTGGGGAAATAAGTAGATAGAATTGGCCGTCCTTTTTTGACATCCCTTGGCATTGTCTCCTGGCTGTGTCCCTATGGGAGCCAGTGGGTAAGGGAAACTAGCAAATGGGAGGCTGCCTCTTCCATTCATCCTGTGGAGCTGGCTTCACTGGAGATGAGAGGGGAGGGGGATTTAGAGCTGGCAGGGGTACTATGCCCTTCTTCCTGTAGTGTCTTTTTAATGGGGGTTGGAAGGAAGTGAATCCTCTAATGCAGAGGCTGATTCCAATTCTGAGCTAGAACCTGCCCCAGAATCCAGCTGGACTCTTCCGCTTCCAACTTGTAGCTTAGAGAGCACTAGTGCTTGTAGGAATTGATCACTTGTCTTTGGGGCTTCATTACTTGGGAGAATGAGTTGCGGGTATCCAGATTCCTCCAAATAAGTGTGCTGCTCCCAGAAGTCCCCATGCCCTTGGCCCTTTACCTGGCCCTTCTTTTGACCAAAGGTTGTATATGTTTTTTTTTTTTACTTTCGATTGCTTTAACTTCAGACTCCAAGCCTCATTTACTCCACGAATTTTTTTCTTCCTTGTTCCTCCTCTCTCTTCCAGCTATTTATGATGTAGGAGTCCTTGATGTCTGTCCTACACGTTCTAGCTCCTTACCACATATGGTCCATGGTATTTATTGATTGTCTTGTATGGTAGTCTTATCTAGCTCCTTGAAAGCACAATGTATGTCTTCTGCTCCTCTTAGAGGCCTCAGAGAACCCAGGGCTGAATTTGGCATAGAGTAAGAACTCTAAAAATATTTGGGCGACTGACTTCAATCTCTGGTGCCTATAAAATCAACAGTTCTCAGACTGGCAGGACTCCCTCAGACAGAGGGAAACACAGACACCCTTGGCCCAGTCACACTAATTATGTTGCTCAACTTTCAGCGGCATTTATTTAGCAGTTTGGCTGACACCAACAGCTTCCCCAGCACATGTTAATAAACTGGATCACTGCACAGATCTGGTTTCCCTCTTAATATTGGCTCATCGCTAACATATGTGTCACTGGTTTGGGTCCCAAAGCTCCATTTTTGCTGTCCTGTAGACAATTTCAACACGAATGAGCAAGTAGTCATTTTGTGGTCATTGAAGTCTGTGCACTAAGGGGCACAACGACCAGTGGAGAGAGTGAACAAACAAACATTCATCAAGATATTCAGCATTAAAACAATGTATGCTAGGGGTGATAGGGCTGTGGCTTTTAATGATATCACAGCTGTGATTTGGGGCTGTAGGCATCCACAAGAAATGTATGTTTATCAAATGTTTTCAGTTCAAATAAGTTGAGAGCAGAAGTTTTCGAGTTGTCCTTTACAATTTATGTTTAGCTTTTCCTGTGGAGTCGATCGCAAACACTTTCCTGCTTAGAGACACATAAATGAACACACCAGATTTATATCTTCAAAGTGAAGCTATACCACTCACCAATGGAAACTTTTTCTTTAAAATATGGGTTCTGAGGAATATTGCTTTTCTGGAGCAGAGCAGATCCTCACATTCTATGTGTTCAGTCCCTTGTGGTTATATAGAACCATGGTTTCCTCCCTCAAAAAGCTTTCTCTTGGAAAGATGGCTCTCATATATGTAAAATTATTAGCTATAAACAGAAATGACAATGTGCCAGAAATTCCATGGTACTGAGAGCTCAGCCCGGTGGCTTATTCTTGCTGACTTGCTTGAGAGAAAAAGACTTGCCATTTATTGAATTCCTATGCAGTAAAACTAGTCTCATTTAATTTTAACCACAAAATTTTGTTTTCACTTTAATGGTAACAACAACTTTATGAGGTAGTATTATTCATCTGCATTTTACATGTAAGGAAAACTGAGGCTACATCTGGGGGGTGGCAAAGCTGGGATGGGAACACAAGTCTGACTAGCTCAAGACATGCTTTATCCATCATCCTGTGGTATCAGCTGGACAGGAAAGGGCTGACAGATCTTAGTCACAGGTTATAGGTTAATTCAGCTAAGGTAGGAAAGAGTGAACAAGTTCCCCTGGAATCCTGCAGATAGGAGATATCGAGTTCAGGCAAGAAAACTACAGAAGGATCAGAGCCCAAGGAAAAAAATGTGGGTACCAATGGGTAGTCCATGTGGGGAACGAACCAACAACCTTGGTGTTATCAGCAGCATGCTCTAACCAACTGAGCTAACTGGCCACCCCAGGCAAAGGTCTTGATGTCAAACAGAACCAAGGCCCCAGGAGTAAAGAAGATCCTTAGTACTGAGCCAGCCTGTTGTTTTTCCTTAACTCATCTCTGTTACCCAACTGAGAGATAAACTCTAGCAAGCTTAGCGGGGACATTTTAAAGTGATGATGAGAGTCCCAGGAAGAAACAGAGTATACTTAAAGGGGTTAACTAAAGAATGGATTGAAGAGTATATTTAAAGGATGTGGGCAGGATTGAGGGAAACAACAATGGATGGTAAAGCAACTAACACAAATCTATTACCACCCCTAGACCCAAAGGGAAAATAAGGAATGGTAATACTGGAATCTGTAAGACCTAGAGCCACGGAATAACAGTTGCCCGACAGGAGCTAAGACTGTAGAGAAATGTGGCCATTGCCAGAGATACAGCCAGGGAGGGAGGGCATGAGGGAAATAAATAACTTCTGCTCTTTCTCCTCCTGCTCTTCAATCTCTTGCCTGTGTCTACCAGTGGCCAAATACAACTAGGAGACAGAGGGAAAGGGAGCCTAGGCAGTACTGTCCACAAAAGTTTGCCTCCCAAGGCATAGATCTGGGGAATGTAAAATGTAGGTCTTCAGGGCAAACAAGAATAGCCATCTCATTTGGTAATAAAATGGTTGATGACTCTAATAAACTGTCTCGGTTTCCCCAGTGCAACTAAAAACCATCACCCGAGTCTGGGGAGGCACAGATTACAGCATGTTTATTGCAAAGATAAGTTTATTGACCACTCATCTGGACTTAGTATTCCATGAGTCCAGCAGTGTAGATTCACACTTTTGCATTAACAGACTATCTCTTACAACTATAATAACAATGAAAATGGAAACAGAATTCTATGGAGCACTTTCTCAATAAGAATTTGATAAAAATTTGTTTCCTCTAATAGTTTGAAAAGTTGATTTTTGAACACATGACATATTTCCCTCAAATCATTAAATATATATACCTGGCTTTTAAAAGTATGTGTGAGAGGGTGGGAGTCTACCTTTTATTGACCCATCTAAGTATCTGGTCTTTCAGGTCATCTCTTTATACTCAACTCACAACCTCCTTTTGACAGACTGAAAAAGAGTTATTCACTACAAAAAGGTAGGCTCTATGCACAAAGGAAGCCCAAACTCTGGAACATTGAATTCAGACCAACTGTATGTGACTAGTTACTAATAACACAGCAAAACAACCACCTCCGTAGTGAGTATGGAGAAGAGAAGATACAGTTCCCTAACTAAAGCAATAGCCTGACATGTGATAATGACAAAAGAAGATTGAAAGTGTAGCTCTTCTAGGACTTGCATATTTTTGACCAAGCCACTTTTGGGAGAGACGGGGCTATAGAAACTGCTTCTGTTCTGTTGACCAAAATCCAGCATCATTTCCCATGCAAACAAATCTTCCAATACAGAAAGCCATGCCAGGATGCCCAGGTTCCAGTCTGTTCTGAGGAATCCCAAGGCCTGGCATGATTCCATTTTAGTAGAAGCTCAGCCACCAGACAGCTAAGTCCCATCTTAGTCAGTCTCTGTACCCAGGGAAGGTGAAGTCAGAACACCTTGTGTATCCCATCTCTTTATGCTTGATCCTTTTGGTTTCAGCTTGGATCCTGTTAAAGCATTGATCCTCTTGGGAGGAGTAACACTGACTTGCAATCAGCCACATATGCCTGAGTATAAAGGAAAGCTATGCGAGCATCGGTGATGGGGCTAAGGGAATGGACAAGGAGCCAGAGTTTGGCAGCATGCTTGGCTTCTCTCACTGTGGAGTGTATCGGAGTAGCTTAGCGTCCAATGCCTGACTTGATCCCTTCTTTTCTCTTTGAACAGGGCCACCCTGGACAGCCAGGACCCAGAGGCCCGCCTGGCCTGGATGGCTGTAATGGAACTCAAGGAGCAGTTGGATTTCCAGGCCCCGATGGCTATCCTGGGCTTCTTGGACCACCTGTACGCTGCCAGATCTTTGTACATTATTTCAAATGGCTTTGCTTGCCTCCAAGTGTACCCTTTTTTTGCTCTCTGGAGAGCTCATCAAGTGTCTTTGGGGCAATCATTGTAGTCCCTTGTTTAATTGAGGATTCTATGCTGGCAGCACCACATTAAAAGTCGAAAGAAGAATACCAGTTGCAGGAGGGTATATACACGTTACACTACCTAGGGTCATTATTTTTTTTAATCATACTTTTAGAGATTGTTAAAAGAGTATAGAAAATTCCAGAGCAAAGTACATGTTTGGGCTACTTCACGTGTTCTCACATTACACGATATTGGGAAATGCAGTACTTGGAAAGCTACACAGGATCATGGAAGCACTGACAATGGCCCAAATGGCTTGGCAAGCTTGGTATATACCAGCGATTTTTAACCAGTGGTGATGTTGTCCCCCCATATGACATTTTATAGTTATTATTGATATTTTTGGTTGTCACAACTGGGGGTATGCTACTGGCACAGTGCAGCCCCACCCCAACATCAGGGAATAATCTGTCCCAAAGTGTCAATAGTGAGAAATAATTGAGAAATCCTACTCTACACTGAAATAGTCTGTCCTCTTCCCCAACCCACCCCCTACATCATAACCCTTGTTTGAAGGATTGATAAAGCATTTATTGGATCCTGGTATCACCACTTTTATTTAATTCTGTTCATCCGTATGGGGCTCAAATAGTTCTAATAGATACCATGCTCTTGCAAGGTTGTTTTTACAAATTCCTGGAAAGAGAAAAATAAAAATTTCAAGCCCATTCTTAACATCACTTGAAATAATCTAAGCAAATAAGCGTACTGATGTGATGTATTTAGCTCAAAATCACACTATTAGACAGATCCTGAGCTGCATGAATTAATTGGCATTTTACTGAATGAGCAGCACTGTTGTCTTGAGTGACTAAGTTGTGGGTGTGAGTAGATGTATCAGAAAGTGAGACATACATACATGTCATAAAGGACTTTGACATCTAAGGACCAAACCAATATTTAGTGGGGGTGGAGGGGGAGGATATATTACCAACATAGGATGAGCTATTTGAGTCACAAAGGCCTTCAAACACTGCCATGGCAACAGGACAGGAGAGCAAATCAAATCTCTGTTAATAGATATCCAGACTTGTCTGGTCAAGATGGCAAAGTAGATAAACACTGTACTTATCTCCTCTCACGATCATATCAAAGATAGATATAAACTACAGAACAACTATAATTGAGAATCACCTGAAGTCTAGAAGGTAAGAAATCCTACTAAGGACATACAGAAAAAGCTACCTCGAGACTGGTGGCAGGAGCAGAGATGCAGAATGGGCTGGTCCCACACCCGCATGTAGCAGTTAAAAATTGGGAGGGATGTCTCAGCTGTTGTGGTCCCCCCCGACGAATGAAGGATCCCAGCCCTGTACCAAGCTTCCCAACTCACGGTTTCAGTGCCAGGAAGAGAAATCCCAACAACTTCTGGCTGTGAAAACCAGTAGAGATGGTGGCTGAGTGAGGCAGAGGATGGCTGTAATCCCAGGCGTCCCTTTTAAAGGGCCCACGCACAGACTTATTCTCTAACAGACTCACTCACTCTGAGTTCCACTGCTGGGTAAGCAGCTTGAAAGGAACCAGGGACATATGGGGAGGAACTGAATTATATGGCTTCAGGGCAAGGGCTGGAGGGGCAACTTTCTCCTAGACAGAAGTGCTAGCAGAAGCCATTATTTGGTTGTAGAGCTGTCCCCTGTCCCAGGATGCAGTTGCAGGTGGCTGCCATGTCTGAGTCTCCATCGACAGGGTTAACACTGTTTGCCCCACTCTGGTGATTCCCTGAGACCCTGTCCCATCCAACTTGCATACCCACCCATACAAACAGGCTGTCTTGTCTCATGCTGCAGCCATTCCTAAAGTCTCTCAAAGGTTCACAAAACCCAAACAAGCAACATCTGACCTCGGTGTGCCATACACCTCTTGCTGAGTAGCCCCAAGTCTGGCACTAGTAGCAGCCACCTACAGTTCTCAACTTGGCCTCTCAAGGCACCTCCAAGCCCAGCATGGGTGGTTGCCATCTGCGAATTGCTTTGCGGCTCATGCCTGAGCAGGGCATAGGCTGTGGATGAACTTGACCTGCCATGGGGTCTTTACCAGGAGGCCTTGGGGATGGTATGCCCAGTGGCCAGCTTCAGGCTGAGTTGGAGCACCACCCAGCTGCCTCTGTGGGTGACACACACAAAGGATAGACTGGGCAGGCAGCAGAGTCCTGCTAAAGTGAATCCTGCTCTGTAGGGTCAGCCTCTGCACAGCAGCTCCTCCACTGTAGTCCTAGCCAGTCCTCAGAACCAATTAGCCTGAGGGTTAATCCCTCCTATTGATGTGCAAAGAGCAACCAAGGCTCAATAACAAGAGGAGGGCGCACACAACACACACAAAGAACACACCTGGAACACCTGGCTCAGGTGACCAGAAAGACTGAGCCACTGGACCTCACAGGATACCTGGTACATAAGACCAGGCTACTAAGACTGAGAAGCACAGCAGCCCTACGTAATAGACAGAAACAATCACAGGGAGGCAGCCAAAATAGAGAGACAAAGAAATATGTCCCAAATGAAAGAACAAAACAAAGCTCCAGAAAAAAAACAAAAAAGAAAGAAAAAATGAAAGGAAGGAAGGAAGGAAGGAAGAAATGAAACAGAGTGGAGACGAGCAAGCTACTAGATGCAGAGTTCAAAACACTGTTTATAAGGATGCTCAACGATCTCAGGAAGAACTTCAACAAATAGATATAAAACACAAAAATGAGATAGAAAGCATAAAAAAGAACCAGTCACAAATGAAGAATGCAATAACAAATAAATAATACATTAGAGGGAAATAAACAGTAGATTAGATGAAGCAGAGGTTCAAATCAGTAATTTAGAAGTTAAGGTAGCAGAAAACATCCAATCAACAGCAAAAAGAAAAAGAATCCCCCCAAAAAAACAAAGATAGTTTAAGGGGCCTCTGGGACAACATCAAGCGCCCAATATTCCATCATAGGGGTACCAGAAGGAGAAGAGATAAACCAAGGAATTGAAAACTTATTTGAAGAAATAATGATGGAAAATTTCCCTAACCTGGTGAAGGAAATAGACATACAAGCCTAGAAAGTGCAGAATCCCAAACAAGATGAACGCAAAAAGGCCCACACCACGACACATCTTAATTAAAATGGCAAAGGTTAAAGACAAAGAAGGAATCTTAAATGCAGCAAGAGAAAGCAAGTACCTACAAGGGAGCTCTTATAAGACGATCAGCTAATTTCTCAACAGAAACTTTGCAGGCCAGAAGGGATTGGCACGAAATCTTCAAAGTAATGAAAAGTTAGGACCTACAACCAATATTACTCCACTCAGCAAAGCTATCATTTAGAATCAAAAGACAGATAAAGAGCTTCCCAGACAAGAAAAAACTAAAGGAGTTCATCAACACCAAACCAGTATTACAAGGAATGTTAAATGGACAAGAAGAAGAAGGAGGAGGAGAAGAGATAAAAAATATGAATAATAAAATGGCAATAACTACATATCTGTCAACAATACTTTACTTTAAATGTATATGGATTAAATGCTCCATCAAAAGACATAAGGTGGCTGAATGGATAAGAAAACAAGACCCTTACATATGCTGCCTACAAGAGACTCACTTCAGATCAAAAGACACACAGAGACTGAAAGCAGAGGGATGGAAAAAGATATTTCATGAAAATGGAAACAAACAATGACAAAAAGTCTGGTGTAGCAATACTTATTCCAGACAAAACAGACTGTAAAATAAAGGCTGGGTAGACGGGTGGCTCAGTTGGTTAGAGCTCGAGTTCTGAGCAGCAGGGCTGCCAGTTCGATTCCCACATGGGCCAGCAAGCTGAGCCCTCTGCAACTAGAATGAAGTCAATGAGCTGCCGCTGAGCTCCTGGGTGGCCAGATGGCTCAGTTGGTTGGAGCACGGGCTCTCAACCACAGGTTTGCTGGTTGGACTCCCACAAGGGATGGTGGGCTGTGACCCCTGCAACTAATAATGGGGACTGGACCTCGAGCTGAGCTGCGCCCTCCACAACTAAGACTGAAAGGACAACAACTTGACTTGGAGGGAGCTAATGAGTCCTGGGAAAAACACACTACTGTTCCCCAATTAAAATAAAAAAAAAAAGGTCCTGGAAATACACACTATTCCCCAATAAAGTCCTGTTAAAACAAAACAAAACAAAACAAAGGCTATAACAAGAGACAAAGAAGGACTCAGTAATCCCACTTCTGGGTAGTTATCTGAAAAAACCCAAAACACCACTTCAAAGGGACATATGCATCCATATGTTCATTGTAGTATTATGTACAGTAGCGAAGATATGGAGGTAACCTGGGTGTCCATCAATGGATGAAATGATAAAAAAGACATGGTACATATATACAATGTCATATTACTTAGCCATAAAAAAGAATGTGATTTTACCATCTGCAACAACATGGACAGACCTAGAGGGTATTGTGCTGAGTGGAGTATGTGAGACAGAAAAAGACAAATGCCATACGATTTCACTTACACATGAAATCTAAAGAACAAAATAAAACAGAAACAAACTCATAGATACAGAGAACACTTTGATGGTTTCCAGCTGGGAGGGGGGTTGGGTGGGGTGGGTAAAAATGAGGAAGGGATTAAGAAGTACAAATTGGTAGTGACAATATAGTCATGGGGTTGTAAAGTACAGCATGAGGAATACAGTCAATAATAGTGTAATAACTATGTACGATGTCAGATGGGTATGAGATTTATTGGAATGATCACTTTGTAAGTTATATAAATGTCTAATCACTAGGTGGTACACCTGAAACTAATAAAATATTCTATGTCAACTATAATTGGGGGAAAAATAAATAAATATATATATATATATAAAAGAAAAAAAAGTAAATATCTAGGAGACTAAGGAAATGCTGCCCCTGACAGGGAGAGAAGAATTCTTGAGGTAATAAACATCTTTACTAATCCTGCTGAATCCTGAATAGATATTCTTTGACCTTTCTTTGATGAAAGTAGTGACCACAAGAATATGGGGAAATAGGAAATGTTAGAAAAGAAACCGGTTTGTGCTTCTGGGACTGCATTGTTCTTTTATTGTTATGTATCTATGATTTTTGAGGTCAAAGAAGTCATCATTCAATCAATGCTTTAGTCTCCAAAGCTTAACCCTATCCCCAATACTAATCCTGACTTCCCTTCAGTATAGGGACATTGATTTCCCCCAGGAGGACAAAATCTAGCAGACAGTAGCCAGCATCTGCCACTGAGACAGTAAAAGTCTGATCAATAGATGGGTTGGGTGTACTTTGAGCTGTTTTCTATGTTAGTGAGACACACCAGGCTCTTAGATAGGTGTCGAAGCTAAAGTTGTGTGGTTAGCAGCACAGGATGGAGGTGGTTTGGTAGATATCTCTTAGATCAGGGGTCAGTAAACTGACTTGGGGCTTGTTTTTACATTTTTAAAAGATTGTGAGGAAGAAGAGAAGATTATGGGACAGAGCCCAGATATGGCCCACAAAGTGTAAATCATTTACTATCTGGCTCTTTACAGAAAATTTCACTGCCTCTAAATAGATTCAAAGTCTCCTACTTTCTAATCCCTTTACAGACTTCTGACTTGGGGCTTGAGGGAGTAGGCATACAGTTTTGAGACACAGCACCCATTCAGGGGAAGTACTTTGCCCCTTATCACAGCCAATTCTGCCATAGAATAAGCCACATAATTTCAGCCTCTTGCTGTTCCTGCCTCTATCTGATCAGATCATACTATTAACAAAATTCTGTGTGTGTGTGTGCATTTCTTCACAAGTTTTTTTCTTATTTTACTCAGGGGCTTCCTGGTCAGAAAGGATCTAAAGGTGAACCTGTCCTTGCCCAACATAGTTTCAAAGGAATGAAGGTAAGAGCCTCTAAGGCAGACAGCTGAGTAGGCTATAAGCTGAGCTCCCATGTACTGGGCCCCACCGCCAATAAAAACATTTCCAGAACTAGCATCTGCATCTCTATCTAAGGAGCAGACCAAGTTGGATTTAAAAAAGGATCCTGAGCTCTTTGTGGTGGAAACATTGACAGAAATGTTTGCAACCATACTGTCAAAGAGATTTGCTTTGTAGGACCTAGACCAAAAATAGGAGACAGATCAGCAAACAAATAGTTTTCATGAGTATCATTTTCTTTGACAAGCCAAGACATTTCCTGGAGGCAGACACCTTTTGTCTGCTCAAGAATCCTTGATGTCTGCATACCTTGGTTTGAAGCCATGTGTATCTCTGCCCATCTCAGCATGGCCACCAGCCCAGGATCCTGGCCTTGCTTTTCTCTGTCCCTGCACACCAGCCCATCACCCTTCACTGGGCCCCTGGCTGTCGGCAAAAACTGGCCATCAACTCTGCAGCTGGTGGGAAACTTTCATCTCTTCCTCGAATTGACAAGAACTTTATTCTTGTGACTATACTCTTGGTGTATGGTGCCTGGTATCCTGTGGACCCTTAGTAAACTCTAGTGCCAAATGATTGACCCTATTGCCCTTACACAGTGGGAAGGGAGCCCGTCATTTCCCTGGTAACAAATGGGAATCTATGTGCCCAACATGAGGGGAAGATGCACCCAAACTTGCTCAGCTGAGAATGGCATCTTTCTGCCTTCCACTCATTCACAGAGCCTGGAACATTGGAAATAACTTTGGAAGGGAGTGATGGGGGTGGATGGGTGAAAACTGGAGAAGGTATGGGATTTGAGCTCTTGGCTATAGATGCCGTAGCAGAAGATAGAATGTTAGACTTGGAAAGGACCTCATGATTGTTGGATTCATGTTGCTCATTTTATAGAAAACAAAACTGAGGTATACTGAGACTATGTGACTTGCTCAGTCACACAGCCAGTTTACCGAAGAGCTAAAACCCAGGCAGTGCTCTTCCCATTCTGCAGATAGCTGATTTTTGACCATACGCCAAGTAGGGTAACACTAGCAGGTGTCAAAATATGGCCATTGTCATAGCAAACTTTTATTAAATAGCTTGGCCAAAGAACAAAGAGACCCTGGACTCAGTGGAACACAGTAATTTCCACAAGATGGCTATATTACAGATTCATACAGTGACTTAAGATGCTGAAAAGTAATTAAAACGTAATCAGAGACTGTATGCTCTGTTGATTCTCCCTTGAAATATCTGATTTGCATTGTATACATATGGGCGCAGATTCTCTGGGGATGAGGGTACATGGGAAGGTGGTTTTGCTTTCCTCCTAAAAGAGCAGAAAAATCACCAGCTCACAGAAGCACTTTCTAATTGGTAAGTTCCTAGCAAAGGTGAAAATCAATTAATCCAAGTAAAATATGAAATCCTGTTCAACCAAGGCTATAATACTTGTCTCCTAGAGTGCAGATTTATCTTAGGGGAAAAAGTAAATGGTTGAGTATGTCCAATTCATACATTATTTAAAACACAAGACCTTAAGAGAAGAGGCCTAAGCTTCAGCAATGCATTTTTATGCCCATGCATCTTAGGTCAGTTATCTATGAAATACCACAGGCTTGATTTATTAATCTCTTCAGTGTCCTGCCTTTGTTTCTCAGGGGGATCCTGGGCTGCCTGGACTGCACGGAATCACTGTAAGTTTTTATTTACGTATTGAGTTCTCAATGTTCAGTCAACAGTTACTGATGGTCCCTTTTCATTCTTGTCTTTGGTGTTTGAAGGTCTTTGTTGACCTTCTCAAGGAAAATCCAGAGAGTTGAGGTAGAATGGGTCACACTGTTGACATTTTCCGGATGAGAAAGTACTGAGAGGATGGACTGTCTCTCTGAAGTTACACAGCAGGCGGGCTTTCAGACCTTTAGGCCCGGGACCTACATACTCCCTGGGATATGTCAGGAAATAATTTTGCCTTTCATTCAACAAGCACTTACTACGTGTTTTCTCTGTGTTCAGAGGGCTGTGGGTAAAACAAAAGTAAAATACTCTTCTTTAAAAAGTAATCCACATAGAAATTCCTTTCAGAAACTCCAAAGAATACTAAGTCCATGAAAAGCCAGGAGTTGTATTAATAAGAACTTTCTGTTTTCCTTGAATTTCCACACTGTTATTACTTTCCTTTGAAGTGGCTTAAGAAAAGCCCCTTCTTTCTTCCTTCTTTCCCGTATTGGGGTTTCTTCCTTTCTTCTTTCATTCCAGAACAGATATGAGCACCTACTATTAGCAAACTGCTACAAGTGATCCCTGAGACAATGCAAACATGGTCTCTGCCCCCAATCCTTCCCACCAGCTATGAAAACCTAATACGAATGTGGCATAAGAATTCCACAAAAGCTTCTAGGAAGAGATGCTGTCCACCTGAGGATACATCATGAAAGATTGTTATATCTACGATAGAGAAGGTAGCCTCTGAGAAGTGTGGATGATGTTTAGGCTGGCTGACAATGGGAGGAACCTTTCCAAACAGAGAGCATAGTGTGAGAAAAGGTGGGCCATAAACAGGATGTATGTAAGCACACATGCAAACAGACATGAGTAAGGACCAAGGGCATCCAGGTCGCCTAGGCTTAGATGGTGTATTAACTAAATTTGTATAATAACATCCACTATACAAGGTCTGACAATTAAGTTCGAGAACTTGTTGCAATGATGCTGCTAAACTTTTTTGATATCAGAGGGATTATTCATTATGGATTTGTACCAACTGGACAAACAGTTAACCAAGTTTGCTATTTGGAAGTGCTAAAAAGGCTGCATGAGAAAGTTAGACGACCTGAACTTTTCGCCAACAATTCATGGCTCTTGCATCATGACAACGCACAAGCTCCCACGACACTGTCTGTGAGGGAGTTTTTAGCCAGGAAACAAATAACTGTATTGGAACACCATCCCTACTCACCTGCTCTGCCCCCCAATGACTTCTTTCTTTACCCGAAGATAAAGGAAATATTGAAAGGAAGACATTTTGATGAAATTCAGGACATCAAGGGGAACAGGACAATAGCTCTGATGGCCATTCCAGAAAGAGTTCCAAAATTGCTTTGAAGGGTGGACTAGGCGTTGGCATCATGGTGCATAGCTTCCCACGGGGAGTACTTCAAAGGTGACCGTAGTGATATTCAGCAATGAGGCATATAGCACTTTTTGTAGGATGAGTTCATGAACTTAATTGTCAGACTTAATACAGACTGCAGCAACTGTATTTGCTGCATAGCTTTTCTTACAGATCATTTCCCTACCTGAAAAGTTACAGTGTTCATCTACATACATAGGCATGAAAAATAAACCATGTAGATTTGGGGAGGAGGGCTTGGTGGCCAAAGAAGAGATTTGTGATCAGTAAGGAGACCACAGGTTATTAGTTATCGTCAAAGCAATGTTCTAATACACATTCCTGAGGAAACTTTCAACCCCTACTTTCTCTTCCTTCTGTCTGTCATGATTCCACTTAGTCTCTCCATCCCTAAGCACATACCACCTTATTACTTCTCCCAATTTTAATTGGGCCATGCATTTCCCCCATGCAATCTTCCTCTTTAGATTTCATTGTCTTGTTTTTAATATTGTCATTGTTATCATTCAATTCAAATATCTTCTAGTCTCCCTTCTGATTTTTCCTTTCAGATGTATGTTGTTTAAAACTTTCCACATATCTTCCTGCTATTGATTTCTAGTTTGATTTCATTGTAGTTGGAGTGCATACTCTGTATGACTTCAATCTTGTTAAATTTGTTGAGGTTTGTTTTATGGCCCAGCATATATGGAACTATCTTGGTGAATGTGCCACATGACTTGAAGAGAATATGTATTCAGTTGGTTTGGGGTAGAGTGATCTAAAATACATCCATTAAGTCAAGGTTGTTTGGATCTACTGTGCCCTTACTGATACACTTTTTTGTCTAGTTGTTCTATTAATTACTGAGGGAGAGATGTTAAAATCTTCAACTATAATTGTGGATTTGTTTCTTTCTCCTTGTAGTTCTATCAGTTTTTGTTTTATGTATTTTGAAGCTCTGCTATTAGGTGCAAACACAATTAAGATTGTTATGTCTTCTTGATGAATTGACCTATTTATCATTACGAAATGCCCCCGTCTTTCTCTCTGGTAATATTATTTGTCTTAAAGTCTACTTTATCTGATATTAACATAACTGTTTTGCTTTCTCTTTTAAGTTTTTGTCTTTTACATCACTTTAATATGAAAAATTTTCAAATATAAAGCAAAGTTGAACAAATTTTGCACTGAACACCAATACCATTAATACATTACTGTATTTGTTTAAACCCACTTCTATCAATCTGTATCCACCCAATCCATTTAATTGTATGCATTTTAAATTAAATTGCAGAAAACAGTACTCTTACCCCTAAATACTATAGCATGCCTATTATTAGCTAGACTGCAAAATTCGTTTATTATTTTTCTTTTTATGTAAAATTTACACAAAATACACAAATCTTAAGTGTGCATTTGCTGTGTTTTGACAAATGCACACTCTTGTGTAACCCAAACCCCTCTTAAGGTATAGAACATTTCCATCACCTCAGAAAGTTCCTTCCTTCCCTTTTCTATTCATTTCCTGCCCCCACATCACCCCAAAGGCAACCACTAGTCTGATGATTTTTTCCACCCTAGATCAGGTTTTCCTATTCTAAAACGTCATATAAAGGGAATAATACAATATGTAGCCTTCAGGGTCTGGCTTCTTTCACTTAGCAATGTTTTTGAGATTCATCCGCATTGTTTCACATATCAGTAGTTTGTTAATTTTTATTGTTAAGCATTTATTGCACTGTGTGGAGGTATCATGGTTCTTTAATCAATCCTTGTATCAATGGACACCTGGGACATTTCCAGTTTTTTGCTATTATGAATAAAGTTGCTATGAACATTCTTGTGGACATATATTTTCCTTTTCCTTGAGAAACTGCCTTGATTTTTTTGACCTTGCTAAAAACTTGCCTCTCTAGGGCCCACAAGGACCACCTGGGTCTCCTGGAGCTATAGGACCCATAGGATCACCAGGATTGCAAGTAAGTAACTTAAGTCTACCATCTGATCATAGAATTCACATAAATGCTTTCCGCACCAGGCCATGGGTTTAGTGTAATGTCTATGTAAATGCAGGCCCGCCTAGTGGAGAAAGACAACTTCCATTCTTGGAGGATTAAAATGAAGCATGCTCTTGTAAAGAGCTATGTGGTGTCTTTATTTATTAGAGTCTTTCTGACAATTCACTCTGTGCCTCCAAAACCTCCTAGTCTAGCTCAACCTAAACTATAACCCAGAGATGGCAGATACCTGGCACCTCTATTGCTACCGTCCACTCCCCTCATCCATGACAGACATTGCTAATTAGTCATACCACCACCACCATCACCTGCCCTGAGCACAGAAGCTTCAAAATCCTTCTTAACACTGCACCTTGGAGAGCTCTACCTACCTATCTTTCTGATATCAAACCTACTTGCCATCACTGGTTATAGGAAGAGCATAGCCAGTCATCTGTGTAGTTCTGGGAAAGCCCTGCCCCAGATTCTTCTCTCTCCGGTGCATGAAATCCCACCACTGGTTACTTTGGTTTAGCTTCAGCAAAGGTCATCATTTTTTTATTTCCTGGCCTTTTGGAAGGAATCACAAGTGAAATCTTCACTACCTTAGCATGAATGTAGCTGTCAGATCAATTTGGGAGATTTCAAAGGAGATGAAATAGGAACCGGGGAGATGGAGCTAGAATTTGATGCACGAAAGCCAGGCTTACAACTAAGGCAGTGGGGTCTTACCCCGGTGATTCTCGACAAGCCCAGGTTCTTTTTGGCTGAAACTAACAAGTGCTAACTTTTTCCTTTCATTTTTAATATAGGGTTCTCCAGGCCCCCCTGGTCTACCTGGTCTTGATGTAAGTATATGTTGTCTTTGAGCATTTGGCCTCCTACTACTAAGTACTCTAGTTTCCCCAGAGATAGTCTGGTCTGGTTAAATGTACTTTCTGGTAAAAAGACTGAATTCCAATTGAAGTTCCTAAAGCTTGTTAGTAATCAATTTTGTTTTTTTCTCCCTATACCCCATGCCCCAGGGGAATATGGGGTTAGGCTTCCAAGGAGAGAAAGGAGACAAGGTAAATAGGTTTTGCACAATACAATCTGCATTCCATATGCTCCAAGAAACATCTCTGTCTGCACCCATGTGCCTGCTTGTGTAAGGGTATCTGGATCTTTGCCTTGGGAAATGAGCATTTCCCACCTCACGTGGATCCTCTGGTGGGGGTACCTTGAGGGCTGAATGTGCACATGCCACGCATAGACTATCGTGGTCTTTCTCCTTCAAAATATTGTAGTCTTCCTCCTTCCTACTGTGAAGTGTATATGTCTTACAAAGACCCTCTCAAAATATATTTCCTCTTCCTTCTACATGGGTATTTCCCTGGTCTTTTGTATACTGTGTCATCTTCCTTTTCCTTTTCTCTGCTTTTCCTCTTACCTCCATCCTTCCTCTTCCTCCTCCTCCTCCTTCTCTCTCTATCTCTTCTCTCTCTCTCCTCCTAAACTGCTCTTTTACCATTGTCTTTTATTTCCCTTCCCTCATTCTCCTATTTCCCTGTGTACAAACTGTGTAGTGATTTGGGAGCCTCAAGGTAGACTGGGAGCTTGTTCTCCCCACTCTTCATGCTGTCTCTTGTAGATTGCACTGCCTTCAAGGAGCAAATCCAGCTTCCAATGTTCCAGCATGGACTTCACTGTCTCTGCTTATGCTCTTGGCAATGATTGAGCCAATTAGAGTCTTTTTTTTTGTTCTTTTGTAAATACCCTTCATGCATGATCATGGCAGCCATGAACCAGTGGTTTTTTTCCATCTATCTTCCTTCCTGCCTCGGCAGTGCTGGTACAAAATGTATTTGGACAGGTTTATAATTCTTCTCACCCTTTGGCACTGATAATTTTTTTCCTTAATGATGCAAGGTGAGGGTGAATAGGCCAAAGTAATGGACAGTTTATTTGTAAATTACATGCAGAGGATAAACCTACCCGTTGGAGAAATGGTCTGTGTGTCTTCTGTTTTGCTTAATGCTCCATTTGATCTTACAGGGGGATGTTGGCCTCCCCGGCCCTGCAGGACCCCCACCATCTACCGGAGAACTGGAGTTTATGGGAATCCCCAAAGGAAAGAAAGGCTCTAAGGTAGTGAACATTTGAGAACAGGAAAAGTTAATGAGCCTTTTCCTATTAATACCAAAAGTTCAACTCTAATAACCAGACTATACTGGAAGGATGGAGGGTTCTGAACAATGGATTTTTGTTCGAAAGTAAAGGTTAAAACATTCTTTGTTTTGTCCCTTGTGAAAGGCTTTCTAAAACATCTGTTTTTGTTGGTTTGTATGTTTGTTTTGTTTTGTTTTGTTTTTGATGTGTGGATATGAGTGTGCCTGGGTTTCTGAGTATTCATTTGAGTGATACTTTCTGTGTTTCAATTTTGTAGATTCAATTATCAAGATGCTAAATAGCTTAAAACAAATATTAAATACTTGGGGTTTTTTCCCTCCTAACTCCCAACTTTCTCAATATTTATGTTGTCCCCAAAGCACTGTGACAGAACACATAGGATATAAATGGTTACTTTTTGAGTTATCTTTTTAAAACAGTTATTTGACATCAAAACTTGACACTGCCAAAAGGATATACTGTCACCAAGTGGCAATAGATGCCCGACCTAATTCACCTGATCTGAACTATCAAGGCTAAAGTTGTAGACATGTTTAACCAAGATATTTTACAATCTGTATTTTGATGTGAGTGTGTGCATGTGGTTGTATTTGAATGGCTGTATGCTGTTAAGGTGTGCAGATATCTTTCAGTAACTTGCATTTCCTTCCTTCCTGGGATTCCTTAAGTTTTGTGATTCTGTGCCTGTGGTCAAGGGACAGGTAGGGCAAGGTGTTTAGTTCCATTTCTTTAACTTTGTCTTTGAGGAGGCAATAGCTCCAAGCCCCTTCCAGGTTTACAGGAAGTAATCATTGATTGGAAACAGTTTGGGAGCACATGAAAGATTGTCTGCATCCTTGATCATTCCCAAACCTTAGGGAGCCTTCCATGGCACATTGGGGAAAATTAGCATATCAGGGAGAGACAGATTAAAGTGTTCTGTCCCTATCCAAATTGTAGTGTCACCCTTTTTCCAAAACCATTGATTTCTTTGCAGCCTATAATTTGCGATAGGAAATCACACTGAAAAGCTTCTTCCACTAGAAAGAAAGGAGATGATCAAACTTTCTATCTCCCAATTATCCTTGGAATTTGAAACTATTTTAGACAGTTTTATTTCCCTGCCATGGGCCTTGGTTTTTTGCACAATACAGAGGGCTCCCGCAACTAAGACATCCTGGTGCAGTTAATTGTTTTTCTCTGGGGAAATCTGGGGAGCCTGGGGAATCTACACCACCTTTCGGTGTCCCAATCCTGATATTCCATTGGTTCCCCACAGCCCAGCCATCTTCTTTATATTCACTGCTTCCTGCTGCTACTCACTAAGCTTTGCTTGTTGTTTTTTTTTCCAGGGAGAACCAGGGTTTCATGGTTTGCCAGGAACAAGTGGCCCTCCAGGTCTCCCGGTAAGTCTCCACATTTGGTCAACATGTATTCAAGGATCTGATTGGACAAAAGCTATAGCAATAGAAGGCTAACAGGAAGACCTCTTCCTATGGTTATTGTAGAGGATTCCAGCATCTTTGTTACTTGAAGCATTTGAAATGTTCTTGGTTCTTGAACACATTGGGACATTAGCATGGTTTTTCATGAGTTAATATGTTTTAGAGGTTATCAGCTGAAGCTCTAGAATTAAAACAGATCTAGGCTTGACTTTCAGTTTCAGCAGTTTCTAGCAATGTGACCTTGGACAAGTTTCTTAACTGAATGAAACTTGGACAAGTTTCTTAAGCTAATGAAGGACGTAGCACATGCTGGCACTTATCAGTTGTTCAGTAAAAGGTAGTTAATCTTAGTAATCCTATCTTTACTTTTCCTATCTGCCCTTCTATCTTAGTTTTTTTCACTCAACAAATACCTTTTGAGGGCCCCTATGTGCTAGGCATTCTGCTGGACTCTGAGACTACAAGAGTAAATAACAGTCCAATAAGTAGAAGTCCCTGTCCTTGAGGAGAGTACATTCTAATGGGGGAGTGAGGGAAAAGACAGACAATAAATGAGTAAACAAAAGGAATCAAGAACAAGTTCATAGTGGTGAGAGATACATAGAAGATTTTTTTAAAAAGTTAAAGTGATGGAGTGTGGATGGGGAATGGAGTGGGCTACTTGGGACAGTGGTCAAGAAGGGCCTCACTGAAGAAGTGCATATTATGAGGGAGCAAGTCATGTGAGGAGCAGGATGATTCTTTCTGGCTGAGAGAACCATAAGTGCCAAGACTCTGAGTTTGAAAGAAAGCTCAGAGCTTTTGAGGAACAACAGGAAGGTGAATGAGTGGGAACAGAGTGAGCAAGGCCAAGAACCAGACAGAGAGGAGTCAGATCATAGAGACTTTTGTAGGTCAAATGTAGCTTTTATGTTAAACATAGTAGGGAGTCATTAGAAGGCTCTGACGTGTATTGTTAAGATCACTCTGGTGGTGGGGGGTGGGGAGGCAGGGGGAGTAGAGAATGTAGGAGGGGGTGCAAACAGAGGCTACTGCAAAAGTCCAGGTGAAAGATGGTGGTGGCTTGAACTAAGGAGATAACAAGGGAAATGGAGAGAAGCACATGGATTCAAAATATAAAAAGTTTAAACTTTTTATTATGGAACGTTTCAAACATATACAGAGTAGAGAGAATGGCATAATGATACCCCTGTGTATCTATCACTCAGCATCAATAATTAGTAACTCATGACCAATCTGAAGCAAATAACAGACATATCATTTCATTATAAATACTTCAGTATTTCTGTGAGATAAGGGCTTTTAAAAAACATAGTGACAATGTCATCATCACTAACTAATTATTAGTAATTACTTAATATCTGTTAAGTCAAAATTCAGATTTATGATTGTCTCATAAACATAATTTTTATAATTGCCTTATTGGAATCAGAATCCAAACAAGACCCACATATTACATCTGGTTGATACGTTTCTTAAATCACAAGATGTGTTTTGAAAGAGGAGCTGACAGATTTTCACAGATTGGGTATAGGAGTAGGGAGGGAAATGAATGAATCAAAGATGACTGGACCGGCCCCTGCTTGCTGGCAAAGTGGGGATAGATGACTCTAGTGCTTCTCTACAGTTCTTTGAAACACTTTGCTTCTCTCCAAGTGGCCAGAAAACAGAATCAGCAGAGCCAGTGGCACAGGTTGCTTCTATGGTGATCCCTTTTACTCTGTAGAAACACAGGGGAACAGAGAATCATCTGTTCAATGCCCTTGGTTTTAATAAGCTCAGAATCTAATGAATCAGAAAGGAAGAGGACCCTGATGTTGGAGCTAGGACACCTGGATTTCAGAACGAGCTCCAGCTCTGGGAATTTTTGAAGTTTCTGAACCTCTCTGTATATCTGGAATATAGCAGTGGTCATATCTACTGTTTTGAGGCCCAGCTCTCAATGTACATGTTTCTTTACAAAGTGTAAAGCTGTACTGTCAAATATAATAACCACCAGCCACATATGGCTACCAATCCCTTGAAGTATGGCTAGTCTGAAAGAAGATGTGCTGTAAGTGTGAAATACACACCAGATTGTAAAAAGTATGAGGGGGAAAAAAATCTAAAATATCTCATTAACAATTTTATGTCAATGTTGAAATGACAATAGTTATGATATAGTGGGTTAAATAAAATGTTATTAAAATAATCTCAAATGTTTATTTTCCTTTTTAATGTGGCTATAACATAGTAGCTCACGTAATGTTTCTATTGGGCAGCACAGATATAAAGTACTTTGCAAGTGGGTTGAGGAAGATGGTTTGTACCTTCCTTTGTGAGCATTTCACATTGCTTCTAATTACCTCACATCATGCCAGTGAGGAAAGCAAGGTGGGTTGGGCTTATCTCCTTGTACTTGTGAGGAAACCATGGCCTGAATGGATGAAGAAGATTGTCCAAAATTACACAGCAAGTTATTATCAGAACTGAGACTGAAATTCAGCTTCCTTGAATGCTAGCTAATTCAGGGCTTTCCCCCATACCATACTGCCCCCTACAGTCCAGGTTCATTCTTGTCAATACGGTGGTAGATTTTATGATCTCTGGCATTAGTGGGTTCACCGGCTCACGCACCCTTCTTCTCTCCCTCCCTCACTCCCTCCCATTCTCTTCCCAGTTTTACCTCAAAGGATTCCCCTTGCTGCAATTTCACCCCGCTTCCTTTTGTCCTGTAAAAGAAAGAAAGATCGGCTGACAACAATGCCAGATGATAAATTGCAATACCGTTTGAAGCTCAGCATTTCCAGTGTTTCACAGTGAGGGCTGAAAAACAGAAGCCCCAGTAAAGACATCCAAGCTGGAAAAAAAATTTCCCTTTATATAGAACAGCACGTTTTCAGAGGGTGGGTGTGGGGACAGAGCCCCAGAGAGCAGTTTCCAGGCTCTCAGCCTCATATGGAGGGGTCCTGGCTCGGGTGGTAGATGGCCATCAGCTGTGGCTAGTTGGCCGTCAGCTGTAACCATTGAGACATTGGCCGCTAATATAACTGCTGTGGCTACGGAGGGAAGAAGAGCAGAGTCGAGAAGAGTGGAGGAGAGTTGTTGGTCGGTTGGCAGAAAAGCGGACAGCAGGTTGCACGTTGTGTGAACCCAGCCTCCAGTGAGACCACAGTGGTATGACTCCCCTACCTATGGCTCCGTGGGTGTTCCTTTTGGGCCTCACCATATCCTGTGTTCTTATGTGGGGAGCGGGAGTAGAGACCCCACAGGCCGTCCCGCACGACACCTGTGTTCTTGTGCAGGGAGTGGGAGCAGAGACACAGCATGACACCCAGCACGACAAATGGCGCAGCGAGCAGGGTCTCCCGCATGACAGTGGGAATCAAGAAACCAGAGTTCTCAGCCCACTTCGGCATAAATTTGATGTGCGACCCTGGCCAAGTCACGTAACTCCTTCACTACTAACATCTCTATCTGCTTAATGGGAACATTCCAAGATACCTTATGTGCCTTCTGACAGAAAAGTTGAGAGAAGAAAGGTGATAATGTGTTTCAGATACTCTGGGCTTTTCAGAGGAAACACATTTCTCAAAACCAAAGCCTTCACATCAGCTTTCAATTATCCACACTCACTGAGAAACAAGGCAATGCTGAGGATGAAAATCTCCAGGGAATTCAAAATGTTCCTTTTAACCATTTGTTGCCTTTTCATCTGAGCCTAAACCTTTGCAGGAGCTGCTGACAAGTGGCTAACCTGACAGATTTAGGCCTCACCTTCTTTCTCTTGCCCCCTCTGCAGTGATCAAACATCCCCGATTTTCTGGCTCAGTCCCAACTTCACACATTCACCCCATTATCCCTAGGAGCACACTCACACTTGTGGGCAACAGGTACTCTCATAGAGACTGTCAGAGAGAATCAATACCTGTGTGCCTTCTGTCTAAGGGACCAACAAACACAGGGTAAGGCAAAATGGAAGAGATGAGGGGAGAGAGAAGAGAAGAAACTGGCAAATCCTGAGGTACCTATTGAGTGGATCTGAGGCAGCTACTGGGCAGGTGGGGTTCTCCTTTGGTCGAGCACCAGGCTTTGCAGGCACTTCAGGTAGGTCCTTTGGAGGAGCAGCCCGCTTGCCAGACTTAGGCTGGGCCCTGAACCCTGGCGGCTGCGGGGCAATAGCAGCAGTGTGACATGGCCAGAGTTGAGAAAGACTTCCTAACCTCTAAAGTTTCAAATCTCAAGTCACCCTTGCAGTGCCAAGTAGAACAGATTTCTGCGGTGTAGCTTCCAAAATATCACCACAAATCCCTCCCCACCTCCTCCCCCATGGCCTCACTCCCCTTTTCATGCTTCAGCCTCCCTCCTGACTGCCTCAGTTAGAGAAGCTGCCCTTGCTGTGGAGAGGGGTCTAGCCATGTCCATTGTCTTCACTGGGCCGGGCTGTGGGGAGCCGTTTGGGTTGGGGGACAAGCGTGAGCAGTGTGTGACAGTGTAGTGGCCTGCCTCTCAGAAGAGCGTGCCTCTGAGGACCCGTGGCCACAATGTCTCTTGCTCGAGAGTGGGGCCTGACACCCTCTGGTTGCAGCCTAGTGTTTGCAGCTTGCCTCTTTATTTTTCTCTTTTTCTTTTTCTTTCTTTCTTTCTTCCTTTCTTTCTTTCTTTCTTTCTTTCTTTCTTTCTTTCTTTCTTTCTTTCTTTCTTTCTTTCTTTCTTTCTTTCTTCCTTCCTTCCTTCCTTCCTTCCTTCCTTCCTTCCTTCCTTTCTTTCTTTCTTTCTTTCTTAATGATGTTTAATTTTTATTTATTTTTTATATTTAGTTTTTAATTATAGTTACCATACAATGTTATATTAGTTTCAGGTGCACAACATATGCTTAGATGTGTGTATACCTTACGAAGTGATCACAGCGATATCTAGTACCCATTGTCACCATACAGAGTTATTACTACATTATTGACTATATTCCCTATGCCGTACTTTACATCCCCATGACTATTTTTATAACTCCGCTTATCTTTTTCTAGCACCACCCTCCTCACCCTGCCTCAGTGACTGTGTCATTCCCCCTTACTCCTGGCCAAGTGACTGAAGTTGAGTTATTTGCCAAGTCATTAATATCTTTGAACCAAAAATACCAGAAGACCAGGGCCCTGGGAAATGGGCTTGTAAACAGCCAAGCTAGTGCTCTGATGAGGCTTTCCTGGCCATGGGTAAGAAGGGAGCAGAGAGCACAGGACAGCTCATGACAAGGTCTATTTGTGACAGGGCCGGGTCCCAGGACATCTTGCGAGAACATCAGGGCCCTGTATGGTGCCTCCCTGTGCTAGGAGACAAGCCGAGCCCACAGCCCAATATCTTGCCAAGTTGTATTTCTTATTGGCTTTAACCCATACTCACAAATTACTGTCTTTAATGTTGTTTTTTTCCTTTTTAACCTTTTTGTGCACTTATTTTTGTTCACATTGTAGCGCAAGTTCTCAGACCCTCTCTCTGAGAAAGCAAGAGTCCAGCGGCTCTTTCTGTTTTCTGAAGGGAGACAAGGCCCCTTTGTCTTTACAACTGTGGGAAGATAGGTGGGTGGCACGAGACAGTTCGTGGACATTCTTTCCTTGACCCTTTGTAACAGTTTTGGTCTCTGGGTCATTATTCCATTTCATTCATCAACGATGTATTGGACCACCTTGTACGTGTTCAGCCTGCAGTGATGTGTCTTGATGGAGACAGGAGTGTGATATAGGCCTTCTGCTTACAAACTTTCACATATAACTCATCTTAGCGCTTTAAGAGTTTGGGGCAACATGGGCTGCCAGAGCTTCCATGGGCAGGCCAGGAAGGTTGCATGAAGTGTGTGACTTCAGAGGCCAATAGACACATTCCACCAGGTGGCAGCATGCCTTGGTTTCCGATTTGAGATACACAATGAAGATTTCAAATAACTTTGCATTCAGTTTCATCCACAGGCCTTTCAAACAGAAATCCTATTTGGCATGAGTTCTCAGCTACTTGACACACAGCTATAGATGTAAAGAAAAGCAAATAGAAACCAAAGCTTGCTTTGAATCAGACCCTTCACAGACAAATATTCTCCCCCAACAAAAAGACAATAAAACCACCAACATTAAAAACAAAAAACAAACAAAAAAAAACCTCTTTGGCCCTAGAAAGCCAAGGGCTATTCAAGCCAGTTTTCAGTGCCCATGGGAATGCTCTGGGTATATAAGAGGAAATAAAAACTGCAAATGGGATTGGAGCAGTGCTTTCACAGCAAGCTGAGCCAAGTCATACCAAGAGGACAACAGGTAATGTGCCACAGTGGCATGTAGCATCTATCACAAACTTACATGTAAGAAAGCTTCACTTCCTCCTTTACTCTCACAATAGACCTAAATGTTGTTTGCCAAAATCTATGTTCCAGAAAGTCAAAATTTAAACAATAACTACAAAATGGCCTCGATTCCGTTTGCTGTGAAAGACTTTATCCACTTAGGTAATGAACTCTTCTGTACCTCAGGGGCCCAGAATATGCTTGCCTTGGACCCAGAGGAGAGAAAACTCTTTCTCACTCACTCTGCTTTTTGGATTTTGGCTTCTTCATAGAGAATCCCAAAGTCATGTCCATGAGGGTTGTAAGTCATGAGGTCTGTAGGCTCTCACCTACTGTAAGCAGGGCAAGAGGGGTTGGAGACCATGTCACAGTCCCCTTTGGAATGCTCCTAGGGCCTGAAGGATTCTAGACCAAGATAGAAAAACTCCTTCCCACTGAGGATGATATTGCAGCCATCATATCTCCAAAGGGCAAATGCTCCCTCCTCTAATAATGACCCTCAAGGATTAACACAATTCTCCATTTGTGGGTCAAAGAACCAAGCTCCTAGATGGTGGAAGGCAGCCCGTTCTTATGAAAAGGATGCTTGGCCCTTCTGAGTGTTAGTCTCCCCATATGCAAAGTCAATGAGGTCAGATATTTCATTATTTCTATGCTGTTAGTCCATGTTGCTATAACTACATGTAATAGTATTTGGGGGAGAAGATATTATTTCTGGAACCAAAAGGGAACCTTAAATGAATAGTCCAAATTATATTCAGGCCCTATGTACATCTCAAGAAGTGACAACAGACTCAGCATGGTAAGCCTCCCCAGTGGGACACTGGGGCTGGTTTGAAATTACCTACTTGCTTTGGATTGAGTTAGGAGACCTATGAGGAAATGAATGTTATATCTTATGGTTTCTTTTTCTTTCCTATAGGGATTTGGAACTGCTGGAGAAAAAGGAGAAAAGGGAATCCCTGGTCTGCCAGGACCTAGGGTAAGATCCTGAAATGTTGCTTGCCTGGGTCTGTTAAGTCACCTGGTTTATTTTATTCCCTGTTGGCATCTTTATGTTATGTAACATGATGGCCACTTAAGCCTCTCTTGTTTCTCTTCCTCCAACTTCTAGCTTGTCCCTAAGACTTCCTTCTCTCCACTTTGCCCCATTCCCTTGACTTAGTGGCTCTCTTGAATAAGAAGTGATGTACCCCTTACACTAGATGAGTCCTCAGCCTATTTCTTTCCTTGTCTTCATGTATAATTATCTTTTGAGCTAAATAATTATGTGAGTGTTGTCTCACTTTCATTCCATTCTATCCTGAGGGAAGGTGGGCATTTCATGAATGGAAGAAAGAGGTCCAAGTGCAATCTTTGTGGAACAGAAACAAGCCTGGAAAGTTCTAGACCATAGTGATATTTGGAGTGAAAGTTTCCAATAATAATCTTACTTCAAGTGGAAAAAATTAACTGTTAGCCTCTCTGATCCCTAGCTTCAGACACCTGGCTGCTAGGCTGTAAGCAATTGGCTGACCTTAGCCTTAAAGAAGTAACATTTTAGAGAATTGTGTTTTTAGTTTGGTCATGAAGCTTGTTAAAGAGTCTTTTGAGTACTCAGAAATGTTCATCCATTTCCCTGCCATTTCTTTCTCTGCTTTTACCTACTCTCTTGTCTTGAAAAACCCATAATCACCAACAAACAATTCATTTGGGGTGAGAGACTAGTGGCCCTTCCACGATCTATTTAAAAATCTCATGACTTGGAACTAATGCAGTCTAAGTGTAATACCACCCAGCCTGTCTACCAAATTCCACCTAGTACTTAAAATGTTTCCATTTATTTAGCTCTTTAAAAATGCTCTGTGTGGCTATTCAGCCTGATGGATTAGTGTTTAGAAAGAAGTCATTAAGCTAGGTCTAGGAACATTCTCTTACCTGATTTTAGGAGCCGCTAAATCCTGAATTTAGTTGGATAGCTTTGTTATGTAAGTCTAGTGGCTTTTTCTAGTGTGGGCTATTAATCTTTCTAAGATGCCTCTATTCTCTTTACAGGGTCCCATGGGTTCAGAAGGAGTCCCAGGCCCTCCAGGGAGTCAGGTATTTTGGTGAATATCATTAAAGCTTTGGTGTATAAAATCTGAATCAAAAGGTCCCATTGCTTTACTGATTATGGCCATCAGTCCAAAGGGAGACACTGTTTGTAATGCAATTTGTCTACCTCCCTTTGATTGGCATGATCTCAGCCACTCTCTTCTTCTGTTTGCAGCCAAGAAGATGAGTATCCAGTGTTAAGTCTGGCGCTATGCCATGCCATGCTATGACACAGCCACTTTTTAACATGTTATCAGGGCCTAGCAAGGCCAGCCCGCTTGTATTCATCTCTAGCCTTGTGGCCCTTGTACCTCCTAACATGCAAGTTGGTGACCTAGTGTGCCATATTGCCTTCTGAAACATTTTACAAATTCCAGAGTTGGGTTGAATCCACACATGCCCCCCAAGATCCCTGTGTCATTTCCCCGGGCCTAACCCAAAAACCAGCCCCTCTTAATGCTCTTAGTTGTAAATATGTTTCTTTCACAGGGCAAGAAGGGGTCCTCAGGTTTCCCTGGGCTTAATGGATTGCCAGGAATTAAGGTAATATTGTAGGGAGGTGAAAATCCAGGATCAAGAAGATGGAAGGGTGAAGAATCACCATAGGTGTTGTTTAGTCCGTTTGAGCTACTATAACAAAACATTGCAGACTGATGGCTTATAAACAACAGAAATTTATTGCTCACAGTTTTGGAGATTGAACGTCTGAGATGAGGGCGCCAGTATGGTTGGGTTCTGGTGAAGGCCCTCTTCCAGCTTGCCAACTGCTTGCTTCTTGCTGTGTCCTTACTTGGTGGAAAGGGCGAACTAGCTCTCTCAGTCTTCTTTTATTAGGGCACTGATCCCAATCGTGGGGGCTCTGCCCTCATGACCCAGTCAACTCCCAAAGACCCTACCTCCTAATACCATCACCTTGGGCATTAGGTTTTCAACATGAATTGGGGGGGGGGGGCACAAACATTCAGACCATAACAAATGCCTGTCTATGAGATGAAGATTTTTTGTTTTTTGTTTTTTTAATATTTTGACATTTTAAATGTCACTCTTTTCACATGAAATGTATGCATCCTACTTTGAACACACAAAGCTGATGAACATTCTTTAGATATCACTTGATCAGTGGTAGACTAAAGGGGTGGGCTGTGGGAACAAATCTATCCCTACAAGGAGGAATATTTTGTTATTGACATTACTTAGAATTGCCAACTTTTCAGTTTCATTACTGTTCTTAAATTCTCTACAAACAATGCATCCCCTTATTGCCTGCACCTGGGGCAGACAACTCCCACTACCCCACCCTGGATATGCCACCGAATCTGATTTTGGTAACCGAGTCCCTCTTTTTGGTGAATTAGGACTCTTTTGACTTCTCTGCCTGGCATCATCCACTAACAAAGGCAGTGACAGTAGCAGAGTCCCAGGCCTGCTGAGAGTAGGAAGAAAGTTAAAACTCTGCTCCCTCCTTAGCACCTCCTGGGTACAACCATGTTGTCTATTCCTGTGATATGTTTCTCAAGCCCAAAAGCACATTGTCCTGGAGTCAGGTTGCAAAATAAAATTGGGATCCCTTGTCCTTGACAGGTTTGCAATTGAGTGTCAGGCCTCTGGTCTGCCTTGCGTTGCTTTCATCTTAAATTAATAGGACTTTGAAATTAACCTATGGACTAGTTGGCCCTGGAAATCAGGGGTTATAAAAAGGAGGAATCTTTCATTTTTCTGGGGAATGGCTTTGAGGACACATAGATCTTGGGTAATGGGGTCACGGAAATGTTTATGTTTAATGTATTTAATCTTTGCAGGGCGAAAAAGGTGGCATTGGTCTGCCAGGCACAGATGTTTTCCTTGATACAGATGGTGCTGTGATCTCAGGTGCAACTTTTCTTTGATTTGAGTGGAGAAGAAAAGATAGGGAGTTAAATTCTATATCCTCTGTAATTGTTAAAAGAATGCTTTGTCAGCCACTGGATTACTGCTGAACCCAACACTCCAAGGGCCCCTCATTGGTCCTGAACTTGGGGAATGAAGCTAACCTCTTGGGGAAAGAAACCACAGCCTGCACTCCATTTTTGTATTGGGTCCACCAAGACTACGATTTGGCTTGGCCTGGGCCTGAATTTGCTAAAAATGTTTTCTCTAGTGATGCTTAGGGAAGGATTGATATCCTCCCCAGATAGGCTGACTTCAGCCCGATATTATGGGACACGAGGGTCTCATCTACACAATCCCATGCATGCTGGAGCTTAACAATTTCACTGGAATTGGAAAAGTAACTTTTGCTAGGGGAGCAAGTGGTTGACAGCCCTCAGCAGTATGACATTTTGAATTTGTCTTCATCTCTCCTTGTTTTGGTTACTGTGTGTGCCCAACTCTTCCCATTGCCTTCTCCAAAGATCCAGATGCCCACTGTTCCCAGCTACTTCTTGCTTGACAAAAGGCTTCTACTATAGTGCCTCCTCCACCTGGGTCTTACAAATTACAGTGGTACCTCGGTTTTCGAACGTCTCCATTGACGAATATTTTGGTTAATGAATGCCGTAAACCCGGAAGTAAATGCTTCGGTTTTCTAACACGACTCAGATCCTGAGGCCTAGCTGTCGGCTGTTTTCGAACATTTCAGAACTCGTGGATTACATTAGAAAAGCAAGTTACCACTGTATCTCTCTCCTCTCATCCTCTCAGGCCCATGCCCTGTCTGGCAAACTCATTAAAGCAGAGATGTTAATGGTTGACAGTGGCTTTCTGTGTTCCACTCCCAGGTTTCAGAAACCTATGTGTGTATAACATGAACAGTAGACTTTAACACCTTAACCAAAATGAGGCATTACAACAGATTTACTAGTAGGAGTAGAAGACACTACCTAGTACTTACCAGAACTTATCATGGAAGGCAAGCCCTGGTGAACACTAGTGGAGTTTGGAGCCTTAGTTCAAGTAAGCCCACCATCACGTGAGGCCATTAGCATCTGAGAGACCTATGAAGGGCAACAAAGGCACTTTTTAAATATATATATATATATATATATATATATATATATATATATATATATATATATATATATATATATATATATATATATATATATATATATATATTAGCTTTTACATTTTAAATCTATATGACATTTTGAGTTAATGTTCTTTTTCCCCTTTCTTCCGCCTACCCACCCCCAACTCTGGTTCAAGCCGTTGTTTCTCAGTCTAGTTGTGTACAACACAGCTCCCTGGCCCATGTTGGTATTATGAGCCTTGCTCTCCCGCCAGCTGAGGCAGTGGGTCCCGGGTCGGCAGTCAGCTTCTCACAGCAGCCCACGGCAGCTCTCTTTGGCCCTCCGCTGCTCACAGCAGCCCAGCTCCAGGGAGAGCTGTTGTTCACAATCTTAGCTGTAGAGGGCGCAGCTCACTGGCCCATGTGGGAATCGAACTGACGACTTCGGCGTTAGGAGCACAGCGCTCCAACCACCTGAACCACCGGGCCAGCCCAACAAAGGCACTTTTAACTGAAGACATCTTCTTGTAACTCTTCTTAAGCATTTTGTGGCATTTGTGGACCTCCTCTGGGTTTGCTTACTACTTTTTTTTTTTCATTGCAATGTCAGGTTATCCTGGAGACCCTGGTATGCCAGGCCTTCCAGGACTTAAAGGTGATGAAGGCATCCAGGGCCTGCCTGGCTCTTCTGGCACACCTGGCTTACCAGCTTTACCAGGTAAAACAAACTAACTCACCTCCTGCACAAATCAGTCCCCTCTACACTCTGGTGCCCAGCATCTCCTTCTATACCTCTGTGTCTGGTACATACCTAGCCAAAGTCAAAGGAAAGGTTGACTGTAGTCAGGGAGCTCACCACTGCCAGCCCAAGGCTAATGTATATGAGGAGAGGGTCTGAGTGGCAAGCTTTCCTTTGGCCTCAATAATGTACCATAGCTAAACAGGCAATCCCAGACTCATTGAGGTTTGCAGCAGTGAGAGGGGCCTGGGTTGGACTTCCAGAGCCCTGTCACTCTTCTGAGGATGTGCCATCCCAGTTGATGTTTTCCAATAGGGGACAACAAAAGCCCAGAGGAAAGTTTGTACCCAAACCCGTACTCTGTGTATAACTCAGGCATTAAATGGCCCCATCATCCTATTGATGGTACCCTTATAACAGCCATTGTAGAGGAATACCCATATGTCATTCTATAGTAGTAAAAATAGAAAAGACATATTAGAGTCTGGGAGGCAGTGATGTCCCAAATAGAAAACCTCAGACATTACTTTTAAAGGTATCAACTTCTAAATTCCTTAGAGATTCCTCTGTAAAGATACTTGTGCTTTTAAACCAGCCACTTAGAAGAGGTACAGCTGATCCCAGCAGCAAATTGGACAAAATCGAGAAGTGGGAGGCTAGAGACCCAGGTTTCTCTGTCAGGTTTGCCATGAAGAAGCTCTGTGCCCTTGACTAAGTTTTCTCATGTCTTTGGGCCTTAATTTCCTAAGAGTTTAGGTTAGGTGATTCCTAAAGACCCTCCTAACTCTGATGTAAGAGAAGGGTAAATGCTTTCCCAAATTCTTCCCTTGGAGGTAGTTTCCAACCTATGCCACTGAGTGGAATACCCCTGAAGAGTAAGTAGGGTGACATGATTAGCATTTTTGTGTGGGCTTATCTTTCCAGGTGTGCCAGGTACCTTAGGTCCCCAGGGAGTTCCAGGACTGAAAGGAGACAAAGGAAACCCAGGTCATACCACAATTGGGGCAGCTGGCCTTCCTGGTAAAGACGGTTTGCCAGGCCTACCTGGCCTACCAGGCCTACCTGGCCCACCTGGTAAGTTGTTCATTTCTCTCTTTGGTCTTGAGACTCAGGTGTGATCCAGACTGCAGAACAGTCATGATTTTTGAGGGAAAGCGAATTTCACAGATGAAACAGCTAAGACAGGACACGTGATAACTACAGAGGGGCAGTGATGAAGGCCCCATCCTCTCTGAGTCAGAGTCCTGCCTCTACAGTTTAGCAACCATAGCAGTCACAATGCTCATCAAGAAACAAGCAAGCTAGGGCCATTTCAATGACCAAACACTACATGATGCCTTCTGACCTTTGTACTCATTTCACTCCATGCTTCACTGTTCTCAGCCCCTAAGCCTCTGATCTTGCAGCTCCTAAAGAAGAAGCATTGGCTCTTTCAAGTCTTCCCTGGTCCTCAGGGGTGGGCTGAGAGCCTGAGAACTGGGCAGCCAGGCATGGATCCTCAAGGTGGCTGCTAAAAGCCTCCACAGGGCTTATTCTCTGTAGATCTTCTTGAGTATGGGATTCTAGATTCTAAGTGGAAGACTGGAAATATGCTCAGCATGTTTCTTTGTAACCTAAATCCCATGACCACTGCACTTTGCCTCCATTTCCTTTTTTGTCCAAAGAGGACTCTCTGGGACAGACATTGGGATTGCTGAGTTACTGAAGCTGCCTTGGTCATTCCTATGTCCCCAGTGTCTGGTCCAATGCCTAGAACATGGTAGACATTCTGTAAGTAGTAATAGAGTGAATCGAGCCAACAGAGGATGAACTTGTTCAAGACTTCAAGACCCTGTCTTGGATTTTTTTTTTTTTTTGGTGGGGGGTGTGGTCTCTGCTCTGGTTGTTGAGCCTTGAGAACCGAGGCTTTGGTGACTTAGCTGCTGTGCTGGGTCAAATGAGCCCAGGCTCACATAAGGAGCCAATGTTTTATGTTTCTTTTTTCTGAAGATCCAGCATTTGAGACAGGAACCCTACAGAACACACAGCCAGGGTTCCCTGGTCTCCAAGGAGAACGAGGTCAAAAAGGAAACCAAGGCATCAAAGGAATAAAAGGTGATTTTGTCCCTTTGGGTTTTTTGTTCCCCAAACTCCCTGGGGAAGGCTTTCTGGGGAATGAGCAAACCAACAACTTTAGGAACTTGAAAAGAAGCAATCTTGGATCTTGACTGGGGATTTGATTACAGGATTATTGGAAGTGTTATATTTAGGGCTCTAAGACTAAGGTTGGCAATTGAGGTCACAAAGGACAAAGTAGCTTACAGGCTACTCTTCCCACCCTCTCCACCAGCAGAAGCTATGCCAGCAGCCCACAGTGTTAACTAACACATGATTCAACCCCTCTGTTTGCAAATCAAAGGGCGGAAGTTACTTATTATTACCTTCAGCTTGAATGAAAGGGCTCTGAGCCAGTCCAGATCTGGCGCTCTGAAAAAGCCAACTGGCTCCAGGAAAACAACTTCAGGCCCCACTGAAGGACTGATTGATGACTCTGGCCTTCAGCTGTACTGTTCTCTCCGTCTTCTTGCTGCTTTTGGATCATTCCTCCATTTCATACTCTGAGAGGAAGATGCTAAAGCTCAAATAAATCAATTCAATATAGTTGCAGGCCAGGCAGGGTGGAGGAAGAGGTGAAACTACTGGCTGAAGAAAGGTTTGGGGATGCCCTAGTGATTTCAGGTACCTGAAGTCGCTCCTCTTCTCTCAAGTAATTCACAGCTCTCCTCAAACTCCTCTCTTTTCTCAGTGTCCTGTTATAAAATGTCACTACCTAAGTATAGGAGCCAGTTCAGAAGGTTTTGAAAGCTTTATCTCTACTATTCACATCCAAGAAAGACTATTTGGGGCAAAGGACATTAAGTTGCAAGTCTTGACTTAGGATAGTAACCTTATCCCTTCCCTGACTCGCTACAGAGCTAGTGTACTTCTTGATACCATTCTCACTCCTTAAAGAGGGACAACTCTAATGCTTCCCCTTCTATGTTCCCATGGGGCCAGAAGATTTTCTCTAACAGTGATAGTCTCAAGCTTCACTATACATGAGAATGACCTAAGGAAGATTACTAAAAATTAAATTATCGTGTCTGGCCTCCTGAGAGTCTGATTCACTTGACCTGAGGTGAGGCCCAGCAAACTTCCTTATAAAGAAGCATCACAGGTGACTCGTGCAGAAGGTCTATGGATCACACTTGAGAAATGCTAATTTAGAGAACAGACTGTTCTCTCAGAGTTTTAGGCATTATCACTTTTCTTAAAGTAAGAAGAGGCCCTTCAGGATCTAATGGGAACTCAGTCACCTATGTTGGTCCAAATTCTCATTTTCCAGACTGTAAGCAAGGGAAGTATAGGTGGCTGGGGTCCCGTGCTAGTGTAGTGACTCCTTGATACCTCTTCAGGTGCTTTGCTGAAGATCCTATCATCAGTTTATTTGGCATTTGTCTCTGTGTACAAAAGACAGGGGGAAAGACATTTTGGTGAAGAAAACCTTTGAGTGTCTTGGATTCCAGAGTGTCATTTAGTTAGCATAGGTCAGTGGTTCTCAATGCTGGCTGTACATTAGACTCACTGATGGCTGGTCCCCATCCCAACTAATGAAATCCAAATCACTAGCACAGACGTGCTTTGATGGAGAGTGAACCTAGTTCATTTGAGTCTGTTCACAAGACTTTTGATTGCCTGCATGGAGTTGTTTAAGTCACAAATTACCACTGTCAGGTCTTCCTTCTTTTTGGAAAGATGGCCCACTTTGTTTAACGTTGTCTTTTATTTTCCCCCAGGGGACTTGGGTTTCTGTGCTTGTGATGGTGGTGTCTCCAACACTGGATCACCTGGGGTGCCAGGCCTGCCTGGGCCACTAGGTCGCATAGGCCTTCCAGGCCTTAAAGGGACCAGAGGAGATCCAGGCTCTGGGGGCGCACAGGGACCATCAGGGGCTCCAGTAAGTCTGGCCAATCTTTGGCCCTGAAGGTACAATGGGAGTTTTCAAGTGCCCCTCACTCCTTGCCACTTTCCCAAGACGCATAAAAGAAAAATGGGATAAAACAAAGCTTCAGGTTTCTGATCTGTAATATGAAGAAGTGGGACTAGATGATCTCTAAAGTCCCTTTCTGCCTTAACCTACCTATGTTCCCTCCCTCCCTCTCTTAATCCCTCCCTTCTTTCCAGAAAATAATTTGCCTGGCACCGTGCTGGGCCCTGAAGATAAAACTGGAATTAAGACAAGGTTACCATCCTCAAAGATTTCAAAATTTAGAAAGGGTAGCAAAATAAATGGACAATTATAATCCAAGATAATGACATAATCAAGTGTGTAGAACAGTGCCAAAATGTACCCAAGGACCTGCTTTAGGTCAGACTTATGCTAGGTGCCAGAATTCTATGCAATCTGCATCTCCTGATCATTCCCGTTTGTCTTTTTGTCAGGGTTTATTTGGGCCTCAAGGTCCTACAGGTCCCAAAGGAGAGAAAGGGGAATCAACCCTCGGTACAAGATCAGGGATGCCAGGAGAGCAGGGTGATCCTGGTCCCCAGGGGCTCCCGGGTGAGACAGGAGCACCAGGCAAGGATGGAATACCAGGTTTACCAGGTCTGCCAGGACTTCTGGTAAGTTGATCGTTCCTGGGTGATTAGCTCTATAAATCCTCACATCTGACCACTAGACCATTAGACGGGGCAAAACAGAGAGTCCAGAACCTCTTTTCCTGCCTCAGCCACTGACACTTTTTTCTCTGTGTTTTTCCTTTCTGTAAAATGGGAATCTTTTTCTCAGAATGGGTCACTGTCTCATTTAATAAATGCCAGTAACAATTGACCATATCACTTAAAATGCTTCAGCTTCTCAGTAGCTTTCCCTTGCAAATAATCCAGCTGCTTTCTGTGACCTCCACTGATCTAGAACCTTTTGCATTATCAGAACACCCAGGGCTGACAAGCTTCATTCTCATTAACTAAACTCAGAGGAATTAATTGATAAACTAGAGTGACAGAATTTCAACAAAAAACAAAGCAGTGTTCACACTGGTTGCCTCTTTCCTATGGTCAGAGGACTCTCCAGCTAAGTCTCTAAATTCGGCTTTCATTCTTTCTTATGTGTTGTCTAGGGAGATGGTGGACAGGGCTTCCCAGGTGAAAAGGGGTTACCAGGACTCCCTGGTGAAAAAGGCCACAGTGGTCCACCTGGCTTCCCAGGAATTGGGCTACCAGGATCTCCTGGACCTCGTGGGCTTCCCGGAGACCAAGGAATAGATGGATTACCAGGGCAACAAGGCCTCCCTGGTCCTCCAGGTGAGTCAGGGAATCAGATGGCTTTGGGCTTGAAAAACAGACCCCTTGTAGACTGTAGATATGACCCAGATGCATGAAATGTGTCATAAAAAGAGACTTGACTGATTATAATCACTACTTTTAACCCTCTTTAGGTTTTTCATGTGGAAAAAGGCTCGCAATTGTCTTGTGGTATACTTACACAGAACAATATCGATTTCAGCTCTACTTAGTGAAAAACTTCCTAACAGAGCAGTCTGAAAATGTAACAGAGCTGCCTTGGGAAGTTCTGAGCTTATTTCAATTTCAAGCATAAGCTCAATGACCATTTATTATGAGTGCCATCAAAGTAATGGATGGGAGATTGGACAAGGTGTCCTCCAAGTTGCTATTGCTTGATGGTAATATCATCAGCAAAGAACCTTTCCTAATTCATGAGATCTAAGATTGAGCAGAGAGCATAGTTGTATCTGGTCTAATCTCCATTTCATTCCTTAAATCCCTCCCATTTATATAAGTGTCATTTCAACTAAAATTTCAGGAATTATAGTGAGTGACAGACATGCTTCTAGATTGTGAAGCTGTGCTATGCTAATAACTTGCCTTCTTCTATACAACCAGAATAGCTCTGTATCCCAATGTCTATGTTTCCACAACTTTTGTGTTTCTATTAGTGGTATCACACTTCTTACAGTCATCTGAAGTTTGAAAACTTGAAATTTATCTCTTATTCTTCATTTGGAACGTTCCTTATATTCTTCCCTTCCTCTTCTTGCTACTAAGCTCTCATTATCTCCTTCCTAATTTATCAAATACCTATATGCTTACCGGAATAAATGGATGGTTGAGTGGAGAGATAGGTGGATGGATGGACAGATAGATAGACGGATGGACAGATGGACTGACGGACGGACGGACGGACGGATGGATGGATGGATAGATAGATGGACGGATGGATGAACAAATGGGTGGCTGGTTAGATGAGTCAATGACAACAACTTCCTAAGTAGTTTCTCATTTCCTACCTCCAGACTTTCCTCCACTCAATTCTACTATGAACATTGCTGCCAATTTAATATCTGTAAAGTACTGATATCATCATGTTACTTCCCTAGTCCAAAGCTGCAAATGGTCTCTACTGAATAGAGGATACTGCCTAAACTCCTTTCTAACCTAACCTGACCTCATACTCTTTATGATTTAAAAGAAAAAGAAAAACTTAAGACAACAGTATGTTTCACTGTCCTCAAACACAATATGTTCATTTCTAATTCCAAGATTTTGCCCATGTTGCCTTTTTCTGGAATATCCTTCCTCTTTTCTGTATGTAGTCATATCCTATCAATCCTTCAGTGTTCAATATAAGCTGTAGTTCTTCCACTAAGCCTTCCCATGACTTCTACAGTATGTCACTGCCACTTAAATTATATATTTACTGCTTTCACTTTTCCAAACTGCATTGTAAACCTCTGGATACTAGGCATGGTGAGCAATACTTTTTAGCATTTCTCAACCTCTCCAGTATAGTGGAATGTTTCGTAGGAGACTAATATATACTCACAGAAGAAAGGTCCTTCCCAATAACTAAAGGGCTATTTCATAGACCTATTCCTCCTCTTTCCACTTTGTCACCTTGAAGAATTAAAAAAGAAGAAGAAAGATACCAGGTCTTGTAAAATTTTATTTATTTTAAACTCTAATTTTGTAAGTTGGTATAACAAGGAAAGTGGTACAGGTTAAAAATTGATAATTCAAGATTCTTAAAACCAAGTCATTATTTCAGTTCACAAATTCCTTTAAAAGCTGTGAGGAATTTTATCAAACAAAATCATTCTGCCTTTTGGAAGTCCCAGTATCAGCTATAGCTTTGCTTCCAGCTCTGTTCCCAAAGACATTATTCGTGGTCATTCTACTGCTCCTCCACCAACTGGGTCTCCATTCTAGGTCAACTCATTTTGCATGCAACTAGGTTTTAAACTGAGTTATTTTAACATAGTTCCTATATACTTACAAACACTCAGATCTGGATATTCTCAAAATTCCAATTGCTTGAAAACAGGCTCAGTCAACAGAAGGAAGCTCATAGATGATTTTTATCCCAAACTTCATTAGTTCCTAATGAAGGGACTTCATAGAAAGTTCTTAGGAATATAGAGATATAGTAACCAATAGCCTGGGAAATGCCTTATGCATAAAATGTTCTTGTTGTAATACCAAGATTTTCCAAGAAATCACTTCAGTTGAGAGTGTTAGCTATCTTTTTTTCTCTATGGCAACCAAATGTAACCCTTCAAACCTACCTTTCATTCTACACAATTTTAAAAACACGTAATCTGTGGGCCCCAGACATTTGCATTGTGGCCATTACTGTTGCAGTGATAAATGAAGATGCTGTTCCTAAACTCACTCACTCCAACCAGTGGTGGCCCAGGCTGGCCTGGTTACCTTGCCAGGAAAAGGAAATGTAGTCATTAGAAACCTTTCAACCTAGTAGTGTGAATGATTACAGACCCTGGGCAAGCAGACAATGGGCTGTTTCCAAAGAGACTCTGATCCAAATGCTCATAGTCATCCATCACCCTGGTTGTTACTGAAAGTTGCTACTGTGTCCTTGATCCTGTGTGGGTGCCAGGTCTCTTCACTCACTCCAGACAGGGAATTTGATTGGTGGGCGTACCTGGGCTGCAGACAAGTCTTCCCTTGGACCACAAGGAACTTCTCTCCTGGTTTAATTTTTTTCTTTACTTGATTGGTCTAGGTGACTGCTGCTGCAGCAAGAAAGTTGATAAAGGAGACTTAGACACAGAGGGAGGTGAGAGCTACCTAGGTCGGGATATTCTCAAACACCAATGTTGGCAAAAACCTGCTTCCTTTTTATCCACCTTTATCTCAGGCACTCACTGTGGTGCCACACTGAAGCCCCTGGTTGGGGAGGGGTGATTCTAAGGCTGGGGTACAAAGGCTAACACTGACACTGCTTCACAGGCTCCTTAGCACAGAACTCCTGGGAGGGAGTTCAGGAGCAAGTGGACATGCAGTCTCGGAGAGGGGCTGATTTCCTTCACATGCATGTTGATGGCTTGGCTGATCACTACCTTGAGCACCTTCATTTTACCAACTTAACTGGGGCTATAACTTGCCTTGGGAGACACCTGGAAGGTTCCACACATGTCTGATATTTATTCATCAGACCCAGAGTAAACTGAGATGCTAGAATCTTGATAACCAGAGGAGCTTTTTATTCTGAAGATGAATTTTGCCATTAATGGGGAAAATTCTGAGTAATTAGGTTATTATACTTATAAAACAGAACATAGGTAGAGCTGACTTCTGCTTTGTTGGGGAGAAGGCTCTGAATTCAGGGATGTGAAATAGAAGACAGGGATATAAAGTAAAGGAGTCAGATACCAGTATGACCTTCTCACCATGTTGACCCTCTGCTTCAATACACAAGTGTGGTGTGCTATACAGGACTGGTCTGAGGCAAAAGGGAAGTATGTCCTTAATTTTCTCTGGTTTCTACTCATCTTCCATTTTATTTTTCCTGTCCTGGAACCTTTCCAGATGCCTGTCTTTGGGCTCGTCCTCTAAAGGATTTCTTTTTTTTTTTTAATCCAGCTGTCACAGGTGAAAAGAATCTATGAAAATGATCTGATCAATTGAGGATGGATGGTTTTGTGTTTGGAGCCAGCCCAGGGATATTTGTATTTTAGTCTGGTTTTTAAGACATAAAGCAATGAAACTGCAGTATTTGATACATTGGAGCCAATGGGCTATTGAAATAGTTGGGGTGGGAAAGTCTTCTGCAGGGTCGCTCTCATGATACCATCTAAGGAAGCAGTTCGTCAGGACCCAGACCCGAGCAGATCACAGGATTGGCAGCCCTCTTCCAGTGAAGCAGCTCATCCTGAGGTGCTTGACCATAGAACATATTTCCATAACAGGGAACTTACCTTCAGAAATAGCTCCATCATCTCAATGACTGGCAGGATGGAGATGGGTGTGGCCACCTATGGAGGAAGATTGGGGCTATAGCCATCTCTCCACCCTTGGAAATGTGACTACAGGAGCCTGAGGTCTGGAAGGCAGTTGCTGCCCAGGCTAGAAAGTGGTGTCACTAACCTGACTGAGGTAGAAATCAGGGCATGGTCTTTCAGGAGTACTTCTGAATACTTCTCCTTAGGTAAGATAATAAAACAAACAAACAAACAAACAAAACAACTATTATTCATTGAGGACATACCAGGGTGCCAGGCACTGTGCTAAGTAGTGTTAGCATTGTTTCATATAATCCTCACAAACACCATATGAGATAAGTAGCTCCCATTTACCTGAAGCTCAGAAAGTGTAAGTATCTTGACCATACAACTGGTTAGTAGTACAACTAAGATACAAACTCAGGTCTGTCTGGCTTCAGCACTCAACCTCTTTGCCAATACATTACACTGTTTAATTCCCAATTTTGATTTAGGAATAGGACAAGTAGGCTAAAATACCATCAAGACTTCATATCAGAAAGTAGAAGTGGGATTGGAGGTGGAATGCCAGCCCACTGAGTAAGCGGTCTGAATCACTGATACACATATCTGTTAAGAAACACAATTTGAGTTTGGTTTTAAGTACAGGCAAAAGCTATAGCAGTTTATTAGAACTGTTGGCTCTGTGGCTTAAAGCAGACCTTGGGGGGTTGTTTTAATGAATAGCCAAGAGTAACTTTAATTAGCATAGCAATTGTTTGTAAATGGCACTTGAGGGAGCCAACATACAATTTGTTCACCAATATTTTATTAAACCTCCCCTCTGTGATCTTATAGACTCTTTTTATTTGCATTATGAATGGGCAAGGAAGAATTTGCTAAGGGAAGGGCTATGCATGCCAACATCGGTGTCTTAACTATTAAAATTGACTACCCCTTCTCCCCGAGTAGCAGAGTTGACACTTTCAAATGAGGAGCTGAGGGGAGGGTCACTGTCTGTCATAGGCAAGAGAGTGGCCTTCAGTGTTTGCCTGGTACATCTGACCAAGGACTCTGGTGATTAAGGAAAAAGTCAATAGGTTCAGTAGATCCCAAACGAGGTGGGTCAAAAGAACCTGATGGTTTGGGGAAAGACTCATTCGAAGAAAAGGTCAGATGTGAACTTGAGGGGTTGTCATGCAGGAGACCCTGCTCGCTGCACCATTTGTCGTGCGGGGAGGCCTGCGGGGTCTCTGCTCCCGCTCCCCATACAAGAACGCAGGATATGGTGAGGCCAAAAAGGAACACCCACGGAGCCATAGGTAGGGGAGTCATACTACTATATTCTCTCTGGCGGCACTATACTCTCACTGGAGGCTGGATCCACACTGTCCGCAAACCGCCATCCACGCTTGCCAGCCCAGCCACCATCTTCTTGCTAGCCCCCATTTTCTCTCCTCTTCTCCCTCTAGCGTAGCCACAGCAGTTCTATTAGTGGCCAATGGCTCACTGGTTACAGCTGACGGCCAACTAGCCACAGCTGATGGCCATGCAATCACAGTTGGCCATTTACTACCTGAGCCAGCACCTGTCTATGTGAGGCCGAGAGCCTGGAAACTACTCTCTGGGGCTCCGCCCCCACACTCCACCCCTACAGGCTCTCGCCTCACAATCTACGCGACAAGCGTCTTCCGCGAGGGGACCTGTGCGAGGAGCCTGGGGGTGAATGCAATATCCTGGACACAGCCAGGCTCTCTGGGCACAGCCAGGGTTTCTCAGGGCACCACCAGTGCTTCTGGGCACGGCCAGACTTCCTGGACTTCTTAGGGTACCACCTGTCTTCCCGGACACAGCCAGGGTTTCTCAGGGCACCACCAGTACTCCTGGGCACAGCCAGACTTCCTGGACTTCTTAGGGTACCACTAGTTTCCCCGGGCACAGCTAGGATTTCTCAGGGCACTGCCACTTTCTCTGGGAACAGCCACACTTCCTGGACACAGCCAGGGCTTTCAGGGCACTGCCACTCTCTGTGGGCACAGCCACACTTCCTGGACTCAGCCAGGGCTCTCAGGGCACTGCCACTCTCTCTGGGAACAGCCCGACTTCCTGGGCACAGCCAGGGTATCTTCAGGGCTCAGCCACACTTCCTGGACTCAGCCAGGGCTCTCAGGGCACTGCCACTCTCTCTGGGCCTCTCAGGGTACCATGCTGGAACAACAACGATTCACAATCAAGGTGCTTACATATTCTCAATGGCGGCCAGTCAAGAGACAAAAGCAAATATCCCCCAGTTCCACTAACAACAGTTCCCAAACAAACAGTCAAGCGGTCCATTAAATTAGGGATGGAAGGCAATTCCCCATAGTCCATAGTCATTCACCAGGGCTGTCCTGGGGGTGAGGGACGACCTTGACCTCACCCTCATCTCCCATGGAGGACTCAGCAAGCGTTACCTCCTGGGACTACAAGTCCTGCATCCGGGCTGCCTGAGCAGGAACTTCCCCGGCCCACAGGGCCGCAACGACCTTTGCTTTCTCCGGCCTGTGCTGGTTGGGGAACCGTCCACATCTTTCCACCTCTCCACGGTGCTCCATCTCTCCAGCAGCTGCATGGCTTTTCCTGTGCTGGTGGGAGAACCGTCCACGTCCTCCCACCCCTCCACGGGGGTCCAGCTCTCCAGCAGCTGCTCCTCCTGGTCTTCCTGAGACTGAGTGTTCATACACACAAACTGCTCCACCGTCCTTTGGAGAACTTTGGCCGGCACCATACCCTGCTCGCTGCGCCATTTGTCGTGCGGGGAGGCCTGCGGGGTCTCTGCTCCCGCTCCCCATACAAGAACGCAGGATATGGTGAGGCCAAAAAGGAACACCCACGGAGCCATAGGTAGGGGAGTCATACTACTATATTCTCTCTGGCGGCACTATACTCTCACTGGAGGCTGGATCCACACTGTCCGCAAACCGCCATCCACGCTTGCCAGCCCAGCCACCATCTTCTTGCTAGCCCCCATTTTCTCTCCTCTTCTCCCTCTAGCGTAGCCACAGCAGTTCTATTAGTGGCCAATGGCTCACTGGTTACAGCTGACGGCCAACTAGCCACAGCTGATGGCCATGCAATCACAGTTGGCCATTTACTACCTGAGCCAGCACCTGTCTATGTGAGGCCGAGAGCCTGGAAACTACTCTCTGGGGCTCCGCCCCCACAGGGGTCTTGGCTTCAAACCCTCCAATCTTGTCATGTGGGCATAGTGGACCCTTAGGACTACCCCCAAGTTCCCATCCTAAGGACATTCTCCATATGAGGGCAGGGTAAGCAGGCCATTGCCATTTGCTGCTGTTCCTGCACCGGCCACCGCTGAGAAACCTTTATAGGTAATATCTGCTTCAGAGATGACTGCCTGGCACTGGGCACTGATGGTTTGGGAAGTGACATCCTGGCATTTGGACACCAGGGTCATTGTTATTTGCACTAGGGGTAACTCCCAAGAGCTTCTGATGCCAGGATTTTTCTGCATGGGCTCCCAACTGCTGGGTGGGATAAACAACTTGGTTGTCTCATTTGATGGAATGGGAGTAAGTAAAGGAGCATACTAGGGGAAATTGTTCTTGACTCTGGGTTTACCAGATACTTACCTGTTACCATTTACAGGTATCATCTTGCCCTGTATTATTCCTGGGTCGTATGGTCCATCAGGATTCCCAGGATCTCCTGGATTCCCAGGTATGGAATGAGGCCAAAGAAAGTCACTGAGCACAATTATGAGGGCCATGAGGCAAAGTAAGGACAGGACAGCCCAGTAGCATTTGGGTGTCTACATTCCTCCTGAGAGGGCAGCCTTGAGGACTGAGGAAATAGAATGACTGTTGGAGAGGGCTGTGTGGGGAGGTGAGAATAACTAGACACCCTCTAAGAGACGAGAATTCTTGATTGAACATCACAAATCCTACCTTGCCACACTGATTTTCCTTTCCCCTCACCACTCACATTTGGGTTTTCAGGCCCTAAAGGCGCCCGTGGCATCCCTGGGACTCCAGGCGAGCCTGGATTGTGTGGCTATAAAGGAGAGCCCGGAAGTCCAGGATCAGTTTACCTCCCTGAATTGCCAGGTAAGGAAAGGAGCCTCTCACCTGATTCTCTTTTTGTGTGAGCATGTGTTTGGACGGTGGTAGCCATCCACCAATTGTAGGGAATTGGGTTTGTGCTCCGGTGTGGGTGGGATGGTTTTGATTTCAAACTCAGGCAAGACAGAGCTAAGACCTATAGAATGACAGCATACCACGACCATTCAAGGTCAGCTGGTACAATCTCTTCACTTTCAGATGAGGAAACTGAGGCACAAATGGAAAGTGACTTGCCTGAGATCACAAAGCCAATAATGATAGAGCTGGGACTCTGTCAGGTTGTCTGGCTGCTGGTCCTATGGCAGTTTCCTGGATCAGCTCCTTAAAGGTCAGAGAAAGAGATTCAGATGAAGTCAGAGGGACATGGCCCATTTCTATCCCTTTGTTCACACCCTGTCATTTCAACCTGAGCTTCATTGCTCTACACTGCATCAGTGGTTCTCAAACTATGTTCCCTGGGCCAGCAGCATTAGCATCACCTGGGAACTTGTTAGTAATGTAGATTCTTGGCCACTTGGCAGAGCTACTGACCAGAAGCTCCCGGGTGGGCCCAGCAATCTGGGTTTTACCAAGCACCCCTGCCCCAGATGACTCAGTTTCAGAGCCACCTCTGTTCTACAGCATGGGCCGTGCACCCCAGGGTTTATTGGTGCCTCAGTTCCCTCCAACACCCAGGAAGAGGGAGGAACATTGGCAGAGGTTAGAGGACTCTAGTAGAGACTGGGCCTTTGACAGGAGGTCCCAGGTATAACCCACCTCTTTGGCCGCTGTAGGAGCCCCAGGAGTGGGTTGCTGGGCTCTGTCCAAGGCCTGGCCTCGCTGACCTAGAACCTCCTCCAGGTCACAGGTATAGTCCCTGCCTCTGGACAAGTCCTCCCAGGACTAGGGACTACTGACCTTCAAGAGAAGTGACACACATTATTATTATTTTTAAAGATGTTTCTTTTTTATTATTAAGGCATAATTGGCATGTAACATATTAGTTTCAGGTGTACAGCATAATGGTTCATTATATGTATATATTGCTAAATGATCACCATAATAAGTCTAGTTACCATCCATCACCATACAGTTACAGAATTATTTTTCTTGTGATGAGAACCTTTAATATTTGCTCTCTTCAACTTACAAATATGCAATACAGTATATTAACTATAGTCCCCATGCTGTTCATTACATCCCCATGACTTATTTATTTTATAACTGGAAATTTGGACCTTTTGACCCCCTTCACCTATTTCTCCCATCCCCAGCCCCCACCCCTGGCAACCATCAATCTGTGCTCTGTATCTATGAGTTTAATTTTTTGTTTTGTACTATTTTGCTTTAATTTGATTTGTTTGCTTTCTTTGTTTTAGTTTTAGATTCATGACATACATTATCATTTGCTTTCATAGTAGAAAAAAAAATCTGTCTCAGAGACCTCTGCCCACCTATGTTTTCTAAACCTCTGTGGCCTTTTATTTTTGCCTCTTTACATTTAGGATTTCCTGGACCTCGTGGGGAGAAGGGTTTGCCTGGGTTTCCTGGGCTCCCTGGAAAAGATGGCTTGCCTGGAAAAGTTGGGAGTCGAGGTTTACCAGGTCCCAAAGGTGCTCCTGGTGACATCGTTAGTGCTAAAAATGGTGCTCCAGGGGAGCAAGGCCTACAGGGATTGCCAGGAGACAGAGGATTTCTTGGAGACCCTGGCTATCCAGGACCCAAGGGTAACTCTTCTTGCCCCGCTTACTTAACAATCTACAGAGAACCTTTCCATAACCAGTATACTTACATAAACACTTGCATGAATCTGGGGTGACGGATTAATTAGGGGGTTAACATGAAAAGTTATTTGTTCAGCCACGCTCTTTGGGGAACTTTTTCTTAAATCAACTGAGTCTATTCTCCTGTCTTAGCAATTCCAGAAGTAACCACAAGCAATAGTCAGATCTCTTGCAAAGCCTCTGATGAATCACTGGGGATAGCAGCAAGCCTGGAACTGAGAAGACAGTGGCACTTGTGATGCATCTGGGCCAAGCTTTTCCGCTGCCAGTTGGTTTGGTGACCAGTCCCTGCTGTTGATCCAGGCTGTGATGATCTGTCCCTTCTTTTCATTAGGTTTTCCTGGAAAGTTCGGCTTGTTAGGCCCCAAAGGTGAGCAGGGCAGCCCTGGAACACCAGGCCACACGGGACAGCCAGGCACCCCAGGGCCTAGTGGTCTACTGGGCATCCAAGGCAAACCAGGGCTGCCAGGAGCACCAGGCTTTGCAGGCACTTCAGGTAGGTCCTTTGGAGGAGCAGCCCGCTTGCCAGACTTAGGCTGGGCCCTGAACCCTGGCGCCCTGCGGGGCAATAGCAGCAGTGTGACATGGCCAGAGTTGAGAAAGACTTCCTAACCTCTAAAGTTTCAAATCTCAAGTCACCCTTGCAGTGCCAAGTAGAACAGATTTCTGCGGTGTAGCTTCCAAAATATCACCACAAATCCCTCCCCACCTCCTCCCCCACGGCCTCACTCCCCTTTTCATGCTTCAGCCTCCCTCCTGACTGCCTCAGTTAGAGAAGCCGCCCTTGCTGTGGAGAGGGGTCTAGCCATGTCCATTGTCTTCACTGGGCCGGGCTGTGGGGAGCCGTTTGGGTTGGGGGACAAGCGTGAGCAGTGTGTGACAGTGTAGTGGCCTGCCTCTCAGAAGAGCGTGCCTCTGAGGACCCGTGGCCACAATGTCTCTTGCTCGAGAGTGGGGCCTGACACCCTCTGGTTGCAGCCTAGTGTTTGCAGCTTGCTTTTTTCTTGCACCAGCCTCCTCACCCTGCCTCAGTGACTGTATCATTCCCCCTTACTACTGGCCATGTGACTGAAGTTGAATTATTTACAGAACCACTAATATCCTTTTTATCCCCTTTGTCCTTCTGTGTTTCTGGAGTCTTCACATATGCTGTCCAGGTGAGAAAACTGCACACAAGCTCACGGACTAACACCCCCACTGGCTTTCCTGCTCAGGGAATTATCTGACTATACACTATAAGCTGGCAAGGCCAGGGGTCCTGGAACTCATGCTGCGGAGTTGGCCCCCATTGAATTTCCTTCTCTTGTTGTGGAATCCCCTTCACAGCCTCCCATTAGAATCCTGGGGCTTTCAGCTACTTGATGCTTTTCAATCCATAGAAAGCCCAATCAGCCATTCATTTAGGTTCATAAGGGCCCAAATACCTCTGTCTTCACTGATTTAATCCTTTGGGGTTTTTTTGTTTTTTTTTTCATTGCTTTGTACCTGGACATTCCACTTTGGCAGCAACTCAGGAGGTTAATCCCATTGTCCAACTTAAAGCATGGTGAAAGAAGTCTCTGAATACCTAGGCGACCAAATGGGCCTTGGGGATTTCTATGGTAGTTGGCACTAGGGGGTCTTTCAACCTTAATGCCAAGGAACTGGCTGACTTAACTGCTTGCATGAGGGATTAAAAGGGCAACCCTTTATCCATGGCTCCCTGGGAAACTGAAACAATGGCTCAGCTTTAACCTCTACTTCACCGACTGGCTCAGGAAACTGCCATTGTGGTGTGCTTCAGACTGGAAGTACTAGGCAACTAGAGTCCAGTTGCCTCCCTGGCTTCTCAGAGCTTCATTCAGAGGCTAAAGTGTGAACCACATTCATAAAGAGGGAAGAAGTTATAATCAGAAGGGGTTTGCTCACCCTGCCAGCTACTGTGCTGTGCTGGAAGTAATAGTCATTGGTGTGGCTCTCTGGTCGATAGGTGTTATGCTTTAGCCAATTAAAATCTCTGCCTGTGAGCAGCCTGCATAGGCCATTGTTAAAGGGCCATTTATAAAACCCAACAAGTCAACCAACCAGAAGCCATGGGAATGGGCAGTGGCCCAGATCTGGACAGAGACTCACTTCAGAGCTGTCCTGTGTTCTCTCCTGTGTGATTCAGGACATCCTGGCAAGAAAGGTCCAAAAGGCGAGACAGGTCCCCCTGCATCAACTGGAAAGAAGGGTCTGCCTGGGCTAAAAGGCCTTCCTGGATCTTCAGGGTTAATTGGCTTCCTGGGGAACTCAGGCTTGCCAGGGGGCACTGGGTTGCCAGGCCTGCCAGGTCCGAAGGGTAAGTGAAGTGATTAGGAAAGCACCAGTGGGTGCCACAAAGGAGCATCCATGCTGACCAGCTTGCCTCTTCCCCTCTGCCTAAGAAAGCGGAATAGGGAGGGAGGTGGGCAGGGCTTCCATGGCAAGATTGTCAGACAAGGCTAGTGCTAAAGGAGGACCCCCACCCAAGGTGAGTCACCTTCACCACCTGTTGGGTGTAAGGAAGCACTGTGCTGAATAGCAGGGTCAATAAAGCCCAAGACAGTAACAGCCACACTGGAGTTACTCATTTGCAGCACCCCTACCACAGAGCCTGAGCGCTCTCATTCCCTGTGATTGTCCTGCTGTACACCGGAGGTTAGGTGAGAGGCAGCTCCGTTTTACACAGGGAAAAGTGAGTGGTCCAAGATCACACAACTGGTTAGAAACAGTGCCAGTCTAGAGCTCAGAGCTCATCTCCCTGCCTCCTGGCCCTAGGCTTGGTTTTTTTTTTTTTTTTAATTCCACACATGAGCTCTGCCTTAACAAATCAAATCATAAGAGAGGTGCCCACATCTTCTTTCCTTTTCGTTGCTTAATGTTATGTCCCTGTTCAGGGAAATAGTGTAACGTGTAATGACTAAGAGCTTGGGCTTTGGAGTTAGAGGAAAGCAGGCTTTGAATCCCTTCTCTGCAACTTCCTAGCTGTGTGACTTTGGGTAAGTTACTTAACCTCTCTGAGCTTCCATTTCCTTGTATGTAAAAGAGTGATAAAAATAGAAATTATTTTTTTTCTCAACAGGTGAGAAGGGGTCTGTTGGACTGGTAGGTTTTCCAGGGGTGCCAGGTCTCCCTGGTATTCCTGGTGCAAGCGGATTAAAGGGAATTCCTGGGTTAGCTGGAAAAGCGGGACCATCTGGACAAGCTGGTAGCCCTGGTGAAAAAGGTGAGCTGGGAAATGGAATTCTGGAGTTGCCATTCATGCTTCCCAAGGTACATTTTGTTTGTCAGCTTTGTGATTCATGAGGCTTGTACCAACCCTGTGTTAGATAATAAGATTTGGCGCTTCTAAATGAAGTCCTTTTAAACCAAAAGACTTAATCTCTTCTGAGTTAACCACTGCATGTTAGAGGCCTTGTCAGACATTTTCAGATGCTCAACAGAGGAGAGTCTAAAGTTGTTGGTGGAGTTTGGGCTTGTCAAAGGAGAGGGCATGCACATAAATGAAAAGTTGTGGAAACGGGGCAGGGAAAAAGCTGGAAGGGCTCGTAAGGGGGGCCTGGGGCTGGTGCTTATATGAAAGGTCAGCCTATTCCTGACCCCGTGTCTAAGCTCCCTCTTAGGCAGATCTCATGATCTCCATCCCTGCAGGAGACAGAGGCGACCAGGGGCCAGTGGGAATTCCCAGTCCAAGACCCCCAATGCTGAACCTCCAATTCAAAGGAGACAAAGGCTCATGGGGCTCCCCAGGACCCAATGGATTTCCTGGACCCAGAGGTACTGAGGCAAGGAATGGGCAGGAGAAATGCTCAAGAAAGTTTTTACAACCAAACTCAACTTCCTTCCTAAGAAAAGGCCCCGTAGTACAAGGCATCGCAGAGCAGCAGTGTGGGTGGCGGCAGAGGGTCCAGAAAGCCTGCCTTCCCTGAGCCTAAGGGGTGCCTGGACCTTGAGACTGCCAATTTGCTTTGCCACTGTGGAACTGAGTTTTTGAACCAAAGGCTGTTGTACCCTTGGATAAGCCTGGCAGATGGTGGGGCATGGGCACTGAGAAGCTTTCCCAGTGCTGGAGCTGGGATGGCCCTGACTAGTGCCCTATAAGGCTGAAGACAGCACCCCACCCCCACCTCAACCTTCAAGCTAACTGTCCCCAAGCCTGCACTTTGCCTGCCTGTGACCCAGGGCACCAGCAGTAGCAGATTTTCTCTTGCCCGGAGTCTTTTTCAAAGCTGTTTGCTTCTTTCCCAGGTGACAAAGGAGAGGCTGGCCTCCCTGGGCCACCAGGCTTTCCTGGAGCTCCTGGATTCCCCAGCACCATCAGGGGACTTATTGGGAGACCAGGACTCCCTGGCTCTTCAGGACTAAGGGGCTTACCTGGCCTAAAGGGGTCCCCTGGAATCTCGGGCTTCCCAGGAATGCCAGGAGAAAGTGTAAGTGTGCCCAGATCTTTGTCTCCCTACTAGAGAAACACCTCCATCACAGGAGGACATGTCCCTACTGCCCACCTTTCTGATCCCAGCCCCTTCCCCAGCTCACCCCAGACAAAGCCCTCTCCTTGAGTCTGACAGTTCTTCCCGTCCTTTCCTGAACATCCCTCCTCTGGGCCTTTGTTCATGCGATCTCCCCCATGACAGACTTCCTCCTCTGCACTTGTCTAATACCTGCACATCCTTCAGGCCCCAACCCAGACACCTGCTCCTCCAGGAGTCCCTGAGTCCCCGCCGTTCTGGCACACTCTCCTTCTCACTGCTTATATCGGTTCTCATTGGTTCTGTGTGGGTCTGGTTTCCTCAATGAGATTGTTAGGGCTTGAGAACAAGAGCTGCGCCTTACACACTTTTTTGGTCTGCTTCCCACGGCCAGCATCCCACGTTGTTTGGCACATCATAAGAATTCAGTACAGACTTCCTGATGTTTTGATTTCAGAAGGTCTTTATTGCCTCCACAAGAGACAACAACTGGCAAAGAATGAAACGCAGCTTTTCTGGGTTCTTCAAATGCAGGGTGGTAGGCTTAGCAATGAGACAGACTTGGATTTGAATCTCAGCTCCATCACTCATTAGCTCTGTGATTTCATGCATATTGCTTCACTTGCCCGAGCCTCACTGTTCTCATCTGTAAAAGATGGGAATAATATTCAAAACTCCTTCAGACAGTAGTGAGGATTAAGTGAAATGATAGATGTAAAGCACTTAGCATTGTGTCTGGTGTATGGCAGGCTCTGAATACATAGTAGCAATAATAGGAGCAGTAGTGAGGGTTCTAAATGAACCAGATCACAGAACACCCGTGCTCCCTGAAGGCAAAGTCCATGTCCTCCAGAAGTGTCAGTCCATCTGGCGGAGAGAAAACACACACACACACACACACACACACACACACACACACACATCCCCAAAGTAACTACAAAAGAAATAATTCTCAATTGGATGGTCCTGGCTACTCACACACTAGGAGGGATGGAATCGAACTGGGAAGGCATTCTAGGAGGGTGAGCATGAGCAAAGGTTCAGAATTAGTAGATATGGCAATTTGAAGAAAAAGCCAGGTGAATGCAAGGGGTGTTCTGGGTGGTGGCCTAGTGAGCACAGTGACCCAGTCCAGAATTCAGACTCTGTCCCAGACACTGGGCCGCAAGTGTCTTTACTGGATACATGTCAAAATGAATCAAAACCATACCAGATACCAGGGAAGAACTGTACTGGTGACAGCTGACATGCCCACTTCCCAGATTCCGGTAGTGTGTTGGACATTAGCCAGTAGAGCAGTTTTTTCCCGTGAAAATGGTAACACTGGCCCCAATTCAGACTCCAGTACCTGTACACATACAGCCTGGTATGTTCCTTGCTGAACCTCCACTTGCGGGCTAGCGAAGCAGCTGTTTTCCTTGTGCGTAACCGTTCCAGAGCTTTGCCAGGGGCAGTGGTAGCCAGCCATCTACAGAGCACGCCAAGTGCCTGACTTGACTGTCATGTACCATATTTTCTAAGAGACTTGCTAGAACAGCCACACATTGATTTCCCAAGATTCCAACTTTAATAGGCATTAGGAAGTTATGAATGACAAAACCAAGGTTAATCTGCATATCGGATCCCTCCCCTAAAAACCCTAAGTACGAGTTTCTGTCCTGTGCTCATCCCCTTCCCCTCTGCAAGCTGTCAGTTCCCCCGTGCCCCGGTCCACTCCTGCCAGAGTACCTGATAGACATCTCTAAGGCAGTGGCTCAGGGAGAGGAGGGTGTGAGGGTGGGAGGCCCTGAGCGCTGGGCAGAAATAATGATTCTCACATTGCTCTGAAGGGTTCCCAGGGTCTCAGTGGGTCTCCTGGGCTCCCTGGAGCATCTGGCCTCCCAGGTTTAAAAGGTAAGGAGCATTTTCTTTTGATGTGTTTTTCCAGAGCAAGGTGAATTTCTAGCAGCCCTAGGACTTTCCTGAGGGGGGGGAATCTCTGTGTTTAGGGGAAAGTGAGTCGATTTATGTTTCCCCTTTGGCCAAACCCCCTTGGCAGTCTTTGTTCCTCAAAGACCTGTGACAAACTGTGGTGTGACCCCACCTGCCTTCTAGACTCGGCAGCAGAGGAGGACCTCAGCTCTAGACAGTCTCTTCCCCTGCTGAACCCAGCCCACTGGGCAGGGAAAAGTCCCATCCTTGCTGTCATCACTGTTTCATTCTGGTGATGTTTTAGGGCCCTTTCTTTTATCTTCTCTGCCCATACTAAGCCTAGTGATGTGTTTCCCAATGCTGCATGTAGCAGCAGCATTTCATGACAGTAGCCTTGTAGCATCTCAGCCCTTCGTTGGTGATTGGTCACCTTTTACCCAATGGGTAATTTTGTCAAGGAGCTCCTCTGGCTTACTGAATCTGAAAATGTTTTGCCTTCAAAAGATCTCCTTGCTACAAAATGAGCTAAAGCTTTTCCTGACTATTTGAACAATACTTGATATCCCCAGGAGATCAAGGCCAGACACTTGGACTTGCTGGTAGCCTAGGACCCAAGGGACAACCTGGGGAACCCGGTGTGGAAGGTAAGGCTGCAGTACTCTTGTCTCATGTGTCACACAGATGCCTCAAAACTGAGGACTGAAAAGAATTTTAGAGGCCAACCCCAAGTTCTGCAACTTCTTCTATCTAGTGCAGAAAAAATTCCTGCCTCACATGTGTCCACTCACAGGCATCCCACAGTTTTCCCCAAGCAAACCAGCCTACTCTTTTTTCAAGACTCACAAACGTATGGCATAAGTCTAAGACCTTTGGGATAATGGTGTTCACCCCCTTAGTTTATAGGTATCTAAACCACTTCTCAAATATTTCCACCCATTGCTCCTACTTCTGGGGACACTCAGAACAAGTTTACTTACTTTTCTTTTTTAATCAAAGCTTACTGGGGTGACAATTGTTAGCAAAGTTAAATAGATTTCAGGTGTACAATTCTGTATTACATTACCTATAAATCACATTGTGTGTTCACCACCCAGAGTCAGTTCTCCTTCCATCACCACATATTTGATCCCCTTTACCCTCACCTACCCCCTTCCCGCCCCCCCCCTTACCCTCTGGTAACCACTCAACTATTGTCTATGTCTGCGAGTTTTTGTTTCTTCATTTGTTTGTCTTGTTCTTTCGTTGTTTTCAGTTTTATATACCACATATCAGTGAAACCATATGGTTCTCTGCTTTTTCTGTCTGACTTATTTTGCTCAGCATTACACTCTCAAGATCCATCCATGTTGTCACAAATGTTCCTATATCATCTTTTCTTACCGCCGAATAGAATTCCATTGTGCATATGTACCACAACTTCTTTATCCATTCATCTATCGAAGGACATTTTGGTTGTTTCCATGTCTTGGCCACCGTAAATAAAGCTGCAATGAACATTGGAGCACACATGTCTTTATCTCTAAATGTTTTCAGATTTTTTGGGTAGATACCCAGGACAGGGATTGCTGGGTCATATGGTAATTCTATTCATAATTTTTCGAGGAACCTCCACACTAAAGTTTACTTACTTTTCAATTGGGCATCGCATTTCAAATGTGAAGACCGTTGCCACGATCTTTTACAGAGTTTCTTCACTGGACCTAGCTCCCTTAGCAGTTCAAGTAACTTCACCTTCCTACTCACCCTCTCTAATGGAGGAACACACTGCCTAAAATGTGACCTGATCATTCATCATTTTTCTTGACTTTGTAGGTACGAAAGGAAAATCTGGACTGGTTGGTGACATAGGTTTCCCTGGAATTAAAGGTGACGATGGGAAAGTTGGTATTTCTGGAGATGTTGGGCGTCCTGGCTCCCCAGGTACCACATCACATGACAACTTTGTTCTGAAAAAGTTAGAACTACTTTCAAGCCTTGACCCGTTCTGAACTTCTGCGTTGGTTTCACTTTTAGGACTTCCCGGGATTGGAGGCGTGAGAGGAAATCCAGGGCTTCCAGGTTCTCCAGGCCACCCAGGGATACCTGGGCCTCTGGGCCCTCCTGGCCTAATAGGAACTAAAGGTATGTGTATTTGGGAGAAGGCAGTGAGGGAAAGGGTCCTTCTTTCAAAAAGAGACAGCAACTACTTTATATTAAGAGACAGTAGCTGGGATTAAGCCATATCAGAAGAGTCCTTGACTGGGCCACATGAGGGATAACGGAAAGGAGGATGGGGAGAAAAAAAGGAAGGCAAGCATGAATGAGGAGAGGAGAACATGGACTCTATGGAGAGAAAAGCTATGAAGGAAGGTCATTGCCCTGGCATACATAAACTTTCCCTGATTTACGAGATTGGGCAGCGCATCCCTGGGAGCTGGCAACTCGGGGGATCGAATATATGGTGATGGAAGGAGAACTGACTCTGGGTGATGAACATACAATGGGATTTATAGATGATGTAATACAGAATTGTACACCTGACATCTATGTAATTTTACTAACAATTGTCACCTCAGTAAATTTAATTAAAAAAAAAAAGAAACCTAATTATCTGCCACCCCACTCTTAAACTATATTGTTTTCTAATATGAGTCAGGAAAACCTAGTGTCAGAGGGTTTAGATTAGTGGTGGTCTAGTCTCCCTTAGGGCATTAAGTAATGCTTCAAGAAAGACTGTGACCTTTAAAATGAGAACTTTGCAGTGCCCTTGGGGACAGGAACTTTTGCTGACCCTTCATGATTCAGAGTTGCCGGAGCCATTTCTGATATTCTCTCCCCTCAGGTTATCCTGGAGTTCTTGGTTTGCACGGGTTAAATGGGCTTCCAGGAACCAAAGGAACCCAAGGAGCTCCAGGTAAGGAAGACCCTCAAGGGCAAGGAGGAGAGCAACAACTCTTCCAGAAGCCTGGTGGGGACTGTCTATGAGTTCTCTGCTGTGGTGTATCCCGTATCTTTGGAGTCATAGATCTCCTTGCTAGCCCCCAATTTGGGGCACCTTGATGTAGGGAGGAAGGAAAATGGGGTTTCTCCTACGTGAATGAGCTCTCTTTCCTGTTTTTTTCAGGCAGGCCCCCAGCAGTTCTCACCCCCATTCAGTTCTGTCCCTTTCTCTCTCTCTCTCTCTCTTTTTGCATCTCCTCCTAGGACCTAGTATAACTGGTGTGCCAGGGCCAGCTGGCCTGCCTGGTCCCAAAGGCGAAAAAGGTTCTCCAGGAATTAGCAATGGAGCCCCAGGGAAGCCAGGCATGAAAGGACAAAGTGGTGGCCGAGGTAAGTGAGCCCAAGTCAGGTCTTGTAGAAGCTGTGTAAGGCCTGGCTGGGGAGCCAGGGGTGGGGTTCATCAGGGCCATGCAGCTCACAGGGTTGTGCTGTGTGTGTCTCCACATCTCTGGGAATCTCAGAACCCAGTGCAACTGATGACTGCTGAGAAAGAGAGGGTAGGCCATGCCTAGTGCTTTCCTGGGAAGGGGAGTCAGGGAGCAGTTCAGAGAGTCCCCTCTAGCCTCCAGAGTCTCTCGCACTCTCCCTTATTTAACCTCAGGACCTCTCTTGCACACATGGCCAGAGCCTAGGTTTAATGGTCCTGAGGGACAGGGCTTGTCCACTTAGCAAGAGGTTTACCAGAAGTCCCTCAGTGTTCAGTGTAGATGGCACTCCCAGGGCCCAGGGAAGGCAGTGTAGCTACTGGAAGGAGCCCAAGACTAAGAGGATAAATTTCTCCCTAGGACAGGCACACAGCAGGCACTCAATTAGGATTTGTTGGGTTTACTAGAAAGCAAGATTTATCCTAGTCTCAGCCCCTGACTCATCACATGGTCTGAAGTTTCTTTCTGAGCCTCTCTTTCCCTACCTCTCAAATAGTGAGAATGAATTCTGTTTCTTTAACTCTCCTTAGGAATGTTCTGAAGACCCCCATGTATCCCACTCACTGTAAAACAGGAAATGAATTGGGTGTAGCATCATGGCTAAGAGTATGGGCTCTGAAGTCAGACCACTGGATTCAAATTCCAGCTCTACTTCTTACTAGCTGTATAACCTTGAACAAGGAAGTTACTTGTCCCTCGATCCCAAATGAACCCTTAGTAGTCCTTTTCTGTAAAATGGGCCTAATAATAGAATCTACCTCAGAGGTTTGGTGAGGAATCAGTGAGGGGTGAGGTAATGTATGTGAAAGCACTTAGCACAGTTTCTGGCACATAGTAGGTACTCAAGAAATGTTGGCCATTTTATCATTACAAGAGGGAAAATCCTATTTGCAAAATGTTCTGTTCCTCATAGTTCTGGGGCTTGAGGTTCCACCACATTTTATTTGCATGTTTGTATTAATGTATGTATGTTTTCCAGGAACTATATTCACACATTAATTCATTTCCTGCTGCATCTTATACTGATGCATCTTCTGTCTCAGTGTTTATTATTCCCTTTGGTCTGGACCAACCTGTTCTTTCCTGAAAGCTAACAGCTTCTCCAGAATGAGGGCTCGAACAGGGTCTGAGCCTGTAGGGAAATTGTATGGCGACTTTCACGGGAGATAGAGAAGAGGGGGGCCAGATAGAAGCACAGGGGCATTGCCTTTTCTGTTTTCAGATCTTTCCTGTGAATGCCTGGTCATTAAATTATTCATTTCCTTTAGCTATCTGAGGTAATAAAATCACAATTACAAACATAGTAAACAACACATGTCAAGATGGATACATTTCAGGAACATAATGCTGAGGGGGGAAAAAAAGCAAGTCACAGAGGAATATGTTTGGTATGATTCCATTGCTAAACGTTTATAAATAAGCAAAAACAACCAATATATTGCTTAGGGATACAAATATGCATGGTCAAACTGCTGAAGAGGGAATGATGAACACAAAATTCAGGAGTGGTTGCCTCTGAAAGGGAGGGAAATTGGTGGGATCTGTGAAAGGCAGGCAAACGTAATGCTATCTTCTTTTTCTTAAATAATTGGATGGTTGAAACAGATGTTCATTGTATCTGGATTATTTTTTATATATGATTTGTAGATATTCTTCTGCTCTTCTCAATATCTAATTAAAACAATTTGTTTTAACAGAATATAGCAAATATCATAACCCCCACATGGGAACTGTCTCTGATTTGATCATAGAAATCAGAGTAAAATGAAGATTTACCCCTAAGGAAACTTCCTAAAGCAATCCCGGACCCTGCACTACCTTTACCTAAATCATTTGAAAGTACACCATTTTCATATTTGCACTAAATATTTAGAGGCTGCATTTGTATGTTTAGGATGTTTTAGGGCTCTGACACTGGCACAAGTTGGAAAAATATGCCATCTTGCATTTTCATGTGCTCATTTAAAGTGTCTTATTCTCAAGCAAAGAAATGCATGAGCCTTTTTTTTTTTTTTTTTAACCTGAGGTTAGTAGTACCTTTCTTTCAGGTTTAATGGTAAATTGGTATAATTATAAAATCAAGAAACAGGTCAAAAGAGGAGGTGGCTCCAAAAACTGAGATGGGAATAATTATCTGTGCTGCTCACATTTACTCTACTATATGTGGTATCTCACGTAGGGCTTTTACATAATTTCAGCATGCGGTTTGTTTGTTTTTGTGGATTTTTTTCAGAAAAAAAATTGTCTTTCTTTTCAGATTTTTACTTTTGTGAAAAAGAAAAAGACCTCAAAGATTCATCAAGAGATAATTGATAATATTAAAAGTAGCACCATGTGGCTTTGCAACTGGTTTTTCTTTGTATTTTTATTTTCCCGAATTGGAGACTTTACTTGAAATTTATTTTTTTTTACTTCACTATATTTCCTCATCATTCAATTACTTAATGAGCTGTTTAAAACACCTGAATTAACCAATCTACCATCTTTCTTTACAAGTTTGCATGGGTTTGCTATTCCTTACCTAAATATGAGAAGTTCAGCATGAATATAGTTGGCTTTTCTTGTCAGAAAAATAAAATGCAAGATGAATATTTTTGGATTTTCTTGTCGCAAACAAAAAATAAGAATCTCAACCATCAGAACACTTTATCAAGCAGTTTGAATCTGTTTTTCTTCATTTGAATATCTTCTAGAATATACCAAAGTAATGCATTTCTTCCATGCTAAAAGTATAATATGAACTTCTACATTTGTTTGTGTGGCTTTGATACCCTGTTTCCCCGAACCCGAAAATAAGACCTACCCAGACCATCAGCTCTAATGCGTCTTTTGGAGCAAAAATTAATATAAGACCTGGTCTTACAGTATATTATATTATATAAGACCCGGTCTTATATTATAGTAAACTAAGATCGGGTCTTATATTAATTTTTGCTCCAAAAGACTCATTAGAGCTGATGGTCCAGCTAGGTCTTATTTTCGGGAAAACACGGCATGTTTTTCCATCAAGATTATCATCTACATATTCAATCTGTGCATATTAAATAAATCTTCTGTCATCTGTTGAAATTTTTGGTTTTGAACATATTATAATAGAAATCATTCCATAAACCGAAAACATGGAAAGCAGTATTAAAATTTGAGCAAATATTCTGTATCCACTCTAATTAATGGCTATTCTCTGTGGCCCAGAAAAGGGAAGGGATTTAGTACAGAGAGACTTGTTGTAGACAATTAAGCAAGCATTCAGCTAATATCAGGAATTACCTATAAAAATGTTTTCCAGTTTGTCTAGAAGACCCAGAAGTTAGTCCTAGAAGACAGAGGGAGGCACAGAACCCTTGTTGCCTCCGTTCTGGTCCAGCAGGTGTCTGTTCTGACTAGTTGGGGCCTGTACCCACCTCGACCTGTAACCTTTCTGAGTAGCATAAGATATAACTGGCTAAATTAATGACATGTCGTGTAACAGGAACAATTACACATTTGAAAACCCTTTAGGAAACTTCAATTCCAGGTGCTGCAGTCATGCCATTTCTTCTTGATTTGGGGGAAATCTAAAGCATTTCCATTACCAACGAGGTTGGAGAGCTAGAGTTTTCCAAAGCTCTATCCCAATTAAATGCAGCACCTGCTGGGAGGGGGAGTCTCTGAACCCTGTCAGCTGCATTTGTCCGCTGGCTGCCAAGGTAGAATGAAGGGAGAAGAGCCCTCTGCTGGTGTCCGCTGGTCTGGCAGCTACCTAACCCATTCCATTTCCTCTGTGTGAACTTCCATTTTCTCTGAGAAAGCCCGGCCCTTTCCTGGGCACACAAAGTCCATGCAGCCCCTTTTATTTGTTCTTTGCAGGTTTCCCAGGTCTCCAGGGCCCTGCTGGTCCCCCCGGTGCCCCAGGCCTCTCCTTGCCCTCAGTCACAGCAGGACAGCCTGGTGACCCTGGGCAACCAGGCTTAGATGGAGAAAGAGGTAAAAACAGAAAGCCCAAAAGAGGGCTGGCCATCGCCTTTAGTCTGGAGTTTGGGGAGGTCCCATATGCAGCTCAGCCCTATCCCTATTGCTAGAGATGCATGGGCCTGCTCACCCTCACATCCCTGCCCCAGCAGGGATATGGGGTCTGGGACAGGCTGCATTTTGCTAGAAGGGTTTGGGAAGAGCTGGGCACTGGGACCCCAAAGGCAGTGAGGTAACATTGTCTGCCCTGGGGATGGGCTTTGGCTTCCTATCAGTGCCAAGCCTTTCAGCAGCTCATTTCCTGCTCCCCGGCCCTCACCCCTCTTCCCATTTCATCCCTAGGCCGCCCAGGCCCCCCAGGGCCCCCAGGTCCCCCTGGACCATCCTCGGATCAAGGTGACCCTGGAGACACTGGCTTCCCTGGAATTCCTGGCCCTAAAGGGCCCAAGGGAGACCAAGGAATTCCAGGTTTCTCTGGACTCCCTGGAGAGCTAGGACTGAAAGGTATGACTACTTGCTTGGCTGGCTATTGGGCCCTTTTCCACTTCAGAGTCAGACGTGGATCCTTCCTGCAGCCCTGTGAAGAGAGGTCAGCTGAAAATGCTCTCCCCGCCTTCACCTCTGCCTCCACCCCTACCACCAGCACCCCCTCCCCTTTCCCACCAGCACTACCATACCAGGCCCTGACTTGCTTTCCTTTGGACTTTGCCAGGCATGAGAGGTGAACCTGGTTTCATGGGGACTCCAGGCAAGGTTGGGCCACCTGGAGATCCAGGATTTCCCGGGATGAAAGGGAAGGCAGGGCCAAGAGGTGAGTTCAGAGCATGTGCCTGGCTGATCCTGAGCTCAAGGGAGGGGTACAGGGGTAACATTCCTTTAGGAGTCACTACGTGCCACGCCAGGAAAGCCTGGATGCCTGAAACAGCTGGATCAAGCTCCAGGGAGGCAGTTTCTCCACCTTGAGGATACCTCTGCCTCCATCAGCTCCCCAGACTGCTGAGGAGGCCACTGCTGCCTTGCCACCATGGATCCTTCCCCTGGTCTCCCCTCTCTGCATTAGTGGGCATTAGGCTTGCACTCAGATCACCACTCACTCATTTGCTCGAAGCAGCAATGAAAGAGCATGCTTTACCAGCAGCCCCCTCACTCACGCACACCTAATCCATTAGCAAGCCCTGAGGGTTGTGTCTCCTGTCTCCTAAATGTGCCTTGCATCCATTCACCTCTCATTACCTCCACCGCTACCACCCAGGCCCAAGCCACCAACATTCCCCACATGAATCACTGCAGTGACCTGCTAACTTGTCTCCCCATTAACCTTGTGCACCTGCCTCAACAATTATTTCTCCACACAGTGGTCAGAGAGATCTTATACAAACTTAAGTCATCCACTGGGTTCCCATGGCGTAGGAATAAACTATGACCACAAAGCCCTATGTGATGCCTCCCTCTTCGTCCTCATCACCAGCTCTTCCGTTTTGCAGCTCACTGTGCTCTTGCCACAGTAGCCTCTCAGTTATCCAAAATCATCTAGCCCAAGGGCCTTGGTACATGCTACTTCTGTTTCTCGGACTAATCTTGCCCTCCACCCTCCACCCTCAGCTCCTTCTAATGCTTTAATGGTCTCAGCTTAAATGTTACTGCTTATAAGAAACCACTTAATCACTCTCTCTAAAGCAGGTTCTCCACCACATAGGCCCCTCTGCTCCATCCCACGATCACTGCATTTTTCCTTTCCTTCTAGCACTTCTCACAATTTGCAGTAAGATTAGTGGTATTTGTCAGGTTATGCACTTTTCATCTTTATCACCAGACTGTAATGTCCAAAAAGGTCTGTCTTATTAGTGCTCTGTCCCCTGATCTATCAGGGCCTAGCACATACTAGACACTCAAGAAATGCTTGTTCAATAAATTAGTAAGCAAATTGGCTTGTTTGTCTACTAATACTAAGCCAGTCGTAGGCTATGATGATGCCAAATGAACAACTGGGGTTGGGGGCATCCCCTCAGCCTCCTTGGCACTGTACTCTGACCAGTGAGTGAGTAAACCAACCACCCTAGCCCTGGGCAAAGGCTCAGCCAACCATATTTACAGCAAACGTTTCCGGACTTGCCTACTACGCACCAGGCTCTGTGCTGGGCCCTGAGAAGACAAGATGAGTACAACCCAGCTCCTGCCCTCAAGGAGATGCCAATCCAGTGGGGAGATAGATGGGTAAAAAGGACATTGTGTAAAGCGTGGAGAGAGCCATCCTGTCAGGATCCATTGGGGACTGTGGGGACAAACAGGAAGGGCAGAAAGCTGGCAATTGTGAGGCAGAAAGGAAGACTTCCAGGGACCCGCCCTGGCTGCCTCCTTGGCCTCCACCTGGCATCTCCATTTCCCCCACCTGCCCACAGGCTTTTCCGGCCCCCGGGGTGCTGCTGGCCAAACACCAATTGCAGAAGCCATCCAGGCTCCTCCTGGACCCATGGGTCTACCGGGCATCGATGGCATCCCTGGTTTCACAGGGGAACCTGGAGGTCAAGGCCCTGTAGGCCTACAAGGTGAGGATGGCTGCAGAGAATGGGATCTTCTCAGGGAGCTGAGATGGCTTTGGCTGAGAGGCTGAAGCAACTGGCTGGGAAGCCCAGCTCCAAGGGCACCTTCCCCAAGTGTTTCCTCTGCTCCCCTCAACGCTGCTAAGCTTCTTGTCTGGAGGAAGGGCCAGCAGCTGTACTCAACTTTAGAGAATGGGCAGAGCATAGCAGCTACTGCGGACAGCTTGTCCCTCACTAACGTGCTGCTGAGAGGAGGAGGGAATATGGTGGGGGGTGAAGAACAATGGAGAAAGCCAAGGGCTGGGGGACAGGAAAACTGGCTTCTGATTCCACTGTTGCCTCAACTGGAGTAAGCTAGTGGTCTCTTTGGACCTCCATATCCTCATTTCTGACATGGGATGCCAGCAGTGGCCCCGCAGGAAGGGAGGAGGAAATGAGTGTGAACAGACTCAGAAGGGTTAAGTTCAGAGCGCAGTCCCAGCACCCAGATGCCCAGACATCTGGAGGCTCAGCCTTGAGATCAGTATGTGCTCCAACACGATGGCCAGTGCGCCCTCTCCTGGTGAGTCCTGAACATGACATACGATTCGTCTGTCTCCAGGGAGGGCTCATCCAGACCCTGCACATTGAGTACCCCGCTGTGGGGCTTCTATTTTTGCAGGCTCCAAAGGTTTACCTGGCATCCCTGGCAAAGATGGCCTCAGCGGGCTTCCTGGATCACCTGGGGCTCTTGGTGATCCTGGTGTCCCTGGAATGCAAGGCCCTCCAGGATTTGAAGGTTTGGTCACGTGGGCACTAGGGGGCAGAGGGCTTCTGTGAGGTTTGGAGGCTTGGGGGTGAGTCAAAATTTCAAATCTGAGAATTGGGAATTGTGGCAAAGCTTGACACTACCAGGAAGCTGTAAAACTGAGCTCTAATCCATTCACTTCCTTAACCCCCTCTGAGCCTGTAAAGGATTAGAGCTCTACATTCCTGAAGATAAATAACTCTTCCAAATCCTTTTCCGGGTTCTCTTCCAGATCCAAAGAGCTGTGACTCTATTCTGTAGCATGGTCCCCCTGCCCTGCACTTCCCCTTTTCTACCCAGGAATTCTGCCATGGGTGGGAGGTGGGTGGTTCAAGGGATAAGAAAACTTGAGATCAGGTATGGCTGTTCTGCTACTTAGCTCCCATTTTAAATATCAGAGACGACAAATCAGTTGTCCCGAGTAGAGAACAGCTCTGAGGCTTGGTGGGAAAGTGGTGTGATCACCTGCCATGGGCGGGAGAGGGGGTTGTGATTGCTAATCCCAACTCTGCTTTTGCTGCCTCTGATTTAGCAGCTTATCTCCCATGAGATCATGCCAGGTCAGCCCGGGAAGTGGCCCCCTCTGCTCCTTCGCCCCTCATAGACCCAAGGCTAGATGACTGTGGGAGAGAAGCCGGATAATGAGCTTTTTAAAATGGGGACTCTGTAACCAGAGACAGTAGTCTCCCGTTATTCACGGGGGATACATTCTGATACCCCCAGTGGATGCTGAAACTACGGATAGTACTTAATTCCCTATATACCGTTTTTTTCCTGTACATACATACCTATGATAAAGTTGAATTTATAAATTAGGCACAGTAAGAGATTAACAGTAACTGAAAATGAAATAGAACAATTATAATAAAATACTATAATAAAAGGTATGTGAATGGCTTTGGGGCCATTATTTAGTAAAGTAAGGGTCACTTGAACACAAGCACTGTGACACTGCGGCAGTTCATCTGATAACTGAGATGGTTACTAAGTGACTAACGGACGGGGAGCGCGCACAGTGTGGAGACACTAGACAAAGAGATGATTCCCATCCCAGGCAGGATGGGATGGGACGGCACAAGATTTCATCACGCTACTAAGAGCGGCACACAATTGGAAACTTATATATTGTTTATTTATGAAACTTTCCTTTTAATATTTTCGGACTGTGGTTGACCGTGGTTAACTGAAACCTCAGAAAGTGAAACCCCAGATAAGGGGGGACTGCTGTGCATCTGAGTTGATGTTCTAATTCTACCACTTACTAGCATGGGAACTCTGAGCCTCAGTTTCCTCATTTACTAATTGGGATGATGTGGTTGTTGTGAGGATTGAGTAAGCTAACACGTGCACCTAATGCGTCCTGCTCAATGCTTGGCCCAAAGTGAGTAACTACTGTTACTACTGCCTGCACCTGGCTCACCGCTTTTCCGCTCTTTCCCTCTTAGGACCTCCAGGGAAACAGGGCCCCTTCGGGAGGGCTGGATTGCCTGGACAGAGTGTGAGAGTGGGCTACACCTTGGTGAAGCACAGCCAGTCAGAACAGGTGCCCCTGTGCCCCGCCGGGATGAGCCAGCTGTGGGTGGGTTACAGCTTGCTGTTCGTGGAGGGGCAGGAGAAAGCCCACAACCAGGACTTGGGTAGGTACCGACTCTGCCAGCCAGCCCTGGCCATCTGTCCCCAAAAGGACCAAGAGCCACGCCCCTCGCTCCTCCCAGACCTTGGTGGGCCCACTGTTGGGGAGTGGGTTATGAGTACCCACTCTGGCATCAAGCAGATCTGGGTTCCAGCACGAGCTGTGTGCCCAGGGACAAGTTGTTCAACCTGAGCTTCTGCTTCCTCCTTAATGAGATAAAGCTAACTCTATTACCTATCTCCTGAGGAGGTATGAGGATCACCTGAATAACCTAATGTAACACGCTTAGAACAACATTCGGCATCCATTGAGCATCCATTAAGTGCTGGCGATTAGTAGTAGTAATAATATGACCTGTGGGGCAAGGATGATTACCCAGGAATTAATTGTATTGTCTACAGGTGTTGTAACTCTGAAAAGCAGACTCACTATCAAATGTTGGTTTCACAAAGCAGGTTAATTAGGGAGTCGTTATTCAGTTTATAAAAAGATTATTTTCACTATCAAACTTCCCCTGGTGCACTGAAAACAGGATTTGATCAACAGACTTCAGTGTGTGTGCAGTGTTCCAGGACTGTAAGGAAAGGCGTCCGTGTTCTGGTGCAAGTGGTTGGACGTAAACCCAAACCACCATGCAGTCCAGTCCAGTGGCCCTGGGCACAGTCCCAGCCCTGCCCCTGCCCACCTTCTTTTCTTCCAGGCTTTGCTGGCTCCTGCCTGCCCCGCTTCAGCACCATGCCCTTCATCTACTGCAACATCAACGAAGTATGCCACTATGCCAGGCGCAATGATAAATCCTACTGGCTCTCCACCACTGCCCCCATCCCCATGATGCCTGTCGGCCAGACCCAGATCCCCCAATACATCAGCCGCTGCTCTGTGTGTGAGGCGCCCTCGCAAGCCATTGCTGTGCACAGCCAGGACATCACCATCCCGCAGTGCCCACTGGGCTGGCACAGCCTCTGGATCGGGTACTCCTTCCTCATGGTAAGGCGCTGCACTGCCCCCGGCCCCAGGTATAGAGGCAGAGGGCAGGGAGCTCCGGGAGTGTCCCTCAGACTGGTTCTCAGGCTCAAGGGACACGGGGAAGAAACCACAGAGTTTGAAAGGGAGAAAAATGCTTGGCTTAGGCTTGGCTAAAGACCAGAGAGCCCAATTCTTCATGAAGGACAGGTAATTATGGGTGTGAATAAAAAGGAACAATGTGCACCCAGTGGCTGAGGGATGAGAATATGTATGAATCACCGGCAAACGCCCTGATATCTCTCTGCATGCTTCAGTTATGCCACAAGCAAGGGAAGGAGGAAATCTCTGATCTGGATGGACAGTGAGGAACAGGCTGCGCCCACTCAGGGCTGGGACATACTCTCACTGGTCTGGTTGGGCAGGGCACACCCTCCTCTTCTGCCTACCCTCCCAGGTCTCTCTAGCTGCTGCCACCTCCTCCCGAAAGGCTCAGATGAGGGCATGCTGTGTTTCCATGTCCTTGCTGGGATTTCTACTGTCTCACCCTTTTGGTGGGAAGGCAATGGCCGGCCAGGCCATGTGTCTTGCTATGGAAACGCTGAGAACATCTGTAAGCCCAGGGCAGCGTCAAGTCCCTCACATGACATTTCATGAATACCTGGGGACATTAAATGAGTGAAAGGTCAGGTTTAGGGCCAGGATAACTCCCAGGGAAAAACAGTGTGACACCTACTGTGCCGCCAGAGCTTCTTTGCTGAATCACCAGGGGTGAGATGGTGAGAGAGCATCTTTGAAGAATTTCCAAAGCTGCAGTCTTCCTCACGTTAGTGTACCTACCTGGGGAGAGGTACTTCCCTTTTTGCTCTTTGTGAATAGGAAGCTTGTCCCAGTGTAATAGAAAATCAGCTCACCTATCATTCTGTCCTGTCCACCACCCAAAGAAAGAAGGAGAAAAGGCCCCTGAGCTCCCACAAGGAATGGTCCAAAATCTATACATGAAATGTCGTGTGCTTTGCTCATGGGCGATCTCTGAAGCCCTTATTCAGAATCTCTTTACTCTTACTTCACACATAATTCTAACATACTAGAATATCTGTATTTTCCTGAAAACATGTAAGGGTGGGATTTGGACTGCCTAGTATCTTGAAGCAATGAAACATGCCTACTGAAAGGGAGGAAATTATTCCAAGGTGGCCCAAAAACCCTATAAGCTGCATCCCTTGGTACGGAGCCCCTGCATAATCCTCCAATGCAAAAACTGACGTTCGTTCACGATGAGAAGCCTGGGTCATCTGCAAAGTGTAAAATACAGTGTCTGCCATTTAGTAAGACAGGGTAATGTGCCGTTTGTGTTAGAAAGGTTTCTACCTGAGGATAAAAATGAGGAAAACGTTGATGCTTCACTTATCAGGAAAGGTCACTTATATGGAGACACATTCTCCCTACATTCTGCAAAGTAAGGCTAACCTGGGAGTCCAAACTGAGCATTTGTCCCATTGGTCATTTGCCGACCCGGGTGTGTATGAGGCCTCTTCCCCACCTCCTGTAGTCCAGATAATAACCCAGCTGAGGTGAAGAGAGAGGGCATTGGAATGTAGAGAGGGGGCTGCTGTCTATGGGCACAGTGACTGGAGATTATCAGGTCATGAGTGGCACTGATGAGGAAATCCTGCAACTGAGGGCCAGGACGTTAGGCCAAATCTGAGGCCTACCTGTTCTCGGCAGGTAACAAATGGCAGGTAAATGTCACCCTAAATAAAGGGTGTGGTACAGGTTGAAAATATAAATTCTAATGAAGGTAACTGTAGAGTAAGAGGTATTAATAGATAGGCTGGGGGAGAGGCCCATGGTTTAACCACTTTGTGAGTACTGCATGCTCTATCCCTTCTTGGCATACACTACCAGGGGCTTTGAGTAGACAAACGGCTCTGAGAACTGTATCCTGAAACCTACTGAGTTTTCCTTAATTCAGCTTTTCTCACACTTATTCTCCTGTGGAATCTGGGGGGTGGGGCACCTAGCACACCTCGGAACTCAGCAGGGCAGCAGCAGTTTGGGAAACGCTGGCTGAGATGTGGCTGCCGTCCATGCACAGTGGCTTGGGAGGGCACCAGGGAGCTTGGAGGGGACGCTCCTGGCCCTGAGGCTACTACAAGGGAGGGTGAGCTGTCTGGTTCCTCAAATATGGCCTTTGGTCTGCTGGCTAGATGCTGGGGCCAAGCCAAGGGGCCTGAGATTAGGAAGGAAGCACACGTTCGTCCTGGAGCAGCAGGGCACCCATCTTCTCCTGTGGGTGCAGCTCTCACCCCACCCCTGTCTGTTTCAGCACACTGCCGCGGGTGCCGAGGGTGGAGGTCAGTCCCTGGTCTCACCTGGCTCCTGCCTAGAGGATTTTCGTGCTACTCCTTTCATCGAGTGCAGTGGTGCCCGGGGTACCTGCCACTACTTTGCGAACAAGTACAGTTTCTGGCTGATGACAGTGGAGGAGAGGCAGCAGTTTCAGGAGGAACCTGTACCTGAAACACTGAAAGCTGGGCAGCTCCACACCCGGGTCAGCCGCTGCCAGGTGTGTATGAAAAGCCTGTAGGGTGGCACCTGCCACCCTGCCTCTTGCCTTTCCCTCCCCCACACAATGGTCACCTCACAAACCCAAACCATCTGAAGAAAGAAGGCATAAGCCCGTTTGCCCCCATCTGTCAAGTTATACATTGGAGTCTCATTTGGGCTGGACTACTGGACACTGGTCACCCCAACTCTCAGTCAGGCCCCATGGGTGAGCCTACCTGCTGAGATCTGCTGTCCCATTCAGTCAACCCGGTGCTACCGTTTGATTCGGATATTCATGGCTACCTCAGAGGACCTGCCAGGCCACCACTTTCTTAGACTGCTAGCTTTTCTCACTGTCTCAATCAGAAAGCTCTTCATAATGGCTGATAAATCATTTCTTTGTGTCCACAGGTCACCACACATTATTTGGCTTAAACCAAAACCCAATGCTTCCACATTAAAAAAAAAAAAATTATGGCTAAGGATTCACGGATGACTCAAGTCTGCATAGAGCAAGTCCTCACTCTTCAAGGGGGCCCCCTGTATCTAGGCAGGCAGCAGAGCTGGAATGAGGTGCCAGCCAGTAGCAGGGGTGAGCTTTGACTCCTTTGAGAGTGAGGGTGACTGGGCCCACATAACCTAGGGAGGCTTCAAGGCCAAAGGCCAGGAGGGGCTCATTAACTTCACAGGGTCCTAGACAAATCACTTCCGCCTTGCCGGCTCCCTCCCCGCAGAGACCTGTGACTTGGCCTGGTCCAGAGTAGAGTAGAGGATGCACCAAATGTAGCCACAGGCCCATACAGGGAAATGAGAACCTCAGCACTTTCTCCCAGGCCAGGGGTGAAAGTGTGCATGGGTAAGGAGGTGTGGATTTTGCTTTTGACTCCAGGAACAAAAGGTAAATCCCTTGTCCCAATTTCTCAAAAGTCCCTGTTTACTCTAAATGCCATCCAGATGTATGCACTGTGGCAAATCAAAGTTTCAGTGTGTTGGTTCTTTTGCATTTTGAGGCTGTTGGAGACCTTCCATTAAAATGTCCATCCAATTGCTCCTTTACAGGTAGCCTGTTATGCGATTTTAATACATTTTTAAAACCTCATGAAAATCTCACACACTTGTCTCTTTAGCAATTAGCAGACCTAAAGCAAGCCTGAGTTGACTATAAAGTGTATTGTATTCTGTTTGGGGGGATTTGTTTTAACAATTTTCTTTAATTATCAGTTTCCCAGAACACTTAGCTGTGTTGACATGAGGCAACTTCCTTCCAGACGATTCTTTTTCCTTAAATATTATGTAAACTGTGTCAACACAGACAAAACATAATCAGTATAACCTGAGTTACTGTTACTGTCACCTCCTCTCTGAGTTATAAGCATGGTGTCCGCTTTGTACATCACAAATAAAAGGAATTAAATATGAACATTTGACTCTTTTGACATTTTTTTGCTGAAAACTTTTCTAAAGTCCATCTCACTACAATTCATGAGTCCCCTCTCAGAGCCGTGGGGGCTCCTGTTACTGTAAGTTGAGCTTCATAACAAAAGATCGAGGCAAGAAAAAATACAATTATAGTCAAAGAGCAGAAATGGTCCTCTAACTGGCAACAAATCCACAACCTGTTTCAAGATAAGCCTACGACTACTTTTAGTGCCATCACACGTTCCATACTGCTGGGCCTCAGGATCATTTACAGATAAATTAAAAGTAGAGAAGTATTAAAGTCATTAAAATCAAATCTAAGATATATACACATCTGTGTGTGTGTGTGTGTGTGTGTGTGTGTGTGTGCGCGTGTGTGTATCTTCTGGAAGGATAAACAAGAAATTAATAACATTGGGAGCATTCAGGGAAGGGAACTGACATGTATGAGGGAAAGACATTTCACTGAATACCGTTTTGAACTTTTTTGAAATTTGAACCATTGGAATATATTACCCACTGGAAAAATTGGAATCTAAGGAAACAAGTGTTCTAATATTCCTAAATAGTGCTCAGTTCGGCAGTACATATAATATTCCTAAATATACTTTAAAAAAACAAAAACAAAAAACAAAACAAAACAAAACAAAAAAAAACCCTTTGGTTTCGTGCTAGCTTCCACACCCCAGTTGCTGATCTTCCTCGGGACTTGGTTGAGGATGGAAGTGAAATGCATCCAGGTTAAAAGGGCGAGGAGAGGAAACTTGGAAGACACCACTGGGACTAGATGTGCATCCACACAGGAGAGTGGGTGGCAAAGGCAATTTGATGAATATGTGCTTTAAAATTTAGTGTGTTGCAAATCCTGAAATGGTTTGGAATCGTGTTTGATGCACAGATTAAATGTCACCACATGAATAATTCTTTCTAATTATGGCTGTCAACCAAAAATGGAGTTAATTTTCCAAACAAAAATCAACAATTTAAGTCAGTAATTGGTAAACGACACACTGTGGGCTAAATCCGGCCTTCCACCTGTTTTTGTAAATAAAGTTTTTAAAGTTTTATTGGCTTACAGCCAGGCTCAGATTGTCTATGGCTGCTCTTTCACTTCCAATAGCAGAGTTGAATACCTGTGACAGAGGCCACGTGGCCTGCAGAGCCTGAAACATTTACAATCTGGCCTTCTACAGAAAAACTTTGCTTAATCCCCAATTTCAGCGATCATGATTTGATTTAAAGGCAGGGTGACATTGGACAAAAGCATTAGTAAAGAAGGGGACAGTGATCCCCAAAGGGGAAGGTTCTCCCCCAAAGAGTCAGGAGATCAACAAGTACACATTTGACATAATTCCTTTGACAAACGTTTTGATATAAATTACAATTAATTCAAATACATATTCAAATAATTTAACAAGACCTTTTTCTCCCTGATGTAATCACTTTATTATTAGAGCAAGAGAACAGACTGCTTCTTAGTATTTAGCCCCAAAGAGGTCACGCCTGAAAGGGTGAGGAAGCACAGGTAACCATCTGTCATCTGCCGGTGCTTGGAGAAAGGTGGGAGTTGCCGTCTGTCTTCCAGATGTCCACCTCCTCGTTTCAGTAGTGGCACAACTCACCGTGGCCGTGTAAGACAAGCTGGGAAGCAAGGGATAGCTCCTAAGCTTTCTGCTCCTAGATTCCATGATTGTTCTAGTTCCTTCTGGGGAAGAATTGTTATTGTTTTTTCTGAGAAACGGTGATTGGCTCAGTCATGATTGATTGCTATCAAGTTTGTATGCTGTTGGCATATCAGGCACTTGCTGACTAGAAAAGTTTTATGTAATGAATTCATGTTCTTCTGGTGTCAGATGGAAGACAGACCCCCAACTTGAGTTCCAATTATTCTATATGCTCAGAATCTCAAAATCTTCCTCCAGGTCAAACTCCTCTAGTTGTTCAGTAGAGTCAATGAATTCTATTAGAATACAGAAATGAGAAAGGAGAAAAGCTTGATGCTCAGGTTGAAGCAGTCAATACATTACTCAGTAGGGAAGACTATGCATTTTTAAATTGTTTTGTTAAACAAAAGCTTGTGTGGAGGAGACTTACGGATTGGACCACTGCCAAGTGTTAGAAAGTCTCTATAAATAATCAAAATAACCAGACTTGTTACATAGGCCTATTCACAGTGATGAGGATGGGACTCTGGAAAACCTTTGAGGCACCTTTTTACTCACCCATGGCCTCTGATTTGTTACTCTGAACCAGACCATGAAAAAATTTTTTCTAGTCATTTAGATTTTACATGGAACTTTCGCACTGAGCTTATTTTCAGCTTTTATCAGTCTTTGAAATCTGTAAGTGTCAATTCATCAGAGGATTAAAATACAGAAGCACCAATCCTTGATTAGTCCAGACAATTGCTTCTGTTTCATAAAACAATTGCTACATGAGGGTCTGCTGGCTACAGAGTCCCTGAAAAACTGCTTACCTGCCCCAGTGGTTGTCACCTCGGGCTTGGCTGGAGGTACAAAGGGAGGCCAGTGAGATGGATGTTTCTGAACTAATTCAAACATCCTTAAGTTTTCCTTTAGAATCTCCTGAGGACACACAGAAACAGTTACAAACACTGCAGAGTCACTACATTTCTGTCCAATTGGCAATCTATGACCCCAAGCAAGCCCTAAGAGAGTGGCCTGGTTGCTGAAAGGTGAAAGCAGAGGCCTAGCAAATACACCCGGCCTCTCCCTGACGCATCTGAAGACCCAGCCCTCTTCACTTCTGGTACTGCTGGCCAGGAGGGAGGGACACTGGACAGAGCATCTGAGGGAAGGCCAGTGCTCACTGTCTATCCTCTCATGACATTCAGGTCACATGCCAGTTGCATGGGCTCAACTCAATGTAGGGGCGAGATGCTCCTGAAGTGTTGGCGCCAAAGAAATGTTGGTTAATCAAATTAAATCTGCCCCAAGACAAATATTGGTACATATTGCTATGGTTTCCGTTTAGTCCAACATTTATGGTGTATGTCCTAATTTCAATGGCATCGTCTTATCAGAAAATTTTCCTTCTAACTTTAAACATAAATATAAACAGTTTTGCTGCATTCTGAAATGTAAGTATTGCTTTTAGAAAATAAGTCTCCATTACGTCTCAGCAAATTATTAATTGGGGTTTCAGATTCAGCTGGAAATACTAGTATTAATTATTTGTTCACTTATGAAGAAGAATCTTCCCTCCTTACACTCACAAAAGGCTCTGGGCTCGCATCTCCCCACCCCAGTCTCTTTGTTTGGCAGAGAGGAGAACAACGGGTCTCCTGCCACCCCTCCTGCCACCCCATCGAGGGCTCTTTAAACTACTCCCTATGATCTCCTTTCATTCTTTCAATAAGCATTTATCAACGTCCTCCACATATTTGGCATGTGTTAGAGGCTGAGAATTAGGGAGGCTGATATGAAGATTGGTGAGCCATCAAAACAATAAATACCCTTTTACACAAAATACCAAAAAGAAAGAATAACTTGCTTTACTATTTACATAGATTTCTGCAAACTGTTTCCTTGAAGTGGCAGCATACCTTATTTTATATAAATAAGACAATTAATAGAAAGGCAAGCTCCTGAAACTGTAAATGGACCACTAAACACATAGAGAAGTAGTTTGGCTTCTTCAATCATCTCAGTGTTATGAACAGGCTAAGGAAAAATTTAGGCTGAGCTATATGAAATTGGCATTTTTAGGTTAAAATGGTAGAATATTAGTTGAATATTTCATAAGACTCGTAGGCTTAATGAGATGAAACATTAAGTAGCTAAAAACATCACTCACTTGACATACTAAACATATTTTTAACAAAAGTTTTTCTTTGGTTTCCCCAAAGTTATGCACAATCCCCCACATCTTAATTTCTTTCTCTTGCAATAAAGTCCTATTAGGCTAGGTTTCTGTTACTATGAAAAACAGTCTTGAAAAGGAATCATATTGAGTAACTTTGTTTTTTAAGACTAAGAAAAACATACACCTTTACCTTTTGAACAAGGCTACACCAGCTATCAAAGTCTTTTTCTTCTTTGCAGAAAAATCCCTTGGGGGGAAGCAAAAGAACACAACTTAGAACTGGTCAGGGCACCAGGACAGGACCCCTGCACTACAAATGGAGCCACTGGCCCAGAGTTACGACATGGGATGTGGGCCATTCTCCTTGGATGTGACTTCCCAAAAATTACAAGAAAGATTGTCTGGGCTTCTCTCTCTCCCAGATCATTGCCTCACTTGGACACACGTATTTGCTCATTCATTCTCCCCCACCCTTCCCCCTCCATCTCCCTCTCCATTCTCTCTCTTCCTCTCCCTCGTCTTCTGTCTCCCCATCTGTCTCTCTGCTTCTCTCTCCTCTTTTATCCCTTTCGCTTTTCCCCTGTCGCTTTCCTCCCTGTCCCTCTCCCCTCATACTGTAAGACACAGTAACTGGATGACCAATCTCCAAAGCGTGTGGTTAACTCCGTTACATTCAGTGCACAAATATACTGTAAAGAATAGTCAATTAAACCAGCAAACAAAAGCCAAATAGTACTTTCAGCTAGAGACAATACTTAATAAGGTGGCTTTAACCTTAAGGAAATGATCTATTAGAATAAAGAGAACCATCCTCCTTCCCCATCCTCAGAGCCTTCCCACAGTAGTGAAAGAATAGTCTAAGACAAGAGGAGGACTCTGGTGCTTCTTTCGACACAGGTGCTCTGACAATCGAATTAAACTGGAAGGATGCAGACGGGCCTCATAACCATTGGCTACTTCATATGCAGCTGCCCCTTCAATGTATGCAGACAGCAGTCATACTTTGGGGGGGAACCCTACAACTTCCTGGATTGTGTGCCCAGAGAAATGGGCACTGTCCACTCAGGGGATCTTGCTCCCTTCTTCCTCTCTAGTTCTGTCCCACCTTATTCCTTTTGACTGTGTGGCAATAATTAGAGGGCATGAAGGAAAAAGGGGAAAGACGGTAACTCTAATAATAACTAACATTTACAGAATGTTTACAATGTGCCAGGCACTGTGCTAAGTGCTTTACGCACAGCATGCCTCATGCAACCCTACAAGGAAGAAACTTCTCTTTTGTTCTTTCAGGGATGAGAAGAGCGAGGCTCAGAAAGGTTGAGGGACTCCTCTTAAGTCCATGGCTAGTAAGTGGCAGGGCCTGGATTCTAACTGGAGCAGTTTGGCTCAAGGTACACTCCTTCCCCACTACACTACTCTACCTCTCCTGGGGTTGACAAGCGAATATACTCTTGTCATGCTACCTAGCAACCTGGATAATCCCCAGGGAACCAATCTGTAATAGGGCTGCAGGGTATCTCTTGCCCCTCCCCCAATCTTCAGATACCCACCAATGCTACAGAAGGATCCAAGTTCAGAATGTTCATTCGCTGTGGGGCCTGCAGACAATGGAAAGTCTGGTCATCAACTGTTCCATTCTCTTCAGTGTCAACGAAGGTCTGGGTTGTGTGAGGGTCCAGGAAAATGAGCTCATCACCTGTTAGAATGAGGCATGCTTAACCTTCGAGGAACTACTGGCCATGGCCCCATTGCTGTCCTTGGGTGGAGGAGCTCTGGTTTTTCTAACCCCTCCCTTGGTGACAAGGAGAATGAAATGACAGAAAGCCTGAAGTAGAGTGAGCATGCCTGAAGGAAGCCACCCACACCCAAATTCAACCATCTAATGAGAAGACTTGCCCTAGCATTCACATCTCCTCAAAGCCCAAGTCCAAGAAATGGAGAGCGACAGGTTTGAGAAAAGGTGGGAATGAGAGACCACAGATGATATGTCAGGCTCTGTGAGCAGCAGTAGCAAAGAGGTGACAGGTAGAATCAGCAGGCCAGGAGTTCAGATGCCATTAGGGAGCTTCCTGCCTCTTTCAGTGTTGGAAAGCATCTCATTCTAGACCACTGGTTCTCAGACCCATGGTCAGAGAGCACATCTGGTGAGGAGAAGGCCTTGGCCTACAAAAGAAATGGGAATGCTGACTCTGCTGTGGGTGACATACCAGGGAGCTGACTTCCGCTCTTGATGAGCTAGCAAGTTAGTCATTGTTAGCAAGTTAGTAATCCCCGTCAGAAAGCACTGCGTTGGTCACACTAACATCAGTATAGATACACCTCACTGGGAAAACTCAGTTTGAGATGACCGATCTTTATAAATGAGAGAAAAGCCGTACTTCATTAAATTGAAAAAACCTAGACCAATAAAGGACCTGGGAGGGGTTCAGGGTAATAAAATCTCTACTTTTATCTGCTATTCAAAGGGATGAGAGTCCATTGAGTGCTCATCGGTGACATGCTAAGTAGGCAAAAATGCCTAAGGAGGCACCCTAACCTCACTGTCGGGGCCTGAGAATCATCTGGGCCCCTGTGTTCTAGACTGGGTTAGGCAACCAAAGAAAGAACTACCCGCAGCAGCAGGATGGGGAAGGGAGGGATGCCCTGGACACCTTCCCTGGAATGACATCTGGGATCGTGCTGGGGACATCTATTTGCTTCTATTGGCAAAGAATGTTTCTGATGAAAGCTTAACTTGTCTCTGTCAGACCTGGGATCAACCACTTAAATCACTCTGTCTTCATTTTCTTGTTTTTAAACTGGGGTCATTGGCCTGTTCCAGTTACCCCACAGGGTAGTATAAGAATGGGAAGATTTCATCTCTGTGCAATGCTTCAAACACAATACAAATTCAATGAAGTCATAGAAGAAGTATCTTTTTTATTTTTTTATTTTATTAAATGTATTGGGGTGACAATTGTTAGTAAAATTACATAGATTTCAGGTGTACAATTCTGTATTACATCATCTATAAATCCCATTGTGTGCTCATCACCCAGAGTCAGTTCTCCTTCCATCACCATATATTGGATCCCCCTTACCCTCATCTCCCATCCCCCACCCCCCTTACCCTCTGGCAACCACTAAACTATTATCTGTGTCTATGAGTTTCTGTTTCTCATTTGTTTGTCTTGTTCTTTTGTTGTTTTTGGTTTATGCATTCAGAAGAAGTATCTTGCTTGGACTCAAAAGTATCCCCCTACACATATTAATAGATATTGAAGAGTATATGGAAATCGGTGCTGCCATCTGACTTGATTTAGGAAAGGGAAGGTACATATTCCCCCAGACCACAGGTGGGTGAGATCAGTTATAACAAAAAGCCTCAGGTCACATTGAAGAGTACCAACCAGGATGTTTAGATGGAAGCCTACCTGAGACGAGAAAGGTAAGAGGAGAAGGGAGTTGTGCACAAGAAAATACAAATCCAAAGCAGGGTTAGAACTGAGCATTCTGCCAGTGTTTTGAGTTAAGGTGCTGGAAATAATAACACTGTCCTCTCTGCCTCTGGCCCTTTTGTGTGTGTGTGTGTGTGTGTGTGTGTGTGTACATGTGCGTGTGTGTATGTGTGTGTACATACATGTGTACATGTGTGTGTGTGTGTACATGCGCACGTGCGTGTGTGTGTCATGGAGCTTTGTGGGTTGGCCTATTTCTCAGAGTGCTTAAAAGAGATATAGTCAAAGATATAAAAAGTCCTAAAAATGATGTGGGGACTAAACCAAGGTCTTTAATGAGGCCCAAGGAGAAGAGGCAGGCTGGTCAACCATCTGCAGACACAGGGCTCACACTGCTGATCTCCAGGGGGCAACTTCTACTAAAGCACAGGGGACAAACGTCTCCTCTAGATGCAGGAAAAATCTACCAGCCAGAGTCTCACCTTGCCCATAGTCTCCTACACCAAGCGCTTCTCCCAGCTTCCCAACAGGGCAAGAGGGCACTCAGGAAGCAATGTGATATGGTAGGCAGGGATGGCCAAACTGGGATCCAATCCTGGCTTTGCTACTTCCTAGCTAGGTGGTCTGGAGGAAACAACCCCTCTGCATCGCAATTTCACTAGGCATAAATAAATGTAAATAACAATCTCTACCTCACAGGGGTGTTATGCTAACTATATCCATCTGTCTATATCTATACATCTCTGTGTAACTATAGGTATACATTTTTATATAACTATCTCTGTCTGTATATATCTCTACATAACTATATCTATATGTACATCTCTACATAACTATTTCTATCTATACATCTCTACATAACTACCTCTATACAGCTCTATGTAAGTATCTCTATACATCTCTCTATAATGATATCTATACATCTTTATATAACTATCTATACAGCTCTATATTATATCTATACATCTCTATATAACTATATCTATATATCTCTACATAACTATCACTATACATCTCTATGTAAGAATATCTATACATCTCTCTATATCTATACATCTCTATATAACTATATATATACAGCTCTATATAACTATATACAGCTCTATATAACTGTATTTATACATCTCTATATAACTATCTCTATCTATACATCTCTATATAGCAATCTATATCTATCTACCTAGAGAGAACATTGCAGAGTACCTGGCACAAAACAGCTGTTCAGAAAACGGCAGTTCCCATCCATTCCCTCCCTTCAGACATTCTACCAATCTGGACCCCCTAACCTAATACAGTATGGGGATGAGTCAGAAAAGGGGAGCTGAAAGGACTTTGGAGCCTCAAGTGAAGGTTAAACAAAGTTTAAAAGTTAATGGGCACTATCAAAGCAATCTTAAGAAAAAAGAACAATACTGGAGGTATCACACTCCCTGACTTTAGCTTGTACTACAGGGCTACGATAATCAAAACAGCATGGTATTGGCAGAAAAACAGACACATAGACCAATGGAATAGAATTGAGAACCCAGAAATATAACCACATAAATATGGACAGACAATTTTTGACAAAGAAGCTAAAAACATACAATGGAGCAAAGACAGCCTCTTCAATAAATGGTGCTGGGAGAATTGGATAGCCACGTGCAAAAGAATGAAACTGGACTGCTATCTGTCACCATGTACCGAAGTTAATTCAAAATGGATCAAAGACTTAAGCATAAGACCTGACACAACAAACTGCATAGAAGAAAACATAGGTACTAAACTTATGGACCTTGGGTTCAAAGAGCATTTTATGAATTTGACTCCAAAGGCAATGGAAGTAAAAGCTAAAATAAACGAATGGGACTATATGAAATTTAAAAGCTTCTGCACAGCAAAAGAAACCATCAACAAAATAAATAGGCAACTAACTGAATGGGAGAAGATTTTTGCAAACAGTACCTCCGATAAGGGGCTAGTATCCAGAATATACCAGGAACTCATGCAACTCAACAACAAAAAAACAAACAACCCAATTGAAAAATGGGCAGACGACCTGAAGAGACATTTCTCCAAAGAGGACACACAAATGGCAAATAGACATATGAAAAAATGCTCAACATCACTAATCATCAGAGAAATGCAAATCAAAACCACAATGAGATATCACCTCACCCCAGTCAGAATGGCTATCATCAACAAGACAAATAGTAACAAATGTTGGAGAGGCTGTGGAGAAAAAGGAACCCTCATACACTGTTGGTGGGAATGCAGACTGGTGCAGCCGTTATGGAAGGCAGTGTGGAGGTTCCTCAAAAAATTACAAATAGAATTTCCATAAGACTCAGCAATCCCTCTCCTGGGTATCTACCCAAAAAATCTGAAAACATTTATACATAAAGACACGTGTGCTCCAATGTTCATGGCAGCTTTATTTATGGTGGCCAAGACATGGAAACAACCAAAATGTCTTTCGATAGATGAATGGATAAAGAAGTTGTGGTATATATACACAATGGAATACTATTCAGCAGTAAGAAAAGATGATATAGGAACATTTGTGACAACATGGATGGATCTTGAGAGTATAATGCTAAGCGAAATAAGTCAGACAGATAAAGCAGAGAATCATATGATTTCACTGATATGTGGTATACAAACCAAAAACAACAAAAGAACAAGAGAAACAAATGAGAAACAGAAACTTATAGACACAGACAATAATGTAGTGGTTACCAGAGGGTAAGGGGGGTGGGGGGTGGGAGATGAGGGTAAGGGGGATCGAATATATGGTGATGGAAGGAGAACTGACTCTGGGTGGTGAACACACAATGGGATTTATAGATGATGTATTGCAGAATTGTACACCTGAAATCTATGTAATTTTACTAACAATTGTCACCCCAATAAATTTAAAAAAAAAAGGTTAATGGGCACTATGTAAACCTCTGTTTCAGGAACTGCGGCTGTCCCACACCTCTTTTATGAGTAGTTAAACTTCACAAAGTTACCTTGACCCAGGAGCCTCAGGAAACAGAAGGGCTACGCCAACTTGGCAAATTCTCTCTGGATAACTTGGGATAAGGGAGGCCAGTGAGTCTGGGAATCACATACACTATTCACTGAAATCCCTCCAAAGTTATTTTCCAATCTGTTTCAACCTTGTCCTCAAGCACAAACAATAGGAAATATATGATTACAACATTTTCTTTGACAGGAACCCAAAAGCTTAGAAACAAAGGAGGACATCAAAATTTATATAACTCAAACTGCTGGGTTAAGTACTTAGAAAAATAAAAGCTTCCAAATTTTCCATCTAGCTGTAGTTCATAGGTTCTACCAATAGATGGCAGCACTAGAGAGAGCTGACGCAACTGTGTAGAAACCCTGGCCTCGATCAAGGAGGGGAAGAAAGACAGAGGGCGGCAGGTTGGCTTGGTGGGTAGAGCGCAGTGCTCATACCATCAAGGTCGCCGATTCGATTCCCACAAGGGCCAGTGAGCTGCGCCCCCCACAACTAGATTGAAAACAACGACTTGACTTGGAGCTGAGCTGCACACTCCACAACTAGATTGAAAACAACAATGTGACATGGAGTTGATGGGTCCTGGAAAAACACACTGTTCCCCAATATTCCCCAATTGAAAAAAAAAAAAAGACAGGGAAATGGAAAGAGGTTTTGGGGTCAGGCAGGATGGAGGCACCTTTTACTGAGTGTGAACTACATGCCTGGCTCTTTGCTGAGGGCTATACTGTGAGATGGCAACATGTTAAGTGAGGTGTTAATCCTTTTTTCCATAAGAGGAATCTGAGATTGAAAGAGTTGACACTCTTTTCCAGCGGTCACACAGCTAGCAAGTGGGAGGCTGCCACACAAGGCCAGGTATGTGCGTTTCCACCCCACCTCACCTCTCTGAATGTACAAGGAGGAGATGCCGGGTTAGTGACCGAGCCCCCTCACCCTGTCCTCTGCACATCCCTCATGCAATTCCCCACACTTGCTCGGACTCGCCCTTGCCTAGCTAAGGCTGTCCCTTGCAGTTTTCTTTGAGGCCTGCTTTAGGACCACTACACTCCTGTGAGAGGAGCTCTGTATCAAATTCCCCTAGTCGTGTCACTCCCTTCCCTGTGCTCTTCAATACGAATCAGGTGTCTAGGTCCTTGGTACCCAAGTGTGTGTGTCCACAGCATGGGCACTGCCCAGTGAGAAATGCAGACTCTCAGGGCCCACCCCCAGACCTGCCATACCTGCACTGTAATACGCTCTCAAGGTGATTCATGTGCATATTAAAGTTTGAGGAGCACTGGACTGGCTCACCTTGTGTGCCAAAGGCCTTAAATGTCTTTGGTCATAGCTAGTGAATAAGGTGGCTGGGCTTCCAGGGGCATCAACCCAGGCAGCGGATGTCAGGCTGCTCGTTAGGATCTGTATTAGGAGGTTAGTGGTTTTAAGGCTTAGCCCCCATTATGAGACAAGTGATACCTCTGTCTCTGCCTCCTCTAATTCCCACCCAGTCAGGGCCCTGAACAATGAGCCAGCAGACCCAGCTGCGTGGACCTGGGAAGCCAGAGGATGTTTCCTAGCCTGAATACCTGGGCCCCAGTAAGACGGGGTTCAAACAGACCAGGGGAGTGACATCCCGGGCCCACAGGAAGGAGAGAGATGTGCTGAAGCAATGCTGTGACTTTGGGGCAGTCCAGTGAAAAAGCAGCATGGAACCATCTTATCAAGAGGCAAGGAAGTGGAGGCACTGAAGGGGGATGCGCTCTCCGTCGGGCACCCAGAAGTGCTACTTGCACAGATCAGGCCGGGGACAGAAGGAGCTGGTCAGAGGACACAGCATCTCCAGGCTGGACAAGGCCCCCATTACTGGAATTGCCTGGTCTCCCGTGCAAACCTTCTGCCCACCCTCCCCTAGCCCATGATGACTTACTTGTGATTCCTCTTTTCTTACCTAAGAATCCTATGAAATAATAGGCGTTATTTGGTTTTCCTCCTAATGCCCCTAAAGACTGTGGCATCTTAAAACACTCCTAGAGGGAAAGAGAATGCAAGATTCTCAACTCACTTATGGACTGCTGCTCACGGATCTCCGTGCTCACATGACGGTGTGATGGGCAGGCAGCAATGGGCTCGGAAAAAGGAGCGACTTACTTTGAATGCATCAACATAGACAGGATTGATTTGGTTTATGCCCAGGCGAAGGGGCACAATGAGCAGCAGGGGTTTCCAGGCTGGGCAGCAGGCAGAGGTGCCCTTACTCTGGTTCGAAGCATTCAGAGAGTCGGGAGGGCTCTCATCACCTATGTCAGCACCCACGGGAAGGACGCAGCACATTTTCTCTAGAAACAGAAGATGAGAGCTGGGTAAATTAGGGGTCTCCAGCCCTAGGAGGTATGCCAAGGGTAAAACTAAGGGAGACCTCACAGGACACCCCTGTCTTACCCTCTACTGCCAGGGCCCAGCTTGTCCCACCTCCCACAGGAAGCCCAGGCCACTCCTGCAGCCCTTACTTCTCTTCCTCCTGGCAACTGAGTACTCCCTTACCTCCCGTCAGATATCACGGCTCACTGAGAGAATCTCGTTTCTTAACTAGTCTGCAAAGACCTTTGGGACAGGGGCTTATCTTTTGCTTTCTCTAACCTCATGATGGGGAGCACAGAGCTGAACAAGGGGGTGGCCTCCATAGGGGACCTGTTGGAGTTTAACTGACTGTCCACACTTTGGGTGTCCTGCAGCGAAAGGTCTGGTACCCCACTGAGGAGCAGCAAAGATCCTCTCGTTATTTTCACCCATTCAGAGCGCTGAAAGGGAGGAGGAAAAAGGGTGCAGGGGATGATTAACCAGAGTCCTGTGCTCCCCTAAGCTCCCCGCCCTCGTGGATAGTCAATATGTGTGGGGGTCTGAATGTCTGTCACTCTCTCTGGCTCTATCTGTCTGTCTCTCACCCCAATTTCTGAATGGTGAGGAAGGACCCATCACCCACCACCCAGGAAGGGAAATAGGCTGGGGACTCACTGATATCTTCAATGACCACTGTGTTATCCATTGAAACATAAACAGCCAAGGAATTCCATTCATCAAATAAAGCAAGTTTTCTGGAAAGCAACATACAATGAAGTCACAACTGGGGAAAATGGAAATACCAGCAGGAAGCAGTGCAATCCATGCCCAGCATTCCTGAAGTCACCAAACACTGAGCCTCAGAGAAGCTGGGGGTCAGGTCAGTGCTTTGACCAAGCTCTGGAACATTCTGTGTCCAGGGACTTTGAGAATGCCACAGAGTCACAGTTTCCGAACCTTGAAAAGGAGACCCTGCTTTACAAAATGGAAAAGTCTACCTAACAATATGATGTTAGTCCTCTTGGGTGAGAGACAGAAGTTTACCAATGTCTCTGCTCCCAAGAGACTATTTTCTTGCTTTAAATAGAAGACATTCTGACTTACTGTGCTTTTCAATAAAAGGAAACTGTCATTAAAATATATCTGTTTGGGAACATAGAAAATAAGCCCCAGAAAAATCTAGAGAGAGGTGACCTCTCACCTCCCTCTCCATGTGCTGTGGCAATGCTGGTTAAGAATACTTGGGCTACAGATGGCCTTGGGTGTGGGGACTTACTGGTCAACAGCTGAAGAGAGAGCATGCTGAGTTGCATGACTCCAGAGGAGATTAGAAAGAAAACCCCTGTAAGAGCTTATCTGAGATCTGAGCAAAGTACCATGATTATTTCTCCTTTATCTTCTCCTCTTGCCAGTTTGAAAGAAAACACATTTAACCTGGCCACTCTGGGATTCTTGGGTAAAGTCCAGTCTCATTGGACAAAAGAAAAAACATTGTCCCCTAAACCAAAGTAGCTCGTAAGAAGACGATAATTACTATTACACTTTTATTTTACTCATTCCAATGTACTATCTTTCCCAAAATAATAACAATGACATAATAATGCTAATATACTGCTGTTAATGAGAATAACAAGCATGAATCGAAACCCACTTAAATTCTTTAAAAAATGTATATTTCCCTTTATTTGTTGTTGGGAACCTCAAAATTTAGAAGAAGCAAATTCTAAGGGATATCACTTAAAAACACAACCATTTCAAGCTGGGTTTGGGGCTCAGCACAGCCATTCTAATCTTCCATACTTTCTGCCTTGGGTTCCAGCAGTAGTTACCGAAATACTGCCGAGTCCTCACTCACCAGAGCCAACAGTGCCCCGAAAGGCATCACAGACTAAGTTGAGAAAGTGGTATCAGACAGCCTACACTGTGAGCCAGGAGTAAAGCCAAGATACAGTTTTCATCCGATGGACACTTGTCTCATTAGGGAGACCACCTCAGGGAAGATGTAGATGCCTGATCACTGCACTGTACACCTGAAGCTAAAGCTGAACAATAAAGAATGTCAAGTACAAGTTTATATATATATATATATATATATATATATATATATATATATATATACACACACACACACACATATATATGTATATACTTACAAGAAGCGGAGTACAGCATTAGGAATAGAGACAGTGGAAATGTAATGGGTGTGTGCGATGTCAGAGGGATAGTGGATGGGGGGTAGGGGGGTTGACACAGTGTGAGGAATATAAATGATAAACATCTAACTATTACTTTGTTTTGTGCACCTAAAACTAAAAAATAAAAATAAAATAAAAAAGATACAGGTTTCCCGAGTCCCCAGGAAATCCAGACTACTCCCCTCACATGAGCATTTTCCAAGTGTTCTGGTTCATTGAAGACTGGTTAATCATTGAAGCAGATGTGTACGGAGCAGGACCCACTACCGTGCTCCAGACAGCCCATAACTGAAGCATGCCACATCAAAGGAGGCCCGGTGATTTCAGTCTTCTGATGCCTAAACCCAGCCCCAGATCTGGCTGCCATTTTCATTCATTCTTCAAATATTTATTGAGCACTTCAGTGTGCCAGGCAGTTTTATGTGCTAGAGTTACAGCAGTGAACAACACAAATGCAAGCGCTTCCCTCACGGAGTCTTTATGGGGTGACATGTTGTCAGGAAGGGCAGTTACAACAGGTGAGGTGGCCCGCAGGTGTAAGTGCCGGTACCACTCACCTCATTCCCTTGCCGAACAATGGGCCTCCTGGACTCTCCACCTTGCCTCTTGATGTGGGAGGTGAATTCTGGGATTTAACAGAACAAGTACGAAAGTACCATGCTGGGGTGCCTGGAGTCTGCTAAGAGATGACAGACTGATTCCAAGACTCCCTTGGAATTTGCCTCCTCCAATAAATCATGAGTTCCTTGAGGCAAGGACTGTGTGTCTAGTTCATTTCTGTACACCCAGCACTTAGCACGGTAATGGCACCCAGTAAATATTAAATGAATAACTAAATGAATTCACGGTCTTTTTCTTGTACTATACAGGGTGGGAGTCCATGTCTTGCCTACGCTGGCTCAGCCTCCCCTGGTTAGTATGAATACTTTGGCTGCAAAGTGGCCCTCGTGCTAATGGCTCCCCAGCACATGAGCACCAGTCTGTGTGGGTGGGGGATACTGAATGAGTCCCGAGGTGCCTCCACATATACTGGTACCAAGGAATGGAACTTTGCTATACCAATACTGATGTCCCCACTTACACGTCTCAAAGAACTGTCTGAGCAAAATGGTACAGGTGTTTGGTGGCTTAGTGGGAGGGGTGGCTTAGTGGGATGGCAAAAAGTTAGGTTGATGGGACATTGAGTTGGTAGAAGAGGGAGGCATGAGAGACAGAATAAGGCGGGTGCCACACTCTTTTACTTACTTTAACACCTGTGCAACTGTATTTGGTCCAAACCATTCACCAATTGATTTCCCTTCTCCTACACCCATTTGTGCTGTTTTTATGTGGAAAAAAAATAAACATGTTAGCAAAAGGTCTTCCAGCACGCCACAAAGTCTTACTTTTTGCATAAATAATTAAGCAGTGGACAACTTCGCAGAGCCATATACAAGGCAGGGGACAAGAGGAGCAGGTACAGGTGTTGTCTTTAACGCACAAATGTGACCTTACCCATTTGATGGATAGAGTAGCAACAGTCTTTTCTATCTAAGAAGCACTGCAGGATCCGCTGGTATTCTTTGGGTTGTTCTTTTTGTTTCTCCCAGTTCCAGTCTTTTTGGGAAAAAAATGAGTTAGGTCATTTTTATAGTTGCTTATCACTTCTCTGAACTCTTATTATAACCACAAGGTTAGAAGGAAACAAGGAAGCTGTCTATGGAAGGTGGGAATGATCAGCTTAGAACCTCCCTAAGTATCTTTAATTTTGATGACAAACACATCTGGAAACTGATTACTTTCAAAGATTCAGTGGGTGGAAAGTAAAAGTAAAACAAGAAGTGGACCAAAGAATTGAATTAGCCCCAGGGCTGAAGCTGGATAAATATTACACGAAAACAGTCTCACAAGGGCCTTTCTGGTCAGCTACTCAGTGACCGGGAGGTCACCACCCAACCCAGCAATATCCAAATACTACCCAGACGCCAGTGTCTCATCTCCACACAGACAGCAACAGCTTTGTCCTTATAATTTAGCAGCATAGCCAAAAGGGTCTCATGGCGGGAAGTGCTATTCTGACACACAACAGTTCACAGGGAAACAGACACAATTCACAACTGAGGAAGCTTTAAAAAAAAGGCATGCCACCATTTTTACACAACTTTTAAAAAGTCCACACTGAGCTTTGGAAAAACAAATACCTTTGCTATCAGGTGTTCAAGGTTTCCTTATGGCAAAACCAAACTAACTACATCTTTAGGAATCCCATCTGTGCCTCTCAAATCCTGTACAGGCTACTTACTGCTTATGAAGGACAACTGCAAAAACTCACCACAATCACTGCTATGGATAGGATGCACTGCTCCCATTCCCTCAGCTCTAGTAACTATGTCTAATGGGGCAGAATTATGAGGCTTACTTTGCTTCTAAGACAAACTTCTCTCCTGAGGTTTTAGAGAGAGTATGAACTCACAACCGAAATACACTTGAAGTCAAAGGCCATTATCTCCAGCATCTTCCACTCTCTTCACTTCTACTGTTGTTGAAACCAAAGTTCTAAACTTTGCATTCAGCACAGTCTTCAGAAGGTGAACTGCATGCAACTGTTTTTCGTCATCTACCCACCTGTCTAAGTCTGGGACAATCCTGACCAGCTGGCTGCCAAGTACCACTGCATATTTTCTGATGACAGTGATAAGTAAACGACCCACCTCAATTGTAAAAGAACCGAATAGGAAACACTGCAAAGCACTTCTTCACAATATTACAGCTTCTAGTTCATCTTCGCTACAAGATCTATTTCCAGATTCTTCCTGCTACTTGCTTTTATATTAAAACAATTGAGACTGCTGACTGTGGGGTTTTTTTTTAGTTTGCTTTCCACAAAATTCACTTGCAGAAGAATCATCTTGAAGTGTTTTATAAATAAGAAAAAGTTAAATAAGAATGGATGTGCTCCAAGAAGTATGGGTACCGTACAGAAATCACTGAACAAGGCGTCAAAAGACCTGCATTCCAGTCCCAAGTCTATGCTTTCGTGCTGTTTGACCCTAGGCAAGTCACCTTCCTTCCTAAGCCTCAGTTTCCTCACCTGTTAAACAGAAATTATGATATTACCCGGGGAAGCAGAAACAAGATATCTTGAACCCTGAAAGAAGGCATGAAGCCCTCAAACCTCCCCAGGCCCTTCCCCAATCGTCTCTGATCATGGCAACGTCTCTGATCAAGAGAGAGCGTGAGGCTGTGCAGTGAGAAAAGGGAGTGACATTTCCATCTCTCCGAATCTGAAGGAGCAACAGTCAGTGAGTTCAGCAGACCAATCTCATCCAAGGTGTCCTTTCACTCCCTCAACCCCAAGTGGAACCGGACTTTCACCTGATTCCCTAAGCTGGCACCCAGCCAAGGTCAGCGTGCAGACACCCATAGGGAAGCACGCACGTGCCTTAAGAAACAAGACTCAAGAGTTCCAACAATGATTACTGGAGCATTCTTAACAAAGCGGCCTCTTGAAGAAGCTAATTTAAGGATTTCATCATCATCAAATGGACATCCTCAGTGAACCCAGACCAAAGTAGCACCAGCTCCCTCATTAGGCACTTCCTTTAGGTCATTTACATCCTTCATCGGGCAGATACTTTCAATGAGGTCAAGAAACAGACCTACCACCATACCCTTCTTCCTGCTCTCTTTGTTATCTGGCCTGTTTTAGGACTCATTCAAACAATAGCGAAGATGGAAACTAAATGACACACCTGCCTCCATGTTCAGTTCTGTCCCAGGAAAACAACTCTCTGGCTTGGTGAATCACAAGGAAATGTTGGCTGTTTCTTTCTCATGGGAGGCTATGTCGACTTGTCAGCCACACCACTTGAGCTTGCAGGGAGCATTTTAGGACCTGCAGCTCTGTTACTGAGGATTCCTCAAGGTCAGTACCAATAGGAAACTACCAGCAGTAAGTGCGACTGCAGAGGTCTCTGAGGCAGTTTAGAGAACAAATTTAACTTACCCCTTCCCAAGTGTCTGCAGATAAGGGCTTGAGCCAGCATCATCTGTCCACAGCGCAGCATACATCCCCAGCCGGTATCTGATGAAGGGCCCGTTCCCCCTGGTGGCAAAATGGAAGGGAGGGAATGTGAGTTCCTCAAATTCCCCTTTTCCGAAACATCAGCATATCTGGGAATAATACAAGACAGACAGACACACGTACTCTGAAAAGAAAGGCAAGAGATATAGCCAGATATCAAACAGGGTTTGTTATAGGGTGGACCTTGCAAAGATAATGCTGAGTTAACCAAAATGGGTTCTGTGGCCAAAAACAAAACAAGCAAATGAACAAAGCCTGCCCCTTATGTTTTCTGCTTGGAGACTTCTAGGTCTGCATGCAGTTTTGGTAGATGACTGCCATGTATGCCTACCAACACTTAGTCCATGCCATAGTGTCATCTGCCTGATCAAATCTGGCTTTGCACAGCTCAGTTCTCAAGGAAGCCAGTCTTACCTTAGTTAAGGAATAAATGGTACCAAAGAGAATCATCAAAATGGTCAAAGAAATCTGGAAGGATCTTGACCGTTCTACATGTACATTATGAACATCTAAACAGCAGAAGGGCAATGTAAAATAGAGGAAAGAGTCTTAGATCAGGCATCAGAAGACCAGTGTCTGTTACCTAATCTAAGTCTCACCTGCAGACTGGGGACAATAGCACATATCCTGCCTGCTATTACTGGGTAGTGTAAGAATTCAACAAGAGAGTATCTGTGAAAGTGCTGTACAACCCACTCAGGATGATGTAAATATTTGGTGTTATGAGTTAGGTGACAATTGCAAATACTATTAATAAATTAGAAATGGACTACATCTTTAAAAGGCACAAAACCAATTAATAAATGAAATAAGACAGCGGGTTCCATTTTAAGAACACTTGAGGTAATGAAAATCCCACATATGGGGCCAGGGTGAGCTCAATATCCTTTTTCAAGGCACCAGTGAAATCAGATAACTTGGATGGCAGAGGAGACATTCTGCATTCATTGCTTTCCTTTCCCAACATGGAAGTGGCAAAGTATGCTATAAGCATGACCTCACAACACTAACTTTAAAGGGGGTCATCATCCTCGTAGGACAAGTGGGCCAAGGTGGCTGCCCCTTTCCTTTTGTTGTGGGGACTGAAGGAGAGTTGCTACAGCAACACGGGGAGGGTTGAGCCAACTTGTCAGCTGGAAGGGGAGCCCTTTGGCTCTTGCTCATGGTGGGATTATAGGTTAAATTAGTATGGAAAAGACGCAGTGAAGTCCACATAAAGAAGAGATTGCCTATTGCCAAAACATTGTCAGAGTTGAACTGCCAATGTTTTCAAGCTTTGCAAAGACCTCTTCACCCAGAGAAAGTTAACAGTTTAGAATCACTGGGTACTAAAGATTGTGTTTTTTTGTTTGTTTGTTTTGTTGTTTTACTGCTCAGGTACTTCCTGTGCAGAGCAAAAAAAATGTCTGTGTGCACTTCATGTTTGGCACTTATCAGAAAGATTGATCTGACTCTAATTACTAAGTCCAGTCCTGCACCAAAATTGGTCAGACAGGTTTCCTGTTAGGAGAATAGCTTCTACCATTTCAGTTTGGTAATCTTTTCCGAAAGGGCCATGATACTAGGAATACGTCACCCTACTTGCAAATGTTATACAAATTTTCTCTAGAGGGAGCCTGTTCACTTAGCTTATTGAACTGGCCTTTTTTTCTAGACAGCAGCTGGTACTCCATCAGCCGAGAATTGGTTCCAAGGAAATCTATCATAATTCATCTCCCAGTGGCAAGGCGTTTTCATTTCATAGTGGAAAAACAATCAGAAGAATTATTTTCCTTCCCTCTTTCAAGGTACAACTGTCTTCAATAATCAAGTAGCTCCACAAAACAGTGGACAGTGATTTAACAAATATTGCCCAACTTAAAAGTTTATTTGACTTTTCCCTTGCTCTCAGAAGTAAAACAAGCAATACCACCCAGTGCCCGAACACTTGGAGGTGGCATTACACATTAACACCACGGAACCATACAGGATGGTGTACCTTGGCAATGAAAGTTTTGCATAAAGTGTAAGACTTAACTACTCCCCTAAATCAAATTCTTTGCCATAGTGATCTGTTAACTCTGAGGTTTCTGTGAAGTAACTGATAACTTCAGGCAAGCTATCTACAAGCAAGAAAGCACAGTACAACAAATGATATACCTACCAATTGGTGAAAATTTCCTTCTGTATGTAAACCACAGACGAGCACTTATATCAGACAACAGCTTAGATTTTTCTGTAATTAAATGTGAAATTCAAATTAAATCACCATATCCCATCTAAAGATATCTGTCTTTGATTTCTGAGCCAGCAGCAAATTCATCGTCAAATAACCGTCAATGCCATTGTTATGGGGCTAGGAAAATTCATAGGAAACCCATCTCATTTGAGACAAATAATTTCAGCATTTCCCCCACCTATGTTTTGACCAGAGCTACTGGCTGGTCCAATGACGCTGGGTGCTTCTGGTCTCCTATTCACTGAGCTCCATGGCCCTCGCAGGCACTAACACTGGGGTCATGGCCAGAAGACATGGAATAGGAAAAGCAAGGATCCTGGATAACCCACTAACAAGGCAATCGGCCCCCTCCTAAATGATGACAGCTGATTGGATCTGTCATCAGTACCCACTGTCTGTTATCAAAAACTGTGTGTGTGTGTGTGTGCGTATGTGTGTGTGTGCACACCCAGATGTTTAACTAAAAAGGAAATGTCCCCGTTAAGCAAATTAAGTGTGTAAGACATGTATGAATACCATCTAGTGCAACTGACATTTGTACTCTAAATGCATGTATCACATCACAGAGGTTTTCGTGTCTTTTTTTGAAAGCATGTTTTCTTATATTTTATGGCAAATTTACTTCAATGGCCACAAACATGGCTTCCATGTTCCCATCTGGACTTAGATGTGGTTCTGTCTTTCTTAGTCTTCTCTCACCCACCTTTCAACAACACATCCATGTTTGTATTCTGTATAGAACTTATAGCCATTGCACTTTAAAAGGAAAAAAGGAAATTCAATTTTTGCCAATAGTTTCTATTTTCTCTCCTGCGTTTCCTTTGAACAAATCAGAAAGTTGAACTATCTGGATTTTCCATCCCCTTCATGTCCACAGTGTCTAGCACATTTGGGGAAGCAGAGGTGTAATGGGTAAGAGTACGATTTCTGGAGTCATACTCTGCCCGGGTTTGAACTCTGACTCTGCTACTTACCAACCGTGTAGCTGTGTCACTTAAACCCTCTGAGCCTCAGTTTCCTCATCCAGAAAATGGGGAGAATAATAGTATCTACTTCATAGAGCTGTGAGTATTCAATAAGATAATACATGGGAAGTGCATGGATGGTACAGTATGCAGTAAGCCTGCGATAGATAATTGTTACCTGCTCTTGTATATGCCTCCTCTCAAATGTTCAGACTACTCACTCCTTCTTCTGATATTCTCTGCACCTCCTAGCTTGTCTATATGCTAGAAAGGCTGAGGAAGTTGGAAATTTTAACAGTTTCACTTTGAAAGGCATTTCCCAACTTAACATTTGAAGATGGGCATGTTTGGCAACCTGGAGATTCCTGTTGTCCTGGAATACAGAACTAGAAGAGATCATTTCCAGTCCCCTTATTTCATGTGCTGGTGAAGGGAGTGAAGATCCAGAAGGACAAAGTGACTGATCTAAGGTAGTAGAGTCTGAATACAAACATTCTCCTAATTGCTAGCCATGGGCGCTCTCCTATCAGAACGATGAGGCCAGACTCGGGACGAGGTACAAAATGCCCAACTCCATCTCCCGCCTTTTGATCAGCTTCTTTCTGTCCCTCCTTCATGCTAGGGCCTCTCCTCAGGAAGATATCAAATCAGAGCTGCCTCTCTCCAAGCTCAAGCTTTACCTAGCAGTCTTAGGTTTAAAGGTCTTTCCATGCAAGGGCAAGGAAGAAAAATTCAAGCCTCCTTTCCACCTAGCTGCAGTGGCCAAAAGTTCTACACAAAATCAGAATAAACTGAGACAGTAGTACAGTCAGCGAAACATGTAAAACTACAAGATTTCTCAGTGTCTGATATTGTTTCTGACAGCCATGGGCTGTTGACAAGTAGTCTGGGTAGCAGCATTTTTAATCTGGACAGAAAAGGACTTGAGGGGAATGAAAAGTATGTAGCACAGTCATCAAAGACTAGATTCTGGTTAAAGATACTGAAAGTGGGACCTTGGTTTTTGGAATCCAAGGCTTAAAAAATTCGGGTTTTCCTCTAGGGAAAAGAATACAAATATATGACTTTTTTTCAAGTCGTACAAACACTTGTGACCATGTGAATGGGCTACAAGGGCCTCTCAGGCCCTTGGAGGGGGCCTGCGCAAGGGAAGGGCCTGATGCTTAAACTCTTTTGGCTACAAGGTAAATCCGCCTAGGAGTAGAATCAACAGTAACCAAGGTAATGGTCTACCAACCCAAGGAGGAAAAAAAAAAAAAGGTAGGCACCCACCTCGTTTGGGTCCTCACAGACAAATGCTACCAAACCTTACCTGTTTTAAGGAGATGCTGTTTCCCCAAGATCCATACCACCTCATTGGTATCTGGAAATTCTTCTAGGTAGTCAGCGAAAATAGTAATCTGGTTTTCATACTTGGATAAAACTGAAAGAACAGAAAAGAAACTTAAGCAAAATTTAACAGAGGGGGCTTTCTTCTGTGGTTTACTGATTATTTACCTTTGTCCTAAAGGTAAAAGCCATGGGCTCCAATCTAATGGAAGCAAATCTTCTTCTCTGAGGAACAAAGACATTTACAAGGCTGCAAAATCCTTCAGTAGAGGGATGTTCTCTTGACCACCTCATTTATGTATATATATACATATATATATGTGTATATATATATTATATATAAATTATATATAAATATAAATTATACATATATATACATTATATATAAATTATATATGTAAATATTATATATAATATATATTTATAAATATAAATTATACATATATACATTATATATAAATTATATATATATATATTTTATATAAATATAAAATTTATATATATATATATACATATATATATATATGTATATATATATAAATTTTATTGGGGGACAGTGTGTTTCTCTAGGGCCCATCAGCTCCAAGTCATTGTCCTTCAATCTAGTTGTGGAGGGCGCAGCTCAGCTCCAAGTCCAGTCGCCGTTTTTCAACCTTTAGTTGCAGGGGCGCAGCCCATTCCATGGAGGGAACTGAACCGGCAACCTTGTTGCTGAGCGCTCGCACTCTAACCAGCTGAGCCATCCAGCCGCCCCTCTGGAAGCTCAGCGGCAGCTCGTTGTCTTCAATCTAATTGTGGAGGGCACAGCTCACTTTGACCACCTCTTTTAACCTTCCCTTTATCATGGTCCCATTTGGCACCACCTCTGAATAATTATTTGGCTACACTTATCTCAAAACCTTTTCTTTCATGGGGCATTCTTTGTAAATAGCCACTTATCTAGCTTCTCCCAGGATGAGTGTATCAAGGTGATATAATCATACCTGAATACCTACTAACTCCTGCCCATGTCACAGGGAATACTGTGAGGTTTCTAGGGCTTGGAGGGGGCTTTGATAAGCCTAAAAAATTATACAACTATGAAAATGTAATATTTTAGCTGGAATACCAGATGTTTTCATGGTACTTTTATTTGCCATTTTATTCACATGTGACTTCTGCAAAGCAGGTTCTTGTGGCTGATGATAAATACGATTTGTTCTTGGGATTCACAAATAACTATGGTTATCCCTTAAGATTAAGTAGCCAAATAAAAAATAATTAAACCCCATAAGTCTACAGGCCGCACTCTCACAACTATGACCATGTAACGTAGGACAAGTTAAGATTCACTTTTGTAACAACTGTGGGGAAAGGGTCTGCTAAAAGAGTCAAGACTGACTTGTGAAGGGGTTTGATCTCAAAAGTTCTCTTTAAGTAATTTTCTGAGGGAAATCATATTGTGGGTAGTAAATAAGTTTCCAAGCCAGCCCACAAAAAAAAACCTATTTTAACCTGTAACCAGAAAAATCAAATTGATAGAATATTTCCTAGTTTATGGTGTTATTTCTATGAGAACCATAATTCAAGTTCAAAACTAAGCTACCCAACACATACCTTCTCCTCTCAGTTCCTGGAGTCCCCCATCCCTTAGAGGGAGGGCAGCCCAGAGAGAGTAGGGGCCCTTCTATGCAGCTGCAAGTAGGTGCAGGGACTCCCCCAAAGCAGCCCCTAAAAGTCCCATGGGAATGGTTTCCTGCAAAAGTGGCACTGTGGGATATGTTTAACTCACTTGAAAACAAATTGTTTTCTTTTGACTTTGTTTTCTAAGACAGGAGCATGCTGTTATCATATAAATAAATGTTCTTAAATATAAATGAGTCATATCTGGTCATGAAAGCAGTCTCACTTGCTCAAAATACTTAGTTGGAGGTTAAAGTTATACTTTGCATAATCTGTACAAGTCGAAGTTATAATTTGTTTGAAGGTATAATTTTGAAATACAGCTACCCAGGACAGAGATACTGCCTTTCTTGAAATATATTACAGAAGACCAGTCTTTCAGGGATTTAGGTAGCCTTTCTCCTCAAGATGTTTTCATCATTAAGATAATAGTCTCAGCAGTATTTCAAACCTGAAAAAAAGAGATGAGACAGCCATTTCGTTCCCCAGTGAAAACTCATCACTGCCGAATCTGCCAGGGAGCCTGTGCTGTCTTAGCCTTTCTGCCACTGGCCTCAGCCCCTGGCCCATGTTCAGGAAATACCAGGCTAAAAATGATCACCCAGGTCAGGCCATCCCCAGGAGGTGGTGGACTGGGGTGGCCTAAATCACACTGTGTATCTTTGCACCCTACTCTCTACCCCTCACAGGCAGGAGAAATCAGGTTAAAAGGAATATGTAGTGTAGCCTAGAGAGACAAAGAAAGTCAGGAGATCAGTAGTTTAAGAGGAGTGTGGGAAAGAGGCGGTCTCTCTGGCATTCCCCTGGTCAGGGTGAGGAAGGGTGGCACTGGATGAAATGTACAGCATGTATGCATATAAGCCTTGGGTCTTTTTTTAGAACTGGCTGAAAAAAACCGTTTCTCTAGCGCCAAGCCTTTCTTAGTGAGTCACTGCCCAGCTATCTGGTCAAATTAGTACCGCCCCTTAATGACTGAGAACTGCACTGCTTCCTGTGGGACAGCTCTGACCAAAATGGTAGCCAACGAATGTTCCTTTTGCTCTTCAGCCCCGCTCAGGCGAGCAAGGTCATTACAGTCTTTATTCTTCCTGAGTCTCCTCTTGGAAGATAGACTCCAGAGCCAGCCCGAGTGGAAGCTACATGGTGAAACAAATGAAAGCCAGACGAGAAGATGAGATTAACAGAAGCAAAGGGCAGTAACATGGGGAGAGTATATACAAGGAGATCTAGGGAGAAAAGAGAAATAGGTCTTCCACAAGGAGAACTCAGAGAGATGAAGAAGCAAACTGGGACGTGCTTGCAGGGCAGAAGTGAAATCGCACTTCCAACAGAATCACTTCTGACTACAGGAGTGCCCCCTTATCTGGGGTCTCGCTTTCCACTGTGTCAGTTACCTGTAGTCAACTGTGGCTGGAAAATATTAAGTGGAAAATTCCAAAAATAAACAATTCATAAGTTTTAAATTACACGCTGTTCTGCATAGCATGATGAAATCTCGTGCCGTCCTGTCCCGTCACTCCTGGGACGTGCATCATCCCTTCGTCCACTGTCTCCACACAGTATATGCTACCTGTCTGGCCATTAGTCACCTAGTAGATATCTAGGTTATCAGACTATCAGGGTATCGCAGTGCTTGTGGTTCAGTAACCCTTATATTATTTCATAATGTCTCATTCACCTCATTTCATCTCATCACATAGGCACTGGATCGCTTTGTACCACCACAAGAAGAAAGGTGAGGACAGTACAATTAGATATTAGGTTGGCACAAAAGTAATTGCAGTTTTTACAATTATTTTTAACCTTCTAAACCACAATTACTTTTGCACCAACCTAATAGTTTGAGAGAGACCATGTTCCAATATCTTTTATTATAGTATATTGCTATAATTGTCCTGTTTTATTACTAGTTATTGTTGTTAATCTCTACTGTGCCTAATTTATAAATTAAACTTTATCATCAGTATGTATGTACAGGAAAAACCATGTACGTATAGGATTCGGTACTATCTGTGGTTTCAGGCATCCTCTGGGGGTGGGGGTGGGGTCTCAGAACATATCCCCCACAGATAAGGGGGGACTACTGTAACAGCAATCCTTTTTAAATTATTTTTCATAAACTACTTCGTCTTGCCTTAAAATTAACAAACAAGACAGCAGTCCCATGTAAGTTCCCTGCCCTTTCATCCTGTTTAAAGAGATAGGGCCTATACAGGCAGAGCTATAAGTACTGCAGCTTGGCAGAACAAGAATTAGACTCTACAAGGTCTGATAGATAACATGCTTCATCCTGTTCCATTTTACTTCAGTAATAATTACTGCACCAAAGTCGCTGGGTTAGTTCAACGATTAGTTAATAACTGAACAAAGGTTTACTGAAACTGAAACCAAAAGTCCTCCCAGTCTCGGCCAAGGGGCTCTGCATACATGTTGAGGCATGCCTTCCACACTCAGCCAGGCAGTTGCTAACTCTGCCTTAGTCTTCCCTTTCGGGATCGGCCAGAGAACTTAGGGCCTTCTCAGGTCTTTCCTAAGCTTGCCCGAAGCAGCATGTGCTTTTCTGGATTCCTAGGAAAATTCGAACTTTTTTCAAGGCACCAATGGACATGTTATTCCCCAGCTTTTCCTTTTAAGCTTTTTAGTTATCTATTGCCTCAGGCAGCTGTGAAGTTAATTGATTGCCTCTAACGGTTTCCAAAAGGACCCCCTGGAGAAAGGCTTTCTGCAGTTCCAAGTCAGGGCAAATAAATACAGTCTTGTAAGTGGGATCTTCTGGGGAAACACTCCACAGATCAAATAATGACAATTCTCTAGAAATGAGGCTTTATAGGAGCTCCAACCCCATTCTGTGTCCTCCAGGGGCTGCCAGACTGCTGGCTTTCCCTGTGACTGCAGGCTGTGGATTACTGCAGGGCTGGAGAGCAAGGGAAGGGTGGAGGGCAAGTGAAAACACCACAAAGTTCACTATTCTTACCAAAATGCAGCTGTTTTTCTTGAATAAATACTCCCCAGATTTTTGCAAGCCTTTGGTTAATTTCCAGAGTTGTGAAAACGTTGATTCTGACCATTTTGCCAGTTTTTTCATTGCTTATTTTAATATAAGAACGGGTCTTATATAATATAATATGATATAATACCAGGTATAATATAATATAATTAATATAATATAATATAATATAATATAATATAATAATATAATATATAATACCAGGCATAATATAATATAATATAATATAATATAATATAATATAATATAATATAATACCTGGTATAATATAATACCAGGTCTTATATTAATTTTTGCTCTAAAAGACGCATTAGAGCTGACGGTCTGGCTAGGTCTTATTTTCACGGAAACACGGTATGCATTCCAATGGCTAACTATATTTCTAAGGGTTATTCTGTAAAATTGCAAGTAAATTTTAAAAAATCGCTTTGGAAAACAAATTTTCTGATAGGGCTTATCAAAGACACTTGTACATCAAGGCTCTGAGCTTCTGTAGGGTTTGTGCCCAGAAACAACACAAACTGAAGTGAAAGCAAAAGGTCATAGACTCTCAGGGCCAGGGGAGGCCTGAGATCCCATAGCGTATCTTCCTTGTAGATCACCTGATCCTAAAAGGGTCCCAGGATACCACTGGTTCCAAAACAGCCTTCTCAGCAATACATACATATTTAACACATTGTCAGGTCACAGCTTCAAAAAACATAAGAAAACGTCCATGGAAGACAGGTATGGTAAGGGCTGAAGATTCATTAATATATTCATTCCATAAACTTTTACAGAGTACCTGCCATGTGCTAAGCACAGAGGATAAAACGTCACTGAGAGGTAAGCCTCCATCCTCCAAAAGCATTTAATCCAATGGAGAGGATAGGTCTGGAAACAACTAACAACAATAAATATAAGCAGAAAAGGGTTAAAGCAGCTGCTGAGTTGTGAAACCAACAATCTCTGCTGAGCTGTCTTACAGATCAAGGATTTCCCCTGAAAGGCTCACCACAAGGTAATAATGCCCTGTTCCTATTGGAACCAGAGAAGCATGCCTAAAAAAACACTGACTCTGCTTAATTATAATACTGAATTCTCCTGCCCAGGCGGAGCTTATTCACTATTTTCTATTCATGCGATACATGATAAAGCATGATACCTTATTGAGCCTATGCTAGAACGACCCCTTTTTGATGAATATGCATAACTAGTTCTAATAAGAGTGATTCTCCTTGTGTATTCAGGGAGTCACTGCTTTGAGGACTCTCCCCAGTGTTCTCCTTACTTGCTGGAAGTAATAAACTTTCCTTGCTCATATTCTGTCTTGATCAAGATTCACTGAGTTATGCTCACCAAGAGATGAACCCCTTGCTTTCGGTAACATAAGTACTATTTTTAAAAAGTGAGGTAGAAGGCAACAAATGATTAAGTCCAACTGGGGGTGAATGGGCCTTCCACAACCTCAAAAAGGTGGCATTAGAGCTGACCCGTAATGGAAATAAGATATAAGTGGGAAGGAGGAAGGGAGGAAATTCCTGGTTGAGGGAACACTAAAAGGATTTGGCAAGCAACTGAGTGTGAGGTGGGGCTGCGGAGAGTGAGAGGGTCAAAAATAACTTACAGTTTTCAAGTGTGGGTGTTGAGATAGTAACCAAAAAACATGGTGGGGGGTAAGGAGATGATAAGCTTGGTCTAGCAGGAACATGTTGGACTCCTGGGCTTGGCTGACAATGGAGAACAGGTTTTAAAAAAAAGTGAAGAGGAAGTCAACCAGCCCAGGGATTATGAAAAGAAGCATGGTCGGTGGTAGGTTGGTTAGCAGAACCTAGGAAGGCAGGAGGAATCCAGAACAAAGCTCAGCCTAAAATGTGGCTTCACCCCCGTCCTCCTGGGTCCACTTAGTGTCCTGGTCTTCCCAGCCTCTGCTCACCTGCGCACAGGCCCCGCCCCGTCTTCATTTCTCTTCCTCCCAGTGCCCTGCTTTTCTGACAACCAAGAACTTAGAAAATAGAGAACTGGACAACAATTCTTAGCATTTCAAGAGGGATTTTCATGTTCAAAACTGCACATTTTCTTGAATTTATTCAGCAAGTCACAACCTGGCAATACTTGGGTTGTCATAGAATGCAAAATCCATGAATGATTTGAGTTCTCTATAGAACAATATAAACTCTGACACCCTAAGAGAACATTGTCATTTTTAGAGCTATACCAGAGAATATTAACCAAAGGACTATCATTCAGCTAGACTCGATGAGATTCTATTTCACTGGCTAGTACCACTTGTGGTGACAGGAGGCTGCACCTGAAAAATTGCAGGACAAGTCAGCAAAGGGATAACCAGTCCACTTGGCAAGGGACCACTGTTAAGTGATAAGACCCTTTGGTTTTCAACTTGAAAAATCAATCGGGCCATAGACAACTTGACCCCACAAAATACATTTATTACAGATTGCAGTCAATTCATACTGATCATGTTGGTAAGATTCAAATGGTCGTAAGAATCAAATGTAATACAAAATTGGACTCTTTCTGGTTTTCCTTTAAAGTGATGCTTTTGAAAAGTTTATTGACTTTTTAAGTGTACTTTTCTTGTTGTTTTCACTTAGGACAAATTATTGCCTGCTTTCTGCTGACTGGAATGCATTTGGATACATCCAGGAAGAAATGGGATTCCATGCACAAACTGGTCAAGAATACACCTAACACACCTCTAAATTACTGTCTCTTTTTGCCTTTGATAAGGTAACTCTGCTCTTTTCAGAGAGATGCATTTTTCAAAAGAATAGAAAGATGCCACTTTTGTAAAGGTTATCTTTGTTGATAAGGCATACAAAGAGGGTGACATATTGGATGGAGGAAAATATTTGGTTGGCTTTATAATGCAAGGCTCAAGGCAACTATTCCACTAACTGAGGTGAGAATCACCTTGATTCTTCATCAACAGGTGTTGTTGTTCTTAAGAATCAACCCGCTAGTGGAAAGCCTGGTTGTATTCCCAAAGAGGACAGTGTCACATTAGTGCCACTGCCAAGTCATGCAGTGGGTCCAAAATAAGCCTCCATGGTATTGCAGCTTTGACTTCGGGCATCATCCAAGCCAAAAAGAACCAATACTCAAATACAGAGCTCATGGTTCATGTAGAAAGCAAGACACCAAGACAATATTCAGTCAAAGTGAAGAGTGTGTCAAATTATTGCTCTCCAACATAAAATTTTTTGTTTTGTTTTTGTTTTTGTCATGGTGAACAGAAGGAGGAATCCCTCCTCACCCCTATTGGAAACAGCTCTAGCCTAGGAACCCTAATATTGAGTCCCACCTTGCCACTAACTAGCTATGTGAACTTGCAGAACCTACTGCACTTCTTTGGGCCTCAGATTCTCCATCTGTAAAATGTGCAGTGTATTTTTCAAACGGCACATTATAACTCATCAGTAGGCTAGGAAATCTATATAGTGGGTTGCAAATAGCATTTTTTAAAAATGAAACTGAACAGAAACTACTAGAATATATTACACGTAATAAGGATGAGTAGTGTTTCATGAAACATATTTGTATACATACAAACTGGGCTGCAATAGAAAATGTACTTCTTGTTGTATTGTTACATCAAAAAAGTTGAAAAGCCATTAATCTAGACCTATGTTGTCCAATACAGTAGCCATCAGCCACGAGCAGCTGTTTACATTTAAATTAAATAAAATTAAATACACCTAAAATCAGGTCCTCAGTTGTACTCGCCACATTTCAAGCACACAATAGCCACATGTGGCTAGTCGCTACCATACTGTACAGCACAGCTATAAAATAGTTCCATCGTCACAGAAAGTTCTATTGGACAGTCCTATCTTAATGGCCTTTCTATGGTTCTGTAGGAGGTGGAAATAGGTAAGTTGTTAGGAAGGGTACTTCAAGTTCTAGGACAAGAAGATGGGTTCACTTGTGTCTCTCTTAAGAAAGTGTGTATGTGAATTTCTAAATAAATGAGCCAACAATCATTTATTAAGTTCTGTACCTGGTCCTGTGAGGAATACAGAGGAAACACTCTCATAAACATTCACTACATGTTAAGTGGACAAACTAAGGCATCATAAAATCATAATCTCGTTAAAGACATGAGCCTTGGGTAAATAAAAGAGCTAATAATAAAAGGTAATGTATAAAGAATTATTGATAGTAACTAAGTCCTGGCAGAATTCAGAAAAAGGGGAAGTCAATGAGCATTCGAGTCCTCAGGGAAGATTTCCAGGGGAGTGTAGGATTTGACAGTCCTTAAATTATTGATTTGGATGAGCAGAGATAAGAGGGAGAGTATTTCAGATGAGAGGAACACCATAAGTATGTGTGTGTCAGAGAGGAAGGGTAAGTTCTGGACAATATTGAGAAATTAGCTTACAGAGGTGGCTTGGCACTGGATTGTGGCGGGTGGAGAGCCTGCCAGTAGAGTCCAAGTCTTAGAAAAGCCATTGAGAGTTTTCAGAGTGATTTCACAAGATCCTTGAGACAGCTCCTTGAGATAGGCAGGGCAAGGATCATGACTTCCATTTTAGAGTTGAGGAAACAGAGTCTGGGAGAGGTTATACGACTTGCCCAGGTTCATTTAGCTAGTAAGTAGTATAACCAGGATTCAAACTGAGTTAATCTTATTCTCCATCCGTATTCTTCCCACTATACCTTGCTGTTATGATAAAGGCTGGATTCGAGGCACTGGAGACAGGGAGACCAATGAGAAAGGTGTAATAATCCAGGCATGAAGTGTTGAAGGCCTGGCCTAAGGTGGCAAGAAACCAGATGCTCTGGTTATATAACCTACTATAAAATAAACTGACGATGCAGTACTCACTGTTCAAAAGGGAGAGAAAGAGTAGACAGTCTGAGGTTAGAACAGTATAGTTATTTTTAACTAGAAGTGATCTAAACTACCCAAAGGAATAAATATTAACAATATAATTCATATACCATGTCTGGATCTTTCTGCACAGCTGAAGGCAATGTTTTGGACACGGTTCCTAAGAAAACAACACTTTACATGTCTATGCATTTTCATGAGCCATTTCTGTCTTGCCAGTGTTTCTTTCCTCTGTCAATTTCAATTTTCATTTCTCCGAAGTAATTGGTTATATGATTTCTTACCTCATCTAGATTTCCAGTGAGAAAGGACTAGTGCAAAAAGGTCAAGGAGCTATAGACCTAGGAGTTTTTCAACACTATTTGGTAAAACTAATTATCAGCTTAGCAATTAATTAATAATGATTCACTAAGAAAATATTAAAATTCACCATTGCCAGACTCTTAAAAGAACTCTCTGCCCATGTCACTAAGCTGCTCAAAAACTTCCATGGGCGGGCCGGCCCGGTGGCTCAGGCGGTTGGAGCTCCATGCTCCTAACTCCGAGGGCTGCCGGTTCGATTCCCAGATGGGCCAGTGGGCTCTCAACCACAAGGTTGCCAGTTCGATTCCTCGACTCCCGCAAGGGATGGTGGGCAGCGCCCCCTGCAACTATGATTGAACATGGCACCTTGAGCTGAGCTGCCTCCTGGATGGTTCAGTTGGTTGGAGCGCGGGCTCTCAACCACAAGGTTCCCAGTTCGATACCTCGACTCCCGCAAGGGATGGTGGGCAGTGCCCCCTGCAACTAAAATTGAACATGGCACCTTGAGCTGAGCTGCTGCTGAGCTCCCCGATGGCTCAGTTGGTTGGAATGCGTCCTCTCAACCACAAGGTTGCCGGTTTGACTCCTGCAGGGGATGGTGGGCTGTGCCCCCTGCTACTAACAATGGCTACTGGACCTGGAGCTGAGCCTGTGCCCTCCACGGCTAAGATTGAAAGGACAACAACTTGAAGCTGAATGGCACCCTCCACGGCTGAGATTGAAAGGTCAACAACTTGACTTGGAGGGAAGGACTGGAAGTGCACATTGTTCCCCAGTGGAGTCCTGTTCCCCTTCCTTCCCCAATAAAAAAAAAAAAAAGCAAACTTCCATGGGCTTCCAAGGTTGCTCTAACTGATAAGGATCAAATATAAACTCATCAGGCTGGCATTTAAGGCCCTCTCCAATATAGGTAATTCCTATATTTCTAGTTGTTCCCCCACTGCTCATTACTCCTTCGCAAGATCCACGCTTTTCAGCCAAAATAAACCACATGATACATTGGAGACTCTTTGCTCATTTATGTCCTAGTGCATTTAAGCCCTACCTCAAATGCAACTTTCTCTGTAAACATTTCTTCCTCAATTTTCCCATCAAGAAGTATTTGGTCCTTCACCTGAGACTCTATAGTTCTTTATTTGTATTTCCTTTATAACACTGGGCACCTTGCACTTTAGATTATTGTTATTTGCAGGCATGTCATCTCTCTGCTATTGGAGCGAACTCCTGCCTCAGTCCATTTAGTGTTCATCTCTGTGTCCCTTACAGCTCCAATCATAGTGCCTTGCAATAAATCGCCCCTCAAAGTCCATCAGGTGTTTATGGAATGAATGAGCACACTGACAAAAGTCTAAAAAGATGGTTTATATGATCATCCAAATGTCAACTGAGCAATCCCTTACTGAGTGCCTACCATATAACCAGCACTGCGCTAGGCCCTGTAGATAGCAGCGTATCTTAAGCAATTTCAAGTTTAATGGGAAGAGAAAAAGAAGGAAATTCATTTTGATACAGTATGGTCAGTGTCTGCACAGGGGCCTAAGAGAACACAGCAGAGGGTCATGTAAGCCAGTCTGGGGGAAAGAGAAGGCTTTGGGAATAAAGGTGATGGCAGGACTCAGCCTTAAAGGATGACAGTTAGGCAAATTGGACCGGGGAAGGATGTTTCAGGCAGAGGAGAAGCTTGTACCAAAACACTGAGGGTGAGAGACTGCAGCATAGTGATGCCACATGGAGACTGTCAAGGGTTGAGGCTGGAGAGGCAGAAAGGGCTAGAAGGTGCCAGCCTTGGAAGCCTTGGTAAGGATTCTGGGCTTAAATCAGGCTTCATGGAACCCCTGAAGGGTTTCAAATGTACCCAGGAAGAAGACTAGGTATTTTACTATTTGCAGAACAGAAGGGATGCAACAAGTAATTGCCTGTACTGTAAATCCTAGGGTTTTTTTGTTTTTTTTTTTTTTTTTTACATTCATCATCAAATTGAATTCTGTTTAAAAACAAATCAACCAACAAACAAAAACCTGAAGTGACCATCTTTGTCAAAGAAGGGGTTAAGTTGGCTCTGTCTTGTAGCACACTCAGCGTACAGCACAATGGGAGAACTTCTGAGTCCTTTCCAGGAACAGTACTCTTCACTTGGAGGACTTTCCCAGTTTTCTCCTCTGTTTACAACAACCCCCCCCACCCCACCCCCGTCTCCCAGACCACAGGAATTTTCCCCGTACCCTTTCAACATCACACTTCATTAGTAAACAGTGCCAGCAGACATATGTTTAAAAATTCTTTACCTTCGATGTAATGTAAAATTCTACTGCCAGAGTTAAGTTTTGAGATTACATAAAATTATACATGTCCCTTCACTTTCAAAACAAAAGATGCATTCCAAGTAAATCCTGAGGCAAATTTTTGTAAAGTGAACTTGATTTTCCGATGATCATTTGAGCCACATTGCCCAAGAAAAGACAATTTGATCCCATTCAAAGAACATACAGTGAGCAATTAAATGGCTCTGAATCCCTGATACTCTACGTCCCAGCACCAGGAAAATAAATATCTATCTACCCATGAATATGAAAGAACCAACCCAACAACACAGTAAAAATGCTCTCTAGCATCTGGCGGGCACACAATCCTGACCTGCTAAACAAAACACAGATCCATTTTTATCTCCAAGAGCAGCTCTTCAGAAAGTGGGTTTTCTTATAAGAAACTCAGCCATCACTTCTTTCATTAATACTAAGTTAAATTATCCTAAGTTAAATAAATTCTGAGTTAAAAATGTATTTTTATCGTACCTATCCTACAGATTCCACTCCTAGATTTATATACAAGAACAATAAGTGCGTATGTCCATCAAAAGATATCGTCAAAATGTTTATAGCAGCTTTATTCATAATATCCAAAACCCATAAACAACCTAAATGTCTATTAACAGGGGTGCTATGGACTGAAAGTTTCTATCCTCCCAAAATTCTTATGTTGAAGCCCTAATCTCCAATGTAATGATATTTGGAGTTGGGGCCTCTGGGAGGTAATTAGGTCACGAAGGTGGAGCCCTCAGGAATGGGATTAGTGGCCTAATGAGAAGAGGCAACAGATTGATGATCCCTCTCCATCATGTAAGGACACACAGCAAGAGGGTGGTCGTCTGAAAGCCAGGAAGAGGGACCGCACCAGACACCAAATCTCCCAGTGCCATGATCTTGAGTTTCCCAGCCTCCAGAACCATAAATAAATGTCCTGGTTTAAGCCACTTGGTTTATGGAATTTTGTCACAGCAGCTTGAACTGACTAAGAGGGAAATAGATAAAATAAATTGTGGGGAATCATACACAGGAATGGTACACTGCAACAACAACAACAAACTAACACTATACACAAAACATGCATGAATCTTACAGATATTATGTTAAACAAAAGACAGACACAAAATAGTACATACAGTATGATTCCATTTATATAAAATTTGAAATAAGGCAAAACTAATCTACAATGATAGCAGTCAGAATAGTTGCTACCCTTTTGAGGGAGTGTTGACTGGGAGGAGGCAAGAGGGAACCTTCTGAGGGGCCAGAAGTGTTTCTATACTTGATTTAGGTGGAGGTTATACATATACAAAATTCAATGGAGCTTTACACCCATCACAATGGCCATCATCAAAAAATCAGCAAACAAGTTTTGGTGAGGACGTGGAGCACAGGGAACCCTCATACACTGTTAGTGGGATTGCATATTTGTGCAGTCACTATGGAAGGCAGTGTGGAGGTTCCTCAAAATATTAAAAATGGAACTAACTTATGACCCAGCAATTCTACTCCTGGGTATTTAACCAAAGAAATCCAAAACACTAATTCGAAAAGATATATGCACCCCTATGTTCACTGCGGCATTATTTACAACAGCCAAGATATGGAAACAACTGAAATGCCCACCAGTAGACAACTGGATAAAGAAACTGTGGTACATTTATACAATGGAATATTACTCTGCCATTTAAAAGAATGAAATCTTACCATTTGCAACAACATGGATGGACCTAGAGAACATTATGTTAAGTGAAATAAGTCAGACTGAGAAAGACAAATACCATATGATCTCACTTATATGTGGAATAAAAAATAACAAAATAAATGAACAAACAAAACAGAAACAGACCCAAAGATACAAAGAACAAACTGATGGCTACTAGATGGGAGGGGGCTTGGAGGGCTGGGTGAGACAGGTAAAGGGATTAAGAAGTACAAATTGGAATTAGTCCAAGTAGAGTGGGTGGGCTGAGTGTTTGTGTGGTCTCAGAGACCGGTAGTGCTTGCAGCATAGCTGACCAACTGATTTAAGAGCAGATTGCAGAATTCAAAGAAGCATCTTCACTATTTGACAAGGATGGTGATAGAACTATAACAACAAAGGAATTGGGAATTGTAATGAGGTCTCTAGGGCAGAATCCCACAGAAGCAGAGTTATAGGACATGAAAAATAAAGTAGATGCTGATGGTAACGGCATAATTGACTTCTCAGAATTTCTGACCATGATGGCAAGAAAAATGAAAGACACAGACAGTGAAGGAAAAATTAGTGAAGCATTCCATATGTTTGATAAGGATGGCAAGGGCTCTATTAGTGCAGCAGAGCTTCGCCATGTGATGACAAAGCTTGGAGAAAAGTTAACAAATGAAGAGGTTGATGAAATGATCAGGGAAGCAGATATTGATGGTGATGGGCAAGTAAATTATGAAGAGTTTGTACAACTGATGACAGCAAAGTGAAGACATTGTACAGAATGTGTTAAATTTCTTGTACAAAATTGTTTATTTGCCTTTTATTTGTGACTTATCTGTAAAAGGTTTCCCCAACTGTCAAACAGATATGCATGTACAGTAATTAGCACTTCATTCCTCAAAGTTTTCTTCCCTTATCTTATTGTCATTGTCCTGAAACCTTATTTTAGAAAATTGATCAGGTAACATGCTGCATGTGGCTCACGCTGGATATAGCTAAGCCCTTCTGCACATCTAAACTTCGATGGAGTTGGCCAAAGGATCGGGAACATCTGGGTTATGTCATTGTGTTTTGTTTTGTTTTCACATGTCTTTTCGAATTAGTGTTCTGGGTTTCTTTGAATAACTACCCATGAGTGCAATTACAGGGTCCTTCTTTGTCTCATTATAGCATTTTTAAAAATTAGTTCCAGGCGTACAAAGCAACATAATAGTTAGGCCTTTACACCCCTCACAAAGAGAAAACCCTCCTCCCCCAAGCCAACTACCCCTCTGACATCTTATATAGCTATTACAATACTATTGACTATCTTCTTTATGTTATACTCCACCTCCGGTGATTGAATACACACATACACATACACACATACACACACACACACACACATCTGAAGTAGAATACTACTGTATGGGTTATGCCTTTTTTAAAGTAGTTTTCCTTAGGAACTGTCAGCATGTTGCTGTTGAAGTGTGGAGTTGTTACTCTGTGGACTATGGACAGTCAACAATATGTACTTAAAAGTTGCACTATTGCAAAAACAGGTGTATTATCCACCTGTGTACACTATTTTTTGTACTACTGGTCCTGTACCAGAAAAATTTTCTTTTATTGTGACTTGGTCTTTAAACTTTTTTTAGCCACTTAAAATCTGCCTATGGCATAATCTGGCTCAAATCCATTCCAAGGTGTATATTTGTTTTCCAATAAAACAATTTTAGGGGTGGCCAGATGGCTCAATTGGTTAGAATGTGAGCTCTTAACAACAAGGTTGCCGGTTCAATTCCCACACTGGGCAATGAACTGCACCCTCCACAACTAGATTGAAAACAATGGCTTGAGCTTGGAGCTGAGTTGCCAGTGGGCGGCCGGTTTGCTCAGTGGTTAGAGTGGGTGCTCATAACACCAAGGTCACTGGTTCGAATCCCACATGGGCCAGTGAGCTGCACCCTCCACAACTGGATTGAAAACAATGACTTGACTTGTAACTGAGCTGCCCCTCCCCCCACCAACTAAATTGAAAAACAATGACTTGACATAGAGCTGATGGGTCCTGGAAAAACACACTGTTCCCCAATATAAAAAAACATTACTAAATTGTACCCCCCAAAAAAGTAGTCACAGGGATGTAAAGTACAATATGGGGAATATAGTCAATAATGTTGTAAAAACTATGTATAATGTCAAGTGGCTACTAGACTTATCAGAGGGGTCACTGCATAAATTATATAAATGTCTAACCACTATGCTGTACACCTGAAACTAATATACAATAATATTGAACGTCAACTATCATTGGAAAAAATAGTCACAGGGATGTAAAGTACAGTGTAGGGAATATAGTCAATAACACTGTAATAACTACATACATTGTCAGATGGGTAATAGACTTATTGGGGTTATCACTTTTGTCTAATCACTATGTTGTTTGTATACTTGAAACTAATATAATATTGTATTTCAACAGTAATTGAAAAATATTTTTTAAATTAAAAAAAAAGAAAAAGGTAAGTCTCCATATTGGATTTATTTCTGATACAGATTGGTAATACATATCAAAATTACGCTAACGAGGAAATATTCTCTTCTTATCGGGAGTAGAGATATAGTTCTGAATTTATTCCACTTCCATGTACACACACACTTCAAACCCAAGTGCAAGTAGCAAGTAATTTGGGGTTTCAGATATGATTTAGATATACTGCTAATTTATTAGATTTTTCAACTTACAGCATTCCAAAATGCTATCTATTTTTATAGGCTCACTTTGATCACAAGTTTACAAATTTATTAATTCTTCTTTTCTACTATAGTATTAGCTGGTCTTCCTCAGAGAAGTATATTAAATTTGTTCCCCAAATCTTAATGAAAGAAAACATAGTAGACTGAAGAGAACACTGGCCTATGAACTGGAAGATCTGTGTCCTGTTTCAGCTCTGCCTTTTACTAACCAAGTCACCTTAAGCTAGTCTTTTAACCTAAGATTCCCTTTCCTTATCCATAAAATGGAGATAATAGCATGCCCATAGGTCTATAGTGAGAATCACATGAGAAAATGGATGTGAAGGTGCTTTGTAAACTTGAAAGAAGTGTTAATACCCCAAAGCTAAGTGTTTAATTAGAACTTGTGCCTGGCTGTGACCAACAGAAAATGTACTTAAATTTTAAAGCGCGTACTTCAGTTTTGCATATCTTACATTTCACCAGAGTCAGGATCAGCGCATATGCTCAAATTCTAACATCTCTGAAAAGTTGAAGTAATTCCATTATGATAAGTACCAAACATATGAGACGTGTACAGGGAAGTATTATCAACAACTGCCTTGCTTGCTTTTCCCCGTTATGACTTTCAGATGTATTTCTAGCTATGTAATATCCATTATATTCAGTTCATATTTCTAGAACTTTGAACTGCTTCTGTAACAATAGTTTTCCCTCTCCATTATGAATTTCATAACTGCCCCTGAAGGCTGCTCCCATTTCTACCCTCTGCCATCCATCATGACAACTGCAGCAAAATTTTAAAATACTCCTCATTCTTAACTCCTTGTCAGAGCCCCAAATACTCCTTGTCAGAGAGCCCCAAATGGAAGATGTCTTTTCTTGTGTCAACTTTTGAAGTTCGTTTCTGTGATGAGAGGAATGATATAGGCCAGAGTTGCCTCAAAATGTTTCCTGTCACCAACTACGCTATCCAGCAAATGAAGCAGGAAACCCCTAATTGCAGAGCCATACAGTGTGAGAGGAGCTTGACAGACAGAAAAATTAGGGTCATTTGGATTCAAGGGCTCCAGTAGTTCCCGTTCCTGGAGATTTTGTTCCTAGTCCCACAGCAAAGCTCTCCAAACAAGAACAACAAGCCTGCAGATAAACAAAACAGACTAGAGAAGGTAAATCCTTAACTTCTCAAGATCCTTGAGAAACATTCCCTTCAGGCATTAAGTCCCAGAAAAAGTCTTTGTTGAGCCTACTGAGATAGGGAATGGGGGTCGATTTTACAAACGTAGATTGACAGCAGCAAGAAGAACTGACTGACAAGGAAAGAGACAGAAAAATCATAAAAAAAACTACTATGGATTCACACACACACACACACACACACACACACACACACACACAGGCTTACTAGTCTTACTATTTAGTGCAGGGATAAATATCAAATCACATTTCAATAGGCCTTTGAATACCACTGTATTATACCATAATACAACAACAGATAGTTACAATCATGATCCTTAATTTTTTTAAAAAAAGATGTAATGATGTCCATAAATGCTTTATAAGATGTCATAGGAGTAGATTGTTTCTTTGTCTGTTTGTTTGTTTTTAGAATTCCATTCAGGATGGTTAAAATGGTAAAAGCTCGTGGTACTTAAGTGGAGTAAATGAGCCATTTGGGAAACCGGGTTATTAAAAAATGCTTTATTCCAAGAAAGATTCAGGTAACTGAGGTTTTACTCTACTTGGTAAGATGATGAACGTTGGGTTGTACAGTAGACACAAGTGTTATAGGAAATCAGAAAAAGCAGATGAGTATGGGATAGCATAGTCAGAGAAGGCATCATGGAGGAGGCAGGCCACAGGGTTGGTTTACTCTGAAGTCTCTCTCCATCCAAAGCCTGGTTCTACCTTTCTTCATTGCGACCTTTAAGCAGTCCTGCCAGGGTCTCAGGTTCAGACTCACTGAAGGAGACTAGTCTTAAGGGAAATGTAATTAATACTGAATGAAGAGAAAGACAGGATGCAGACCCTGGCCCCATTCCATTGTGCCATAAACGAGCTAGCTACAGCTTCAATGCCTGAATAAACAGAGCCTTTCATATGGGCAGCAATTGTGCCAAGCAGCAAATAATTTGTGGGAGCAATGCATGGTACCCCACTCATAGTTGTGTATTCTTAAATTACTGGAAAAGCCAGGTTTAACAAAGAATTTTTACTTGATAGTCAACTTTTAAGTTATTATATAGAAGTATACCAATGGGAAGATGCAAAACATTACAGAAAGAAATTAAAAATGACACAGTAAATGAAAAGACATCTGTGCTTGTGGATTGAAAGATTTAATATTGTTAAGATATCCAAACTACTCAAAGTGATCTACAAATTCAGTGCAATGCCTCAAAATCTCAATAGTATTTTTTGCAGAAATAGATAAATTCATAAGGAATCTCAAGGGACCCCAGATAGCCAAAACTATTTTGAAAGAGAAGAACACATTTGAAAGACTTACACTTCCTGGTTTCAAAATATATTTCAAAACTACAGTTATCAAACCAGTGTGGTACCGGCATAAAAACAGACAAATAGAACAAATGAATATAATAGAGAGCTCAGAAATAAACCCTTGCATATATGGTCAAATGGTCTTTGACAAGGGTGCCAAGACCACTCAATGGGAAAAGGACAGTCTCTTCAACAAATGGTACTAGAAAACTGGATATCTACATGCAAAATAATGAAGTTGGAGTCTTACCATACCCCATATATAAAAATTAACTCAAAACGGATTAAAGACCTAAACATAAGACCTAAAACTATAAAAATGTCTAGAAGAAAACATAGGAGGGAAAACTTCATGACATTGGATGTGGTAATAATTTTTTGGATATGACACCAAAAGGACAAGCAACAAAAGAAAAAATAGGCGAATGGGATGTCATCAAACATAAAAACATTTGTACATTAAAGGATACAATCAACACAGTGAAAAGGCAACCTATGGAGTGGGAGAAAATATTTGCAAATAACTTATCTTATAAGGTGTTAATATCTAGAACATATAACAGACTACAACTCAAAAAGAAAAATAAAATCAATCTGATTTTTAAAAATAAACAAAGGACTTAAATAGACAATTCTCCCAAGACGGTATACAAATGGCCAACAAGCATACGATAGGGAGCTCGACATCACTAATCATCAGGGAAGTGTAAATCAAAACTTCAATGAGCTACCAACTCACACCCAATAGGATGGCTATAGAAAATAACAAGTGTTATTGAGGCTGTGGAGAAACTGGAAACCTTATGCACTATTGGTAGGATTGTAAAATGGTACAACTACTATGGAAAACAACTACTCAAAAAAGTAAAAGAATTACCATATGATCCATCAATTCCATTCCTGGGTGTATATCCAAAAGAGCTGAAATCAGCATCCCAAAGAGATACTTGAACACCCATGTTCAGAGCAGCATGCGTCCCAGTAGCCAAGGGGTAGAAACAATCTGAATGCCCATCAATGGATAAACGAATAAACAAAACGTGTTACATACATACAATGGAATATTATTCAGCCTTAAAAAGGAAGGAAATCCTGTCACAACATGGATGAGCCTTGAGGATATTATGCTAAGTGAAATAAGCCAGTCAAAGTATAACAAATACTCTATCTATTCCATTTATATGAGATATCTAAACTTGTCCAATTCATAGAAACAGAAAGTAGAATGGTGATTACCAGGGACTAGGGAAAAGATGAGTTGTTGCTAAATGAGTAGAGGTTGACATTTGCAAGATGAAAATCTTCTGGAGCTCTATTTCACAATAATGTGAATATACTTAACACTACTGAACTGTACACTTAAAATTAGTTAAAATGGTAATTTTTTTGTTATGTGTTTTTTTACCACAGTAAAACAATAGCTCAGAAAAGAAGTATGTCAATGTGGGTAGGGGTCAGAGCGATTTTAATCATTCTTAACTAGACTTTTAGTGGGAGAAATGCAATAACTACTACATCATCCAGGTTTTCTTTAAGAAACCACTTATATAACTTCTAGGTCTAAGAAAAGATAGAATAGATGCAGCTTTTTATTTTTCCAAATAAGTACAGCTACGCACGCATACACACACACACACACACACACACACAAATCTTTGAAAGAGAGAATAATACAGTCTGACCAGAAACCTCAAGACCCAAGTAATGACCTGGCAATGAGCTCCTTGGGTTTTGTTTACATCCAAGACCTAGTGATGGAGAAGCCAGTAACCCAGACATACCAATGGATACAAACAAAAAGGCACCCAAAATCTCTAACCAAAGGAATTGAAAAGGGGGCCTAGCATGACAGCAAACTTTTAGGCAGTAAGTGACACACTCTAGCCAAGAAGCAAATAAAAAAACGTGGCCCGACCCTACACGATAGAAATAAATTAAAAACAAAACAAAACACAAAGTCTCAGCAAATAAATAGAAGTTATAAAGGAGAAGTAAATAAATGCTTTTTAGAACTAAAAAATATAATGACCTAAAGGAAAACCTCACTGGATGGTCTCAACAGTGAAATGAAGACAGTACAGGGGAGAATCTGTGAAACTGATGACAGAACAACAGAAATTATGTAATCTGAACAACAGAGAGAAGAAAATTTTTACAAAAGTGAATAGCAGTTCAGGGACATATAGGACTATAACAATATATTAAACATTAATGTCATCAGCATCCCAAGAGAGGAAAAAAATGTGTGGGGCTGAAGAAATATTTTTTAAATATGTCTAATGAACCTAACACAGCTCTAAAATTAAAACTCTTTGACAAATAATGGCGAATATTTCTTAAATCTGGCAAAACACATGAAGCTACATCTTCAAGAAACTAAGCAAATCCCAAACGGAATCAATACAAATAAATTCACATGAAGACACATCATAATCAAATTCCAAAAACCAAAGAAAAAAAATCTTGAAAGCAATGAGAGAGAACAGATAACTTACAGGGGGAAAACAATTAGAATGAGAGCAGATTTCTCATCAGGAACTATGGAATCCAAAAGGAAATGACACATTGTTCAAGTGCTGAGAAGAAAGAACTATCAACCCAGAATTCTACATCCAGAAAAAAATACACACACACACACACACACACACACACACACACACACACACACACACCAGGGGTGCCAAAAAATGTATCCAAGTGGACACTTTGGTCAATGTTGCTCAAGCAGTAGTTCGTCGAAATCAGAAATGTCTGGACGCTGATGGTAACCACTTTGAGCACCTCTTGTAATTGCAGAAGTCAAACCTGACTTGTACTCATCTTTTGTTATCGGTATATGTTATTATAATTTTAATACAGTTTTCCTTTCTTAAAATGTGTATACATTTTTTTGGCACCCTCTGTATATATATCCTGAAAATCAAGACATTCTCAGATAATGAAAGACTAACAGGTTTTGTTGCCATTGGCAAACACCAGCAGAGTAGATAAAAATATGACCCAACTATATGCTGTCAACAATTCAGGTCTCACTTATATGTATAATAATAATAATAATAATAATAATAATAATAAACTCATAGAAACAGAGATCAGACTGGTGGTTGCCAGAGGTAGGGGGTGGTGGTGGGGGAATTGGATGAAGGTGGTCAAAAGGCAGAAACTTCCAATTATAAGATAAATAGATTCTGGGGGTGTAAAGTATAGCACGATGACTATAGTTAACAATATTGTATTATATTTGAAAGTTGCTAAGAAAGTCGATCTTAAAAGTTCTCATCAGAAGGGAAAAATGTGTAACTATGTGAGTTGATGAATGTTCACTAAACTTATTGTGGTAATCATTTTTCAATATACACATATATCAAATAATCACGTTGTATACCTTAAACTTATAAAATAGTATATGTCAATTATATCTCAATAAAACTTGAAAAAATTAATTATATTTAAAAAACAAGTAATTCAATTCAAATATAAAGATATAGGTAGATTGAAAATATAAGGGTAGAAAGAGATGTACCAGGCAAACATTAACTTTAAAAAAGCAACAGTGGATATATTTATATCAGATAAAGTAAACTTCAGAGTAAAGAAAATTGCCAGGGATAGAGGGAAATTATTTAATAATAAAAGTTTCAATCCACCAAGAAGACATAGCAATCCTAAATGTGTAAGCACCAAAACAATAAGTTGCCTTAGAATACATGAAGCAAAAAGTCATAGAACTACAAAGAGAAATGACAAATCAACATCTGCAGTTGGAAATTTCAAAAAACCTTTCAGAAACTGATAAATCTACTAGACAGAAAATAACTAAGGATATTAAAGATCTGAACACCACAATCAACCAACAGGTTCTAACTGACACAAATAGAACACTCTTCCCGGTAACGGCAAAATATACATTTTTCAATCTCCCATTAAACATTCACCAAGATAGACCACATCTTGAGTCATAAAACAAATCTGAACAATTTAAGTGAACTGAAATCAAACATAGTAATTCCTTGACTGGAGTCAAACTAGAAACCAATAAGAGAAACAAATCAAGAAAGTTTGCAAACATTTGAACATTAAACAGCACACCTCTAAATAATCCATTGGTCAAAGAGGAAGTCTCAAAGGCAATAACAAAAAATACATTGCACCGAATGAAAACAAAATACAACATATCAAAATATGTAACATGCAAGCAAGATGACAGAATAGGAAGTCCTAGCTCTCATTCTCCACCACAGAAGTACCAATTTAACAACAACATATGGATCAAACACTTTTATAAGAGTTCTAGGGTGGCTGGTTAGCTCAGTAGTTAGAGCACAGTGCTCATAACACCAAGGTCACAGGTTCGAGTCCCACATGGGCCAGTGAGCTGCGCCCTCCACAACTGGATTGAAAACAACAACTTGACATTGAGCTGATGGGTCCTGGAAAGACACACTGTCCCCCAATATTCCCCAATTAAAAAAAAAAAAAAAAGCATTTCCAGAATCCAGTTAGGAAGTTACAGAACCCCATGTGAGCAAAAAGCTGAGAACAGCCATATTAGGACAGGTAAGAAGAGCAATTTAACTTTACTCACATCAGCCCTCCCCCAAGCTGGTGCAGCCCAATGCCGGAAGAGAACACCCCAGACCACAACTTCAGGGAAAAAGTAAAGAGTGGAGCATGCCTCCAACATTCCTGCTTTTCAGAGGGCTGCCCAAGAGACTGTTATTTGTCTCACCTGAATTGGAGCACTGACAGGGAACTGGCATACATTGGCTGTCTAGTGGTCACTGAGAACAAAAGATAGTAGGGTGGCTTGCTGCTGTAGAGCCAGAGAACATGAATTGGCACAGATACCAGTGGGAGCAAGAGATTACAAGCTCCTGAAAGAGAAACTGAGAAGCCTCTCTACCTGAGAAATTGCATGCATAGGCCCAGAGAACTTGCATTCCACCCCAAAGCTTTCAGAAACCCCAGACTCTCTGCCAGGATGATTGGTGAAGGACTTTCGGTGTACCAAACCAGTTCATAAAGACTGGAAGAAGTGGTTGTTTTCTCAAATACATGAATCTCAATAAAAAGTTCTATGATTACATGAAAAGAAACCAGGAAATATGGCCCCCAAAAAGAACAAAATACATTTCCAGAAACTGATCCAAAAGAAATAGAGGTATATGAATTACCTGACAAAGAATTCAAAATAACCATCATAAAAATGATCCATGAGCTCAATAAAATGATTAACAAAATGAGAGTATCAACAAATAGAAAACATTTTTAAAAGCACAAACCAGAATATTTTGAGCTGAAGAATACAGTAACTTAACTTAAAAAAAACTCAGGAAAGGGGTTCAACAGCTGACTTGAATAAGCAGAAGAAAGAACCAGGGAACTCAAGGCAGGTCTTTTGAAATGATCCACTCAAAGGAACAAAAAGAAAAAAGAGTAAAGAAAGTCTAAGAGACTTATGGGATGTAATCAAGTGGACCAATAAATGCATTTGGGGAGTCCCAAAAGGAGGAGAGAGAGAGAAAGAAAGGACAGAACTTTTATTTATAGAAATCATAGCTGAAAATATCCCAAATCTGGGGAAGAAAACAGATATGCAGATTCAGAAGCCCAATGGATTCCAACAGGATGAATCTAAAGAAACCAACACTAAAACACATCATAATCAAATTGTCAAAAGTAAAAGACAAAGAGAGAATTTTGAAAGCAGCAAGAGAAAAACAACTCGTCATGGCAAGAAAACCCCTATAAGTCTATAAGCAGATTTCTTAGCAGAAATCTTACAGGCCAGAAGGGAGTGGAATGGCACTTTCAAAGAATTCGGGGGGGGGGGGGGGAAGCAGCAACAACAACAAAAACCCTGCCAACCAAGAATACTATATCGAGCAAAATTATACTTCAAAAATTAAAGAGAAATAGACTTTCCAAGATAAACAGAAGCTGTGACAATTCATTGCCAATAGATCCATCCTACAAGAAATGTTACAGAGAGTCCTTCAAGTTGAAAGGAACAGACACTAAACAGAAACACAAAAGCATATGAAAGTATAATTCTCAATGGTAACGGTAAATATAGAGACAAATGCAGAACACTGAATCCTGTAATAATGGTGTGTAAATCATTTTAATTCCGATGTCGAGTTAAAAGACAAAAGTATAAAAATGACTGTAACTATAAGAATATGTTAATGGATGCACAACAGAAAAAGCTGCTATATGTGACGTCAATAACATAAGTTGTTTCGAGGGTAGAAGTAAAAGTGTAGAGTATTTGTATGTAATTGAAATTAAGTTATCAGTTTAAATACATGATTTTGAGTACAATATGTTTGATATAAGTCCCATGGTAACCACAAAGAAAATACCTATAGAAGATAGCAAAAGAAAATGAGACAGGAATCAAAGCGTACCAAAAAAAAAAGAAAAAAAAATCCAGTGGAAAAAGAAGGCAGCCTAGAAGGAAAAGAGAGACAAAAATATAAATAAAATAAAAGGAATAAGGCAGAAAATAATCAACAGAATGGCAATAGTATTTCCCTATCAATAAGTACTTCAAATGAAAGTGGATTAAATTCCCCAATCTAAAGACATAGAGTGGCTGATGAATAAAAACATGTTTCCCAACTATATGCTATCTACAAGAGATTCTCTTTAGATTTAAGGAAAAACATAAGCTGAATGTGAAAGGATGGAAAAAGATATTCCATGTAAAATGTAACCAAAAGAGAGTAGGGGTGGCTATAACTCTATTAGACAAAATAAACTTTAAGTCACCTTTTCCTGTGGGAGCCACCAGGTCGAGAGGAGCATGGCCGTCTCCTCTCCCCACCATGGCGTGTGCTCGTCCATTGATATCAGCATACTCCGAAAAGGGGAAATCTTTTGGCAAAAATGTCACTTTGCCTGCTGTGTTCCAGGCTCTCATTTAACCAGATATTGTGAACTTTGTTGACACCAACTTGTGAAAAAACTATGCTGTCCGTAAATTAGCAGGTCATCAAACCAGTGCTGAGTCATGGGGTCATGGCAGAGCTGTGGCTTGAATTCCCAGAGTTCAGGCTGTGGGACTCATCGTTCTGGCCAGGGTGCTTTTGGCAATATGTGTGGTGGGGGCTGCATGTTTGCACCAACCCCAAACCTGGCGCCATTGGCACCGCAGAGTGAACACAACACAGAAGCAATACGCCATCTGCTCTGCCTTGGCTGCCTCGGCCTTCCGGCATTGCTCACGTCTAAAGGTCATCGTACTGAGGAAGTTCCTGAACTTCCTTTGGTGGTTGACGATAAAGTGGAAGGCTACAAAAAGACCAAGGAGGCTGTTTTGCTTCTTAAGAAGCTTAAGGCCTGGAATGATATCAAAAAGGTCTATGCCTCTCACCAAATGAGAGCTGGCAAGGGCAAAAAAAGAAACCATCATCAGATCCAGCGCAGGGGACCTTGCATCATCTATAATGAGGGCAACGGCATCATCAAAGCCTTCAGAAACATCCCTGGAATGACTTTGCTTAACGTAAGCAAACTGAACACTTTGAAACTTGCTCCTGGTGGGCATGTGGGCCATTTCTGCATTTGGACTAAAAGCACTTTCCACAAGGTAGATGAGCTATGTGGCACGTGGCATAAAGCTGCCTCCCTCAAGAGTTAACTACAACCTTCCCATGCACAAGATGCTCAATACAGACCTTAACAGAATCCTGAAAAGCGCCGATATCCCAAGAGCCCTCCGAGCATCACACAAGAAAATTCATTGCTGAGTCCTGAAAAAGAATCCACTGAAAAGTCTGAGAATAATGTTGAAGCTAAACCCACCTGCAAAGACCATGCTCCGGAACACCATTTTTCACCAGGCCAAGAACCACCAGCTCCAGGTAGATAAAGCAGCAGCAGAGCTAGAAGCCAAAGCAGATGAGAAGAGGGTTCCAGGCAAGAAGCCAGTGGTAGGGGCAGCCAGATGGCTCAGTTGGTTAGAGTGCAAGCAAACAACAGGGTTGCAGGTTCGATTCCCACATGGGCCAGTGAGCTGTGCCCTACACAACTAGATTGAAGACAACGAGCTGCCACTGAGCTTCCAGAGGGGCGGCTGGATGGCTCAGTTGGTTAGAGCGCAAGCTCTCAAGAGCAAGGTTGCCAGTTCAAATTCCACATGGGATGGTGGGCTGCATCCCCTGCAACTAAAGATTGAAAATGGCAACTGGACTTGGAGCTGAGCTGCACCCTCCATAACTACTTGGAGCTGATGGTCCCTGGAGAAACACACTGTCCCCCAATATTCTCCAATAAAATTTATAATAATAATAATAATAAGAAGAAGAAGAAGAAGAAGAAGAAGGGAGGAGGAGGAGGAGGAGGAGGAGGAGGAGGAGGAGGAGGAGGAGCAGCAGCAGCAGCAGCAGCAGCAGCAGAAGCCGCCGCCAGTGGTAGGGAAGAAAGGAAAGAAGGCTGTTGGTGCTACGGAGCAGAAGAAGCCTTTAGTAGGAAAAAAGGCTGCAGCTACCAAGAAACCAGCAGCTGAGAAGCCTGCAGAAAAGAAACACCACAAAAGAAAAGAAGCCTACAGCATAATCTTAACTTTGTTTATTCCATAAAGGTCAAATCACTTTGGACAGCTAATTTTGAATAATAACCTGATCAAAGAGGCATTGAGAAGAAAAAAAGAAAATAAAAATAAAATAGGCTGTAAGTCAAAACTGTAAACAAACAAACAAAAAAAGACAAAGACATTATATGATGACAAAAGGGTCAATTCACCAGGGGGTTATATCAATTATAAATATAAAGCACTCAACATCAGAGCATTCAAATATATGAAGCAAACACTGACAAAACTGAAGGGAGATATAGTAATAGTAGGGGATTTCAACACCTCACTTTCAGAAGAGATAGAACATTCAGACAGTAGATCAATAAGCAAACAAGACTTGAGCAACACTATAGACCAAATGAGCCTAACAGACAGATAAAACATTCCACACAATAGCAACAGAATACACATTCTTCTCAGGCGTACACAGAACATTCTCCAGGAGAGATCCCATGTTAGGTCACAAAACAATTCTCGAGAGATTTTGGTTGAGATCATATCAACTACATTTTCCAACCACAATGGAATGAAACTAGAAATTAATGGCAGAAGAAAAACTGGAAAATTCACAAATATGTGGAAATTTAAAAACACACTCTTGACCAAACAATTAGTCAGAAAAAATCCAAAGGGAAACTAATAAATATCTTGAGACAAATGAAAATGAAAGCACGACATACCCAAACTTATGGAATGCAGCAATAGCCATACTAAGAGGGAGATTTACAGTAATAAATGCCTATATTAAAAAAGAAGAAAGTTCTCAAATAAAAATCTAATATTACACCTCAAGGAACTAGAAAAAGAACAACAGACTAAGTCCAAAGTTAGCAGAAGGAAGGAAATAATTAAGATTAGAGCAGAAATAAACAAAATAGAGAACGGAAAAACAATAGAAAAAATAATACTAGAAGTTGTAAGTTTTTTTAAAAAATCAACAAAATTGACAAAGCTTTAGCTACATTAGCTAAAAAATAGAGAATACTCAGATAAATAAAATCAGAAATGAAAGAGGAGTTATTATAACCCACACCACAGAAATTAAAAGAATTATAAAAGACTACTATGAAGAACTGTACACCAACAAATTGCATAACCTACAAGAAATAGATAAATTCCTAGAAATACACAACTTACCAAGACTGAATCACGAAGGATCAGAAAATCTGAACAGAACTATAACTACTAAAGAGATTGAATCAGTAATCAAAAACCTCCTAACAAAGAAAAACCGAGAACCAGATGGATTACCTGGTGAATTCTATCAAACATTTAAAGAATTTACTTCTTCTAAAGAATTCATTTGAAATTCATTTTTAAGTTAACTCTTAAAGAATTAACTTTCTTCTTTTTGAAAAAGTTTGGAAGTCAATACTTCCCAAACTCTTCCAAAATATTGAAAAGTAGGGAACAATTCCAAACTCATTTTGTGAGGCCATCACTACCCTGATACCAAAGCCAGAAAAAGACACTACAAGAAAACTAGAGGCCAATATCCCTGATAAACACAGATGTAACAATCTTCAACAAAATTCAAGCAAACCAAATTCAACAGCACGTTAGAAGGATCATAAACCACCACCAAGTGGGATTTATCGCTGGGATGCAATGAAGACTCAACTTATGCAAATCAATCAATGTCATACATGACATTAATAGAATGAAGGGGGGGAAACCACACGATCATCTCAATAGGTGCAGGAAAAGCATTTGACAAACTTCAACATCTTTTCATGTTGAACAGTTGAGTGTTCTAAGCTCAACAAACTAAGAATAAAAGTAAATTACCTCAACATGATAAAGGCTATATACAAAAAGTCCACAGATAACATCATATGCAATGATGAAAAACTGAAAGATTTCCTCTAAGATCAGGAACAAAACAAGGATACTCACTCTTGCCACTTCAATTTCTTGTGAGTCTTTTATTATTCATCAAAAAAGGTTAAAAAAGAAACCACTTATAAAGCAAATAGCTCTGAAACAAGAGCGTGGAAGCTAAAACCCAGGGAGTAAGTAAATAAAATGTCTTATTATAATAGCTTATAACAATATGCCAGTTTTATGAAGGGATAGCTTTTGAACGGGAAAGGTTTGTATAGGCCAGTGATATACAATACCAAGGACATTTATCTGTAGGATCAAAACATGTGCTTTAAAAATTATTAGAGCCACAGATTAAAACATCTCATCTTAAACCAGGCAACTGGCAACTGCCAAGTGCTTGCAAAAGCCACATAAACAAATTATATCTGCAAACAATGAAAAATCAATTGCAAAGGGTCATTGGGCCAGTTGTTCCAATTTTATCTAGTAATTGGTGGGAATGGAGAAGTTCCATTCTGGATAACCCAGAACCTATTCCTGTGACTGTCATACAGTTAAGTGATTTGCATATACCCTGTAGGGGATGTCCTTAAGTTTGTTTCACCATAGAATATATTCATTTCCAGTTGCGCTATGGAAAGAATATTTGCATTGGATAAAATATTTAGTGATAATTAGAAAGAAGCAAATGGGGGGAAATTGTCTCTCTTTGCACTGTCCAAAATGATAACCACTAGCCATATGAAGCTATTTAAATGGAAAATAATTAAAATTACATACAATTAAAAATTTAGCTCCTAGACACATTTCAAGTGCTCGTTGTGGCTAGTGGATGACATACTGGAGTAACATAGATAAAGAACTTTTCCATCATCACACAAAATTCTATTGGACAGTGTTGCTGTAGACCATGTAAAACATGGCATTTCCCCACAATCTTAGGTAGAATTACAGTCCAAAGAGCTCTGACAGGAATTAGTATTGCACTATCTGAGGTTTGCATTCACACATAATTTCTTCAGCAATATTGAGCAGTGTGTTATAGTATTTAAATGGTAGGGTTTTGCAGAGTAGTCCTGTATTTCCCTTTTAGCTCCAACTATTACTAAATCGTGTGACCTTAGGCATGTTACTTCACTTCTCTGTACCCTTATTCTCATTTTTTTTAAATGGTGGGGACTGGGGAATAACAGTGCCTACCTCACAGGGTTGTTGTGAAAGATTAAATGAGATAAGCCCAAAATGTTAGCTATTCTTAGAATTACTCTTTAAATCTAGAAGATGAACTCGGCTTGTTCTATGACCTAGAACCTAGGTGACCAGCAGAAAAGGCAAGACAGAACATTCAACCTTATGAGTCAGTCTCCAACAAGGCCCCCCTTTGGCTCTTGCTAGATAAACAGCAACCATGCTGTTCCTCCATAACTTGGGCCAGAGACAAAAGAGAAGTGGCCTTCTCCCTTAGAGATCTATTTGTCTTGCAGCTTTCAGAAAGTCCAGGGGTACCTCACCCTTGACCTTAAGGGCTTCAGAATTGAAAGTTAACTGCCACATCATATCAAATAAAATAAAAGCACAATACACTGTCTATAAAAGAAGATTACCCAAACAAGTCACTCAGTAAGAGAGGCACTTGGAGTTGTTTTGCCAGCTGTTTGTAGCAATCAAGTCTAATTCCTTGATATAATATTATGGTGAAACGTTACTATACCCAATCCTTTGTGAATGCCACACAACAGGCCTGCTGTACCTCTGCAATCTACTGGATAAATATTTACTGAATACCTATTACACACAGGACACTTTTGTTCTACACCAACCATGAGCAAACTACATTTCGTGGGCCAAATTAAGTCCACTTTATGTTTTTTTTGTATGGTAAGCAAGGTGGGAACTACTTTTACATTTTTAAACTGTTGGAAGAACTGCCCTCAAACATTCTTATCAAATACTGAATGGCTCTGGAAATTAGCTTTTGCTGCAGACTTGATGTTTCTTAATTAATTCAACCTAAAATTACAAGGTAAAACAGCACTTATATGTGAAACTAATACTAGAGGAAAATCATTTCAACAACTAACATTGTTTGACTCACAAGGGATAAGAACACGTTTTATATATTTCCCATGTTGTCACAAGTCAAAGCAACAAAATCAGAATGAGATATCACTTCACATCCACTAGAATAGCTATAATAAAAAAGATAGATATTAGCAAGTGTTGGTAGAGAGGTGGAGAAATTCAAACCCTCATACATTGCTGCTGGAAGGGGAAAATAGTCTAGTCACTTTGGTAGGAAATCTGGCAGTTCTTCACAAAGTTAAACACAGTTACAATATGGCCCAGTAATTCCAATCCTAGATAGGTACCAAGAGAAATGAAAACATATGTCTGCACAGAAACTTGTACACGAATGTTTACAGCAGCATTATTCATAATAAATAAAAGGTAGAAACCACCCAAATGCCCATCAACTGATGAATGGATAAGTAAAATGTGACTAAGCCATACAGTGGAATAGTATTCAGCCATAAAAAGGAATGAAGTACTGAGACATACTAAAATGTGGATAAACTTAAAAAATAATACGTTAAGTGAAAGAAGCCAGATACAAAAGACCATATGTTATATCATTCTATTCATATGAAAGTGCAGAAAATGAAAATCCAGAGACAGAAAATAGGTTAGTGGTTGCCTAACGCTGTGAGTAGAAATAGGGAGTGACTGATAATGGACATGAGGTTTCCTTCTAGGGTGATGCAAATGTTTTAAATAAGATTGTGGTGATGGTAACAAAATTATAAATTATACTAGTAATCATTAAATCGCACACTTGTAAAACGTGTACAATACCAAAAAAAAAGCATAGCCCATGGGAAAAAAAAACTGATAAATTGGACCCCATCAAAATTTGAAACTTTTGCACTTCAAAATACACCATTAAGAAAATGAAAAGACAAGCAACAGACTGGGAGAAAATGTCCATATATCATATATCTGACAGGGATTGTATCCAGAATACATAAATAAGTCTTACAACTTACTCAATAAAAAGACAATAAAGACAATAACTCAATTTAAAAATGGAAAACATATATGTATAGACACCGCACCGAAGAAGATACAGGAATGGCTAACAAGCACACGAAAAGATACTCATCATCATTAGTCATTAAGGAAACTCAAATGATCACCCACAGTGATATATCATTTCACACACATTTAGAATGGCTATAATAAAAAGACAGACGATAACAAATGTTAGTGAGGATGTGGAGAAAGAGACACCCTCATACAGTGCTGGTGAAAATGCAAAATAGTGCTGCTGCTTTGGAAAACAGTTTTGCAGTTTTTTAAAAAGTTACACATAAATTTGCCATATGATCCAGTGATCCCAGCCTTAGGAATATAGCAAAGAGAAATGAAAACGTCCACACGAAGACTTGCACACGAATGTTCTTAGCAACATTAATCACAATAGCCAAAAATTGAAAACAACCTACATGTCTATCAACTAGTAAGTCGACAGACAAAATGTGTTATATCCATAAAATAGAATACTATTTGGCAATAAAAAGTAATGAAGTACTGATACATGTTACAACATGGATGAACCTCAAAAATATTATACTGTGAAAAGAAGCCAGGCAAAAATGACCACATATTGTATAATTTTATTTAGAAATGTCTAGAATGGGCAAATTTATACAGCTAGAAAGTAGATTTGTGGTCACCTGGGGCTGGGTGTAGAAACCAAGATTAACCAAAAATGAGCATGCGAGATCTTACTGGGAGAGTGAAAATGTTCTAAAAGTGATTATGGTGATGGCTGAACCACTCAGTAAAGTTACTAAAAATCATTTAATTATACACTTATGGGTGAATGTTATATGTAACATACGTCTCAAGAAAGGTGTTAAAATAGAAAAGGAACAGTAGGGGAAACTGGGTGAGGGATACACAGGAACTCTGCACTATCTTTGTAACTTTTCTACAAATCTAAAACTATCCTGAAATAAAAAATGTATTTAGATAAAAATTGACAAGAAAATGTTTGTGGATTTGTATCAGTATTTGGCAGTCCCAATATATGTGAAAAGACATTTACAAAGATGAAATAGGTAAAATATCATTACAGATTAGCATTAACAGGTGAACATTTGGAACAATTTTGATGAGAGGGAACACTGACTGTGAGCCCCAATTAAACAAAATGTTAGACCCCCACCCCCAAAAGAATTCCATTATTCCACTAGTAGTCCTGTATTAGGAAAAAAAATATCTACTGTTATTATAATTTGAATTTCATCAATAAACATTTGTTGAAATTTGTTTTCTCTCTTGTTATATAAAAAGCTACAAAGTATCCTGGATTTTGCCTTTTGGCCCACAAAGCGTATAATATTTACTATCTGGCTGTTTACAGAATGTTTGCCAAGCTCTGTTCTACACCACAACAAGATAAATATAATCAGTCTCTTTCTTGAGAGTATTCTTATCATTAGCTAGTTTTGGCATACTGCGCTTATGGATATGCCCTATAAAACATAAGGAAGACTTGCATCTCTTCTGCTACGGCACTATTTGGGATTTCCATAAATAAATGCTATTAGCTTAATAGTTCTAGCCAAGCTTCGATGTCATTGTTATTACCGCGATATTAAAGGGCCAACAGCATACCACAGTATCAAGATTACCCTCATCAAGTTGTGATGCCACCAGGCCATGGCCTCACCTAAGTCTCTGAGATATCAAGTGGCTCCTATGGCATCACACCCTGCCTTTGGCATCACCCTGGCACATCACCTTACTATGGTGTCATATGCTATCACTGCCATGACAGAATTTTGCCCGGATGCCTCTCCGCCGAGATGTCAGAATAATTAACCCCTACTTCTTTCCACTCCTGTGGTGGCGGCAGGGAGGGGGAGGGTAGCCACAGCCACCAGTACGAACTCGGGAGGTAATACTCAGCTCCTACTGTTGTCCCTTCCGCCTCCCACTGCAGGTCAGGGCCCCTGTGGGACAGGACCTTTAGGTTCTCATAAGTCTCTTGCCATGACTCCGTACCCATTTCGCGTGGCCGACTCAATGCCCCACAATGACCACCCTCCCCGGTTCCACACGAAGCCGCTCCCAGTACCTGACTCCATTCTCCAGCTGTCATCCTGGGCCAATTCCACCGGCCACTTGACTACGGTGGCCGCGAGGGACCCTGGAACTTGTAGTTCCGCGCTGCTAGGGGCAGAGTCGGTGAGAGAGGCAAAGGCACCTCCCGGGCCGGAACTGAGCTCAAACTGCAACTCCCAGAGGCGCCCTGCAAAGGAATGAGGAAAGTTGGTGATTGGTGCAGCTCTATCAGCGTTTTTGATTGGCAGTTGGAGCCGTCGACGTGAGGCGGTCCGCGGTCTCGCTGCCCCGAGATCCTGGGAAAGCGAAATGGAGGGTTCTGTATCTAACCTAATGATCTGTAATCTGGCCTACAGCGGGAAGCTGGAAGAGTTGAAGGAAAGGATCCTGGCGGATAAATCCCTGGCTACTAGAACTGACCAGGTAAAGCAGCGCTGAAGCCTCTCCGCAGGCGGCGGCCGCTACGTAGCCCAACGTGGCTGCCTGGCGCGGCCCAAGAAGAGACCGTTTCCCAGAGGGCCAGATCCCCGCCCCCGCCGCCCCCTCCGCCCCCGCCGCCCCCTCCGCACCCGGGATCGCGTCAGGCCTCGGAAATGGGCGGCAGGAGCTACCCCGCACACCTCAAAAAAAAAAAAAGAAATGTTTTTGGCCTACTACTTAGCTTACTGAATTTTGGCTATGTGTAGAATGTGCACTGCGTTTCTCACAAATGTCCAATCTTTGAGATACCCTGAAGAGGAGAGTATTTTTGTTTGTATGTTTGTTTGTTTTAATGGGTGTCTTTACTTTTACAAGTGATTTTATTCAGTGAAACACGTGTAAGAACGCCCCTCCTGTGCCAGGCAGTTTGCTAGGAGTTGAGGAGACAGCCGAGTGGAAAAAGCAGACATTAATAAAGTAACGCCAAGTCATATGTCCGATTACAAATTGTGGTTAACAGAAACTCGGGAGAGAAGTTTAAATGGTGCTTTTAGAACGAGGACCTGCTTTAATCTCCCTTAGAAAAGCCAGATGTTGCCATTGAAAAGGGTTTGCGGAGGAGCTTAGACCGTGCGGGATGAGCGGGATTTCCTTGGAGGATGAATGGGCATTATAGGCAGAGGCGGAACAAAAGTGAATGGACTTTGGGAAGTGTGTCTTTCTGCCGCCCTGCTCAAAGTACCCTCATGGCTTTCATCCCGAGTTTCTAGAAAGATTCACGGTGCCCTTACTAAGCCAACAAATATTTATAGATTGCCTCCTGTTTGACAGGCACCGCGTACTAAGCGCTGGTGAGACGTTGTCACATACTTAGAAATCTCCTGTTTTGTGTCTTTGGGAAGAGAATTGGAAGTCAGGGACTTTTTTCTGGAACTTTCCTTTATTGCTCAATCTGAAAATGGCGTTATCTTTGCCACGTTTTTCTTCGTTATGGTCTGGCAATATTTAGTACTTTAAATTAATTTAATAATATTAAAGTAAAATTACGTAATCTAACTATTCTTCATTAAGTCAATGGCATAAAAAAGGGGGAAGCTATTCAAGTTCAAAAGACTTAAAAAACATAACCAAATGCAACTTACGGACCTTGTATAGATCCTAACTGAAATAAACCAACTGCCAAAAGACATTTGGGGGACACTTGGCGAAATCTGAATATAGACTGGGAATTAGATGTTATGAAGGAGTTTACCGTGTTTACTGTGTTTCCCCAAAAATAAGACCAGGTCTTATATTAAGTTTGCTCCAAAAGACACATTAGGGCTTATGTTCAGGGGATGTCTTCCTGAAAAATCCTCCTGGGGCTTATTTTCCGGTTAGGTCTTCTTTTCCGAAAAACACGGTATTAGTATTTTTTTTTAGAGTTAGTGTTAATTTTAATAGTTGTAATAATGGTCCCTCTATTTTTATGTGTTTGAAATTTTTTGTAATACAATTTAAAATAATTTAAAACAATTTTCTTTTAAAGGTATATATAGATGATGTCAACTAGTTTTATTAACATTTCTTCCTCATAAGATGTATGTGTTCTTTCCAGAGCATCTAGAAATTTTGGAGTCAGACAGATGGGTTTGTGTCCCAGCTTCACCATTTACTAGCTGTATGACCTTGGACAAATTGCTTACCCTGAGGAGTCTTAGTTTCCTCCTCTGTAAAATGAGGATAATATCCATTGTACAGGATTGTGGGGATTAAGTGAGATGCATGTAAAACTCCTAGCACAGTGCCTGACATAAAAGCATGTATTAATGCAGTGCTAAGCAGCCAAAGCTCTATTTCTGCCAAAGCACTGAAATCAAGTTTCTTACTCTGCTGCTTTCATGGCTGTATTCTGCCCAGAATTATCGCATTCGTCCATGTATTTTCCCCATGTTACTAAAACCTTGGTCTCTCTTGTATTAGTAATAATATGGTTTAAGGTTACCTACCTGAAGATCCAGTGCTTTCCATTTCTTGTTTCCAAACTACAGGTTTGCTGGCCCTAATATTATTTTGTTCCGCTTTCTTGTCTTAGTTCTTCTGTTTCTCTTCAAAAATGTTGATCTTTTGGCCTCTCTCCCGTGTAGGACAGCAGGACTGCATTGCATTGGGCGTGCTCAGCCGGACATACAGAAATTGTTGAATTCTTGCTGCAACTTGGAGTGCCAGTGAATGATAAAGATGATGTGAGTACTAGGCAGAGTTAATAAATTCCCAGTTATCTTTAGACTCCAGACTGGTGTTTACTGAAACCTAAGTATTAAGCACAAAAACAGAATTGTAACCTTTATGTCTAGGAAGTTACAGTATGGCCCTGGTGACCAAGCATAGGACTAGTGGTTTCATTATTTTAAAATACTAGTTTTGCCACTCATACCCTGTAATTTAGGTAAACATGCAGATCAAAGCTTATTACAATGACCTCTAAGAGACTACAGACCCTTTTTATTATGTTGGAAATTTTTTGGTGAATATTGCCGGAATAATGAAGGCCTACATATCTTTTTTGTTATATAGCAATTATAATAGTATTGGTTTTATTAGGATAAGACTTGTGAAGAATAAGGATGAAAAATTTTTGGTAGGCAAAGATTCCTTTTCAAGGATGCTCACTGAAGTAATATTTATAATAGCAAAGAAATAAAAATGATTTAATGTAGGAACAGTTGGACGTAGTAGGTATATCCATATGATAAGATATTATGCAGCCAATAAAGTCATGATTCCAAAGAATGACAGAAAAATTGACAACAAAATGATAAGTGGAAGTTGTAGAAAATGCAACTCACAGAGCTTTATATCCTCTGATCCTAGTTTGAAAACTCATTAGAATTAGACTTATGTATCATTATCTCTGTGCTATAGGATTATGAGTGGTTTTTCTTTTCTTTTATATACATCTGCTTTCTAAATTTTCTGCAGTGCTTAATGAGGGGAAAAGAAAGGATGTTTTTTTTTTTTTTAAATCATTCACACACTGTTCTTTGTAAACCCTGCCTAAATGTTAGCATTAATCCCTGTGCCTTTTCCCCCTGTTTTTTGTACTGCCCACTTCTTTTACAGGCAGGTTGGTCTCCTCTTCATATCGCTGCTTCTGCTGGCCGGGATGAGATTGTAAAAGCCCTTCTAGGAAGAGGTGCTCAAGTGAATGCTGTCAATCAAAATGGCTGTACTCCCCTACATTATGCAGCTTCCAAAAACAGGCATGAGGTAGGGTTTTATTCCTAGCAGACTTCTTTTGAGTTCTACACCTGGACACAAACACAAATAGAGCTCTCCATTGTTTTGTTCTCTGATATTCCAGATCACTGTCATGTTACTGGAAGGCGGGGCTAATCCAGACGCTAAGGACCATTATGAGGCTACAGCAATGCACCGGGCGGCGGCCAAGGGTAACTTGAAGATGATTCATATCCTTCTGTACTACAAAGCATCCACAAACATCCAAGACAGTGAGGGTAACACTCCTCTGTAAGTGACAAGTAGTAGTCATTTGTATTCTACCTGACATTAGCCCTCTTGCACTAATTCTTACACATCATTTCTTTTATTCTGTTTATAAATGTAATACATGTTTGTGGCACACACATTTGAAAGTACACAAAAGTATAAAGATAAAAATTAAAAATGCCTATCTTGCCACCCAGAAATAACCACTGACAACATTTTTAGGTATTTCCTCCCAGTCTTTTGTATGCAACTATGCGTATTTTACTTTTTTTTTGTAAAAATTGGATCATACTGTGCATATAGTTTTATATCTTGTTCTTTTCACTTCATAGCATATTGTGAGCATTTTCCAATATTCTTAAATATTTTTAAAACATTTTTGAATAGCTATGTACAATTCCATTTTATAGATGTTCCATAATTCAATCATTTCTGTATAACTATATTTTTAAAACACTGCTATAAATAATGCTACACTCACCAACTTTGTACAAAAATTTTTGGCCACATTGCTGATTATTACCTTAGTTTATACTCCGAGAAGTAGAATTGCTGAGTCAATAAATACACACATTTTACGACTATTGCCATATATTGCCAGATGCTTCCAGAGGAGTTATATCATTGTACCCTCCCAACAGCAGTTTGACAATGCCTGTTACCCTCTCACCAACACTGAAAATATCCTTTCGTTGTATGAAAAATGATATTTTATAGTTTTAATTTACATTTTTTATTATCAGTGAAGTTAAACATCTTTTAATGCCTAAGACTAATTGCATTTCTTTTCTAAATTGTAGCTTTTTGTTTCCCTTTCTATTTCCTTTTGGGGAGTTAATTTATTTTCACTGATTTTTTTTTTTTTTAGGTACCCTTGACCTGACATAGTAAAAATATTAACCTTCTGCCATGTTAGTTGAAAATGTTTCCCCCGTTTCTCTTTTCGTGTTGTTCATGATTTTTTTAAATAACAAGTTTTCAACTTCTGCATAGTCAAACCTATTAATCTTCCCTCATGACTAGAAAGTCTTTCCTCGCCCTGAAATTAAATATTCACCTGTATTTTATTGTATCATGGGTTTTAGTTGAGAATTATTGTTACTGCTTTTCATTTAACTCAAATTCATTTAGAATTCTTTTATGTGTATGGCCTGAAGCCATCCTCTCCCTTGATATATTTTTCTACAGTACTTGGCCATTTTTCTTCCTTATTGAATGGTAGCTTTTTTGAACCAGAAATTCTATGAGTCTTCTTTTTAGTCCAAAGTGAGATCCAACCTTTTCTAATTTGACTTTAAACCGACTTTTTGAAAACATTGTTTTCTTAACACTTAGTTTTAAAAATCTTTTCTGTAGTGTGAGTGACTCCGGTTCGAAAGACTTACATATTGCCTGCTTCTCCATAGCCAGAAACTCGGCGTGGCCTGGCGAGATGTAGAAGTCAGGCAGTATAGGGCTCTGGGAAGAGCCTAGGATTTACAACCTCAGCCACTTACTACCTAGATTAAATACTTACATTAAGTAACTTGGAAAAATTACTTAACCTTCCTGAGTTAATTTCCTCATCTGTAATATAAGGATAATAATTCCTTCCTTGGTAGATTGTTGGGAGGTTGAAATAAAATAACATGTAAAGTGTCTAATAGCCTGGCTGACAAACTGTGTGCCTAACAAGGTTCCCTCCCTGAGTTACTGCTCAGCCATGTCGTCATAGGCACCTCTGTCACAAGATCAACTGTAAAATGATGATAATAGTACCTTGCTAACTTTTTTAGGTGGATATGGGGATCAGATGAGTTAAACTCCTTTAAACTGCTTTTCCAAAATATAAATCATAAAAATTCCTATTAGCAGATTATGAACTGGTTGGGTTTTTTTTTGTTTTTTTTTTGTTGTTGTTGTTTTTTTTTTTTTTTCTGAATTCTAACCCTGAATGATTCCATGTGTTTGGTGCAAATTACTTCTAATCTCAACAAAGTAAAGAATTTATTTCTTAGGCTGGCATTTAGATCCCTCCTTCTATTGCAGTAGGGCCAGAATTACGATTTATGATCTGATACTATAAGGTTATTTCACTGACTTTTAACTTATAAACACTCTTGCCCATGAAAATTGATTTTCCTTTCCTAATTAAAGAGCTTCCCAATATTACACTGCCTGATAATATGCACTTTAGAGTACCTATCAGGAAATCCTAGCCTTTACAGAGAATTAGTGATTTATGGGTCTTTGTGGTCCTCAATTGCAGACACTTAGCCTGTGACGAGGAGAGAGTGGAAGAAGCAAAACTGCTGGTGTCTCATGGAGCAAGTATTTACATTGAGAATAAAGAAGAAAAGACACCCCTGCAAGTAGCCAAAGGTGGTCTGGGTTTAACACTCAAGAAATTGGTGGAAGGTTAAGCAGCTTGGCATTATTCTTACTTTGTATGTTTTGTGGTTGTCCCCAGTGTCCTGGAAACTAATGTACGTATGCACAAGACATCATCTATGAGTAATGAAGTTTTTTTCACTTTCAAAGTCTTACACATGTTCTAAATATTGTTTCTGCTGAGGTATTTGTTCTAAGCTTACGATGTGCTTTCCAGACACTGAATAACTGTTGAGATTGTTCTGTTATTGTATATTATTCTCTATTGAATTTTGGTTAATTTTGAGTGTTTCTGTGGCTGTTGTGAGTCTGCAGTACCCTCCCACGCACCCTCTGTCCATCCACTCTGCGGCAGAATAACTCCAGTAGCATCAGGCCAGTTGTTCTGCCAAATGTTTTTAGGTAGATTCCAGAATGTTCCTTCTGTACAGTTGAAACACATCCTAACTTGTTTTTCAAGCTCACTCAGAGGCCTATACCAAATACATTTCTGATTTTTCAATAGTACATTTAATTTATTTTTGTTACAGGAGGAATACTTGTATATTTTAGAGGACCAAATTTTCAGTCGGAGGGCTATCCAAGTTTGTCATTCATAAACACTAAAATAATAAAAAATGATAGCCCATGTGTCTTATTAATGAGCTATTAATATTTCCCTCCATAAAATGTGCTGTTTTTAAAAGTGAAGTTTTTAAGTACGTATAGGAAGTTGTCCTGTATTGAAAAGAATGTCAAGCTTGTTAATATGCTTTGTAACAAAAATGTGTTTTGTATTTCAAAAACAAAAAATAAAATGTTGAGAGAATCTCCGAATTTTTCTTTAAAATCAGTTAAACACCCACTTAAGCCTTAAAGTCCTTCCTTCATAAAGACATTTCTCGGTTTTTGGTAGCTTCAGAGTCAATAAAATTAGTGAAGCTTGAACTGTAGCTAAAATCTTTAAAAATGTAATCTTCTGAATTGCTAATTAAATATGGAGCAAAAGGAAATTAATAAGTGTAAACTTGAGCTCAATTTAGGGAGCTGTCTTAAACGATAACTAGTCATAAAATCTAATGATCTCCAAGTGACTCTTCACACTATTTTTTTTAATTTGAGTTTTGTGCTGCAAATATTGTTTAAAGTAAGTGAGTCCACAAACTTACATTAATTTGGGGTCAGAGACTTAATGACCAGTTTTGTAGACACGAATTGTGTTGTTGATATGCAAACCCATTTTACATAAATATTTTGAGTGCTGATCTTCACAAATATGAAGCAGGGAAGCATCTTCTTAATGGAACTTAACTTTGTTTATTGAATACTAGGGATAGAATTGATGATAGGGGAAATAATTTCTTTGCAATATTTTTTAGTGTAATTAAAGTTGTATCTAATAGGGCCTGTTAGGACTGAAGGCATTTACTCTTCATAAATATTGAGTTCATTGTCTGAAGTAATAAGCTTTGTGGTAGAAAAGAAATCTCATCCTAGTTCTTTATTAAGCAATACAGATGGAAGCAAGCCTCAGGTAATTTGTAGGCTCTTGGCATTTTAAATAAAGTGGCTTCTTAACAATATTTAAATCACTGATTGGTATAAACTAAGGCTATTAATGGCCTCAGATATTGATCAGCTTGTTACCTGTTCCCTAGAGGAAAGCTGACAGAGATGAAGCTGATTCAAGGCCAGCAGGTTTGAAAAGTTACTTCCAAAATGCACTTAAGAAAGACGACAATTTTAGTTGTAAAGCTTAACTGAATATAAGATGGAAGAAATAGGTAAATGAAAACAGTGGAAAAATTTACATTCTTAAATATCTATTGGAGGGAATCCACAATTTCAGTGAGGTTCTGTGAGATTCAAGGAGAAGCTGCCTTTTACTTTATAATCTTTGACTTAATTTAACTGTATGTCCCCAGTGTATTGATTTACTTCTATATCAACTGTGGTGAATTCATTACCTGGCTGTTTCTGCTGCTTTCCTTTTACATATCCTGTTACCCTCCCAACCCCGAAATCAGTCTGTCAGCAAGTCTGATACAGTGTGGGAGCTGTTCACTTCGAGGTTTATGGCTCCAGCCTCACAGTTCTACTGACTACCTAAAATTGGATGTAGAAATTGGTATGTGTATTTTTCTGGGAAGAGGGTTCTGTAACTTTCGTCAGAATCTCAACAAGATTAAGAATCCCTGGTCAAGAGAAAAAATACTGAATCAATTGTCAGGAGATGTGAGTTCCACAACAGTATAGTTCTGTAACACTGTAGGCTTTAAGAAGGCAGAGATCATCTCCATTTTACAGATGAGAAAACACCCAGAGCTAGAAAAACAACCAACACTAAAACTTAGCCTTCCTGGAATCTGATCCATTTTCTTTCGGCCTCTACTCAAAAACTGGACCAAATGGAAGGCACTGTGGCATTTTGATAATAACCTGTTAGTTGTGACACTCTCCCACCCCCAACCCCTGTGCTTGTCTTTAGATTTATGGGAAGTTTTTTGTTCCCTGGAAACTTCATTAGCATCTCTGAATTCTTTTTGTTTTGTTTTGTTTTTAAAACAGCTGCAAAAACAAGTGGTATTATTCTTTATTGATAGGTTTGAACCTTTTTTGAGACCTGTTTCCCAGCACACAGACATTATAAAACAACCTTTTATTACTAAAATTTGGGTTTGTTTCATTGAAATTAGTAGCGTGGTGCAGTTGAAGGAGCATTACACTAGGAATCAAAGAACTTGGGGTCTAGACTTTGTACAAACTCAGGCAGATAATTTGACCTCTCTTCACTCAGGGATTCTCCTCTGGGGATTGGCTGTAGATGTATAGCAATGACCCAGCTTTTTAAAATGACATTTACCCCTTCTGTCATCCCCACCAAGAATGTAATTTTGCATCATCTCTCACCTCCACCCCAGCATTATCGAGTGAGCCGTTGTGTGTGTTATCACCCTCAGCTGCACTGGAATTGGAAAAGGTTGAATACCATTGATCTCAAAACTCCCTTCCAGCTCTGCTAGTTCTTACTGGAAGTTCATCAAACTTCAGTTACACACAGACCAGCATAAGAGCTGCAAATAGTAACTTCTCAGCATACAGCATTGGGGGAAAATGTCACCTAGTACTCTCAAGGACATAGGAGATATCAATATATGTGGTTTCTTATCTATTGGTCAAGAATTGCTATGGTTTAGTCCCTTTTCCTCATAGATCACTGTAATTTGGAGGCCCTCCCCAGTGCAGTACAAATTCCAGCCTTCCTTCCCTACAGGCAACACACTACTATTGATAATGTTATCAAGAACTTGTCATAGTTAGCAAAGCTGATTCTGCTCACCATTGTATCGTCAGCCACAGTACCTGGTTCATAGTAGCCATTCAATAAATGTGCAATGGGTGACTGAATAAACATGAATTCTGGGAGAATAAGGACCTGCAGCCAAAAAGCTGTTCTGTTGACTTTCGCATATCCTAGGTGCTAAATGCAAAACCAGAGAGAGAAGTTCCTGGAAATATTTTTGGGTGGTGAGAAGTGAATGATTAAGAACCCAAGGCTGGTTTGGGATTTGGTTGGGACTAGCCACCTAAATTTTAACTACCCATGGCAAAAGAAATCAGATAGTACCCTTTCTGAATGAGAATTGTGCTAAAATAATTTGGTTGAAGTTTAATGAAACCAGAAAAAACTCCCCTCTGGATTGTTCTGGTCCTTGAAATTCTACCGTTTAGACTCTTTGGATTAAGGAATTACCTGTGTTCCAGAGTCCTCTGTTTGAAGGTAAATACTCCTAAAACAGCTAACTCCTTATCAATCTGAATGGCATCATTGGATGATGAAAGATCATATTCACTGGACCAGAACAGGTCACAGAATGGCTACCTTTAGAAAGGGTGGCAAGGGTCCTAAGCAATAAGCCCTGCCTGAGAGATGCAGACCTGAGTGGGTCACTGAGCTACTAGGTACATGAAAATCCTGTGTGTTTGGAAAGTAAGATGCCAGAAAGCCAGGAAGGGCACTGAAAGGAGAGATCTAAAGATACCACTTAAGATTAACCTCACCTACTTCCCAACTTTGCCCAGCGAGGGTATCTGAGTGGGCAACATGTACTCACTATTTTTAAATGAAGACCTCTCCTTGTCAAATTCATTCTGTTGATTGCAGCTCAGCTTCCAGGCTATCGAGATAATTTTGAGTCATGATTCTCTTACAGCATAGTAGCCATTCCCCCCAGGAGCAGTACAGCCACAGATTTATTGTGTGCCTTCCATGTTTTTATCCAAGTCACTAGTTCTTAATCTTGAATTCAGGGTATCTATAAGTGTTCTAAGACTGTACATGACACTTTTTGTATAGAAGAATTTCCCTGTGGGGAGAGGAGTCCAGAGTTTTCAGCATTTTCTCAAGGTGATCCATGACCTCAAAAAACGTTAAAAACCACTGATCCAGCTATTCAGTATTTTGAACAGAACAATGCTCATCAAGACAGAGTTCTGTAACACTGCCAAGAGTGCCTTACATCGTGTTCAGAATTTGGGGTGTAGTAGTCTCTTTTCTTGTGATTTGCCTCTGTCACAGAAGTGGAAGGGAAAAGTGAATTCCAGCTACTTTGGTGTTCTGATAATTGAGATTTTTATACTGCTGAGGTCTAGTTTTTAATCTCTAAATATTAGGTCATTCCTAAGACCGTCATTTTGCTTCCTTTACCCAGCAGACACCATATATCATCATATATTTAGTCTGAATGGAATTGTAGATGCTTCAAGAATCCATGTGATTAGCTAAAATTAACACAGCAGAGAAAATACGTAAGTAAAAGCTTGCTATCTCTTCTCCCTATGGCTCTGGATGAGTGTAATGTGAATTTCAATGTCAATCTACCCTACAACCTTCAAAGACTACCTCCATTAGTGTATAGGTAGGATCTATATAGAAAGGGCTTCACAGTTTAAGAAAAGCCTCTACATGAAAATCTGGATGTGATAAGTCTGAGATTCATTACTTCATTTAAAAAGAATTCACCTTAGAAGGAAGTCAGACACAAAAAGTACATACTGTATGATCCCATTTGAAGGTCAAAAAAAGACAAAGCTAATCTCTAAATGATAGAAAACAAATCAGTGGTTGACTAGGTCCAGGGTGTTGTTGGGATTGCACAAAGGGGCATAGGAAACACTTTGGGATGCTGGAAATGCTCTAGATTGTCGTGGTGGTTTCATGGGCGTATACATCTGTCAAAGCTCATCAACTTGTATGCTTGAAATAGGTGCAGTTTATTGTACATAAATGTCAACAAAATTGTTTATAAAAGACTTGCCTTAGGATCATTAAAATACAATTTTATTGAATATTATTTAATGAACTTTGAAACAAGATTTAAAATCTGATTGATTATACAAATGAAAACATCTACCTGTAAATTTCTTCAAGGTGGGATGTAGGTGAAATATGATCAATGGAAGAGCTTTTTGCCAGGTGAAGAAGAGGTGATATCAATGCATTTTAGTTAATATTTGACATTTACACAAGAATATCTCCTTACTAATGTGGGATACCCTAAAGGTAAAACGGATTAAATAACTAGCTCAGATTATCTAAAACTGATCTGAAGTGTTCATTTAGAACCGTTTCCTCGTCTGGCCCTTCCAAAGTAGATAGCATGAGACACAGTGATAGCACAATTGCTCATTCAAAGCTAAATTGTACATCATCTATGACATCAATATTTTGTATTCACTGAAGAAAAATTGTATTTGGAATTGTTTGCCTGTATATTATTTTTTCATTTAAAAGGGTTAGTTTAAAATTTTGCTACGCTCAGATACCGAATAACAGGGTGGTCCCTTGGGAAATCTAATATGATAAATGAAGCATTAATGTTAAGACGTAGATTTAAGTGCTATGTACCAATCAACATGTACCCTTTATATAGTCTCCTCTGGAATTTTTTAGGATGTTTTTCCCAATCTATGAGATGATGCTGGTGAATTCTTAGTGGTCAATGTGAAAATGGGAAGCCCTGAACTAATCCTAGAAATAATATTGAATCCAATTAATGTCAACTTGTCATGTGTGCATGTGGAATGTAACAAAGAGTAGCTAAAAATAGAGAAATAAGGTTTTCTGAAATACGACAGAGGTGTGGTTGCAAAAACACTTTCAACTGAGTTAGAAATCACTTGCCTTATCATTAGTTATGTTTACGCATTAGTAAAATTGTAAGTACTCAATACTGGTAATGCAGCAAACTTTGCATTTATTTAGTAGTTATTTTGACCTGTTTATTTTGGATTGATGGTAGGAGCACCTTGTTAGAAGAGGATTGGTCGGAATGGAGCGAGGTGGTGGGAGATCGGTAGGTCAGCTGAATTCTAAACGCCAATAATGGGTTTCTAAGTGATGAACACGGTGCTTAGGCTACCAGCCTATGGCTTATTCACTTGTTTTTCCTCATCACACAAGGGCTCAACTACAATCCCGGGCTCCAGTTCCGGCTCCAGCTCCATCTCTGGCTCCTGTTCGGGTTCTGGCTCCAGGTCAATCTCAAGCTCAGGCACTGGGACAGGATCAGATCCCGGGGCAGGCTCCTGGGCAGGCTCAGGCTTGGGGGTAGGCTCATGATCTGGCCCCAGGATGGTGTCAGGGTCAGTCTCATGGAAGGAAGATGGCAGAGCTGCTTCTAGTTGGGTAACATCTTCAGATGGCATTGTCTCAAACTCTGTACCTTGGTTTACCTTTGTCATTGGTCTGCAGGAAGAAGGCCCAGGGAAGAACAAGTTAGGGTTTGACATTTCATGTGGAGCTATAGGCTCTGTAGCTTCAGTGACCGGGCCCCAGTCTGTTCAGGACCTCTGTGATTTCTGATATTCTGTCTCACTGTCAGACCATGTGTCTCCATTTTGGGTGCAGCAAGATTAGGTCTCAACTATATTATGAGAGTTCAAGAGAGAATAACCAGTGTTTATAATGTGGGAAAACTGGTATCAGGATGAAAGGACCTGAAGATCTCATAAGGTCTTTAAGGGCCATATCCATGGCTCAGGTGCATCTCCAGCTCCCACTTCATCTAGCACAGTACTGGGCACCTGGCTGGTACCCAATACATAGTTGTGGAAGCATAGAAATGGAGGGATGAACAAATGAATGAGTGTGATATACATACATTCTAGAAGAAATAGCAGAGTGGTCAAGAGCATGGGCTGTGGGCAGGGTCTCATTCTGACTTCTGTGGGCCCTACGCACTTTTGCCTTCATGGGCCCCTTGTTCCATACAAAAAGCATTAAAAACCGTATTTTACGACTGTGTTGGTAGAAATACAAGTATATTGATATGATAAAACATGTTCTTAGACCCTAAAGGGTTGCTGTGGTGGTTAAATGAGTTGATGTCAAGTGCTTGGAACAGTCTGGCATACAGCGCTCAGTAAACAGTAGCCATCACCTTTCTTTTATAAAAGCAGTGAGGGTGAGGAGAAAGGTATCTCTGATACCTTAGCATTAAAAAAAAGTGCTTAGGAAGAGCTGACTGGAAAGAGCTGTGTGCCTGAGAAATGTTCGTATTCAAGTAAAGACAACAAAATAATGTCTTACTCGAGTTCTGTGGTGGTTTTAGAATTTCTCTTCCTTTCCTTCCCCTTTGCCTTGGTCCTTGCGAAGCACACCACAGAGGTGACAATGGCAGCTCCCACTAGGGTTCCCACCAAGGCCCCAACGATGATTCCAATTTCTGGATCTGGAGGATACAAGCAGCTGGTTAGTAAAGTGGAACATACTGTCTATCTCATACATGTGCATCCATGAGTCATGGGGACTACTGGGGGCATTCATATGGGGGCAAGAGACTTGCATAGGCTGGCAACATGGAAAATCCTTGACTTCTGCCAGCTGGACTCATAGTGGGGGAAGAAAGATGCCTGGCTCGACTATGTAGCTTACCCATTCACATTCACACACGTAAGGTAAAAAATATGCCAACTTGCAGGAGGTGGGGTCTCTTTAAAATAGGGTTTAGAAAAGAGAATCTTCAGTGCGCATTTGCTTGGTCAGTGAGAGAGACACCAAGGAGCTGCAATCTGCTGACCAGAGAAATGACCTGTTACAGGCAAGGACATTTCACCAGGCTTTCCCTGAGCACAGGTGAAGTAGATCCCTAAAAACCGTCTCTTCCACAAATTCCATGCTTACCACGGAGCCTCATGCCTGCTGGCCACTGGAAAGAGATATGCCCTTTTCCACACACAGGCATGTTATGGAAAGGCACGCTTGTTAGATCAGTCTGTGGAGAAACTTAATGAATGTGAGATGATCCAGCTGAGCACCAGACCTGAAAGTACTGAGATATTGACCCCAAGAGGCTACGTCTGGGTTCTAGGCAGGCCCACTCCCATCCGCCTCCTCTCAAATAAGGATGGACATCCTGTATTTTGAGACAAAAGGCTACTTGAATTGGCTGATTATTATTTTAACATTTTTGTGATTAAAGGCATGCATGTGCATAATTTAGAAAGTCAAACAGTTCTGCTAGGGCTTCTAACAGAAACATGGCAGTCCCCCGTCTCTGAGTCCCATTCACTACAGGTAATCATTCTTCAGTATTTTTGTTTTGTTTTTTTCATCTTCTGGAATTTGCCCCCTTATTTCTTTATGCTTGTTCTAATATGTCCTGCCTTTTCCAGTTTTTGTCATTTTCTATTGACTTCCTACTCTGGAAGATGAAGATTTAACTTGCTTACACCGTTCCCCTCACAGCCTGCTACACTCTCCTAATATAGTTATAGCACCAGTTGTAGTTAAATCCAAGTATTGTGACTATGTACATATTGTTCACAGGTGCAGAACCTGGTATATATTATGATCTTTTCTTGTACAACATTTTAAAATGTTCCCTGAGGATAATGATTACCTCATTTGGGGATTGTTGGTTTTTTTTAATGTATAATCACTAATCCCTCAAATTTCCAGCAAAACTCTGAAACTCCTTTTAATAGATTCAAACACATCACATAATCTATTGGTTTCTTATACCCCTCCCCCACCCCAGAGACATCCTTTCTGGAATTCTCCGTCCCTTTCCCCCAACATGGACTAGTTGCCCTTCTAAGTCTGCTGCTCTACTGTCATCCTTCAACCTCCTTTCACCTCCATCCCTATTTTATACATAAAGAAAAAAGCTTTGCAAGTTGCTTCAAGATTCAGCTCAAACAGCACTCCGTTGGTAAAGCTGACCCTGGTTCTATAAGCATAATTAATTGTTTCTTCTTCGGTGTCCCACAGACCACCCTGTACAGACCTCTATTACAGCATTTAACACATTTTAGTGTTTGTTTGTCCCTCTAGCTAAACTGTGAGCTCCTTAACTGTAAGACATGTATCTTATTAATATCTGTGTATCCATCACCTAGGACAGTACCTGGCATATAGTAGATATTCAGTGAATATTTGAGGAAGGCAGGGAGGAAGGGAAGGAGGAAGGGAGGGAGCCAAAAGCCAACACCATTGGAAAGAGGATTCAAAAGGAAGTAAGGCTCAAGTACAAATCCTAGGAGTGTCTACATCTGCAGTATGACCCTATGTCTGGAAAGGCAAAAAGGGTTTGGGGGAAGATCTACAGAAAACAACACAAACAATGAAGGGATTGGGGGTACAATGGGACCATAGAAAAGGAAATAAAAAAGATGAGGTGCCTTCTCTTTGAATGGAAAAGAGCTGAAAATGGTATGAGAATGAAGGAGCAACCTGGAGTTGGAAATGGTTGATTCAGGACAAAGACAAAGAAGAAAGCTTCCTAGGAAAGCAATGATCCAATGGAACTAGCCACCGTGGAGCCGGTATATAGTAAAACCACAGATTCAAAGTAAGTTAGAAAAAATGAATACAGGACATGATCCTAAGTGTCGTTAAGCAATTTGTGAGAGGTGTGGCAAGGAATACCATATGAAATCTCACCCCTGACTAGCCAGGCCCTCAAGTCTATGCTTAGTAACTAAGCACCTCTGAACTGGAAGGTTGAGGTTTAGAGGCATCCCGGCATTGCCAGTTACCAACTGGATGATCTTGGGCAAGTCACTTACCTCCCTGAACTTGAGTTTCCTTTTCAGTAAAATGAGGCTAACAATATATTCTGCCTCCTAAGCTAGGTGGTCGGAGGATTGAGTGAGGTAATGCTCGCAGCACCCGGCTGAGTTGTCTGGCACATGATTTGTGCTCCACAAATGTTAGCCTCTGTGACCATAGGTGTGAGTGTTCTTATTACTATTATTATTTGAGGCAGATGTTAACAAATAGTTAAGAACTGGAAAGTTTGTGAGCTCTATGTGTGACATAGACTGCTACAGTTTCACCTGGATTGACCAACAGCATAACAAAGAGAATTCAGCCTGGTACTATCAATGATGCTGTCGTATTATTGATTAAATAATAAAACCTACTCTCTAGAGATGCTGTGAAGTTAAACAAATTAACTTTTGTAAACAATTTATGGCAGTGTGTGGCACATATAAGTATTATGTAACCATTAGATATTAGGATGGTAATTCATCACATCAACCAATATATGTATACATAAAGCACCAAAATATTCAGAGAGGCAGGAAGGACTAACCAGGGATCTTAACTAATTTACTTGGTCGGCAGACCTAGGATACTTGACTTAAGGAGAACTGTTAAGGTTGTATGATCAACTCACGTGAAGCAGTCAGATCGATTTCACAGGTATTATTGCCGAGGATGTTGACCGCAGTGCACTGGTAATAACCTTGTTCAAAATCAGTCAGATTTCCAATAACCAAAATCCCGGTGGCTGGGTCTGTCAAAACCAGGAAATAGACTTCTGAAATCTCTTATGTGGGTACAGATCATATCAGTGTAGCAGATCATTCAATGCCCACCCACTTCCTCACGTCGGCCTCCCCTTCTCGAAATGTCCAGGGTCCAACTAGAACGCTTGTAACTATTCCAAAGGTAGACCATCTGGGACCATGCCATTCTCTCCATACCCACCACCTCTGAGCCAAAAGCAGGTTTGACTTCTAAAAGGTGGGGATAAGACCAGACCATAATCATCTGATTAGGAGATAGACATTCTCTTTACATCCCCCTCCCAGAAAACTAAAAGACTGAGCTCTAAAGATGAGCAGCCGGCCACACACACATGGTGTCAGCCAGCACACCGCCGGGCTGCTGAGGGCTATCCTTACCGAAGCTTTCTTTCACTGGGACGATGTCTCTTCCTTCAAGTTTATACCAGTGGTACACAGGCGAAGGTGTACCGAGCACTGAGTGGCAAGAAAGAGATATAGGATGGCCAGTTTCTGGTATTCCTTGAACGCTGCAAAAGGGCTTAGAAGGTTTGACTGTAAAGCAATGACAAAGAGTAAAAGCCCTGTAGGATGAATGAGAGTCTGTAACAATTGCAGTCACTTCCTCACTTTCATTTTGTGCAACATGGGGGCTTGTTTAAAAAAAAAAAAAAAAAAAAAAGGAAAACTTTAAAAAGTAATTTTGACAGTTTTCTGTTTGTACCACTAGATGGGAGGAGAGCACTTCAGGCGCAAGGCACTTCCAGGCCATTAACATTCTAACAGTGTTTCTTCAGTGGGCCTCCTCCTCAGATTCATAATCATGAACTTCCATGTTGTCTCTTAAAATATATCTTTATTAAAATAACCAAACATAAGCAAACACGAAACAACTAGGAGCATAGCTTATACTCTTGAAGCACAGTTTTAAAGGAAAATTGAACCCTTAAATACTTTGAGATAATCTGTTAGTTTTTTTAATTGTTATATTAATACCACATTTTTTATATTAATGCCATATTTTTCTTCTCCTTTACGAGTCATTTTGGCATTTGTTCTTCTGGGGGTGCCACAAAATGCTTGGAGGGTTTGAATTTGCCTGTGGCACTCATTGCTAGGGGAAGCCCATTTGGGGCAGGGTGTGCTATAGAGCACCGAAACCTTTATTCCGTTTTCACTCCACAAGAAAATACTTGAGTGTCTTCTGTGCACCTGGCACTGGGCTAGGCACCAGAAATTCAAAAGTAATTCTGACACAGTTCTGAAGTGCAGTGGGGGGAGTGGGGAGAGAGGAGGCCATGGCTTCCAGGGCTTTGTCTTTCATGTATTTTTTTTTTCACAATGTAACTAGTTTTATTGAATCCTTGAAGTGTAGAACCAAATAAATCTCATTTATTGAGAAAGAAAACAATCCAAACAATTATAAACCCCAGAAATTAACAGAAGCATATTTGTACTAATTAAACCTTTAGTACAAACATATTTATTTCTCAAACTCACAAATGTCTTTCATGTATTTTATACTGAGAGTAGGAGGGCCATGGAAGGAATTTAAGTAGGGGAGAGAGAATGGTCATTTTCACGTTTTGCCTGGATCTCTCTGACTCTAGGGGTGTCTGAACCAAGGGAGAGGAGGAAACAGATTCAAGAGGTACTAACAGGTCAACAGAACTCGGGAACCTACTAGATATGGGGCATGAGGAAGAAGGTGGAGTCAGTGATGACTCCCAGGTTTCTGATTTGAACATCTGGGTACATGAGCTTGCCATCAGCCCCTGAGATAAAGAAAACAGGAGGAGGAGCAGGTTTTCGGGGGCAAGAGTGAGGAGGAGGAAGGGGCGAGGATAAGGTCAGTTTGGGACGCACTGAATTTTAACTGCTTATGAAACACCTCAGTGGAGAAGTTCTGTGGGAAACAATCTGAATCTCCTCTCTCATCTTATTGCTCACAGCTTTTTCTAACCTTAGTCTGACAGAAAGTACTTTCCAACTTACCTTCCTTATCTTAATTTAGATTTAAAATCCTCCAAAGGCATAGATTTTCTACCTTAGACTGCTTTGACCTTAAATACTCCGGGACTGCCCAGCTCTTGGGAGGTGGCAGTTCAGAACAGAACTCTGGACCCACACAGAATACTGACTCTGCAACTTTCCCCTAGATGTGTTTAGGCAAGTAACCTAACGGAGTCAAACCTCAGTTGATCCATCTGCAAAATGTGAACTAGAGATTATCTGGTCTCTGGGTAATCCAAACATTAATATAGCGTATTAATATGTATAGAACTAAAACCATGTTTATAGAGCCTTGCGTGTGGAATTGCAGACGGCTATGAGCAGGACTAATTCCTGCCGCCACATTTTATAGCTCGCTACTGAAGTCAATCTTCCAGTCTTGGATTCTAACCCACTGGACACATGAGCAAGAAAACAGATGGCTATAGCTGTATGTACTTCTTTGAAACAACTCTATCTTTTAAACAGGTGTCTTTTAATTAAAATAAGTATTTTTCTATTTCTCTCTTTATTCTCTCTTCCTTACCACTGATTTTCTCAGCTGGGGACAATTCATTAGATTTGCCTACCCTAAACAAGGCTATTTAACCAGAAGGCCATTGCAACTATCACTAGATTTAGATACTGAACTTTTTTTTAACTTTTTTTTTATTAGTTTCAGGTGCACAAGACAAAGCAATACTTAGACGTTTATCATTTATATCCCTCACACTATGTGAACCCTCCCCATCCACTATCCCTCTGACAACGCACAGAGCCATTACACTACCACTGTCTCTATTCCTAATGCTGTACTCTGCTTCCTGTAACCATATACATACATATATATATATACATATATATACATATATATATACATATATATATATATATAAAATTATAGTTGGCATTCATTATTGTTCAGCTTAGATACTGAACTTTTTTAAACATGATGATTTTATAGCCTTTACAGCAGAATAGAGAAATTTGAACATAAAATTAAACAGGGTGTTTCATCACAAAGTCAAACACCAGGAGTTGAACTGATGGACAAAAACCTAGAATCACTTGCATTCATTTCTTGAGCCCAGAATCAAACCTAAACAGTCATTTTATGTATTTGTTTGTTTGTTTATTGCTGAACACATTTTTCTCCTTTTATTTTTATTAACAGAACACTTAGTGAATCATTTTGAATCACGTCCCAAACCTACATATTTTCCAAAACTACTGAGTCAGGATTGAACTGACACTTTATCCAGTTAAAGTCCCCAGTAGAACTTCGCTGTTTACTGCCAAAGACATTGATTTACCATTTAGCTTTACTGCTTTCAATAGAATTGGTGTGGGAGGAGCAGGTTCACCTCAGAAAATAAATGAAAATGCTTCAGTGTGTTCTCAAACCTTCACTAAATTAATTATTTTCTTTTTATGTGCGAAATTGCAGAAGGAAAATGATGCTCATGTTAAACATATACAAAATAATTATACAAACCTCTGCAGGGTATTTTTCAGAGATTCATTTTCCGCAGCTGTCACACTTCATGGAAGGCTCTCAAATAAATGGCTGGCCAAACCACCTGGGCCTTTTGCTCATTGCGATTTCCTTCCCCTAAATCGTGTCCTGCCGTTTCAGCCCCTTTTCTACTTTACACACTCTTGCACATCCTTCAACATTCGGTGAAAAAGTCACATTCTCCAGGAAGCCTTCTCTAGTTCCCCCACACGGCTTTTAGTCCTTCCTCCGTGTTTCCGAACTCTCCTCCCCTACCTCCACTGTAAGCTTTTATGTCACATACCTGCCTCTCTCACTAGACTCTGAACTTTTGGAGGGTCAGGACCCTATCTTTTATATCTTTCCATCTCCATTGCCTAGCACAGTAACTGGACATGTGTTCAGTCAGGGTTTGTTGAATGAATTTATGCACGAACGAGTGAATGCTTGGGATCAATGTCCACCACTGGGTGATAAAATGTCCCTGAAAAATGCATTGCTTGGGAGAGCTATCTTTAAGGACATATCGACATCCCTCGCCTCCATTGGCCTCCTAACCTACCTGCCCCCACCATGCCCTACCCCTCACTCAGAGTATGCAGAATAGGCACTCACATGCAATGGATTTTGAGAACAGTAAACAGCCTCTGCAATTTTTAGAGAAAATTGTTGGTCTCAAAATTTCCAGAAAGCATTAATTTGTGGAATGCTTTTGTTCTTAGCCCAATTAATAAAAATAGAATTTTTGAGAGATCCCAAAACAAACAAGGAAATTGCAGATCCTTCTGCCACTTACCTTGCCTGGATCCTGGATGCTTAAGGAAAAGTCATGACACAGTCATTGCAGGAACAACTGACCCAAAGACTCATGGGAAAGAACAATTTGAAGAGGAAATGACTCTCAGCTTGTTATGGAAGTTGATTTGAGATTTTTTGCACTTTAAATTTAAGAATATTAACCTTCCTGTGTGACTTTATCTCAGGGCTATTTCCAAGCTTGGAGATAAAGAGGTCGGGTTTCTTTAGGTTGTTTCTGGTCAGAAGGACAACCCAGTGCCAGGGAGCAACAGAAAACCATTAGAGGAGTAATCCCTCAAATTCTCTGAACACTGAGTCTGCAGTATGTCATTTGATCCTCATAATAAACTTTTAAAGACAGGGCAGGAGTTACAACCCCATCTCAAAATGCCCAGAGCAAGGTGGACTGACTTGCCTGAGGTCATTGAGTAGCCAAGTAAGAGCTAGAACCCAGGTCTTCTGGCTCCCAGCCTGATGTACTAGGATCTATATCAGACCATTTACTTCCCATGTAAATGACTAGTCTTCCAAACTAGGACATCAACTCTCCCAGGAAAGGGCGTGTGTATACTTCTCTTGTCTTCCCCTGTACCTCAATGCTTAGCACAGGGCTCAGCAAAAGAAAAACACGATTGAGCTACCCTGCTCTTAAAAATCAGCTCTTAATTACCTTCCCCTCTTTTCCAGGTGGGTAGATGCAGTAGCAAACTTCACAGTAAATAGCTAGCTGGTGCATTTTTGGCATCACCTGAGTGGCAAGCTCAGACAACTCTGGACAATTCTCTTCGGTGTGCACCTTGTTACCAATTGCTGCTTTCCAAACGACTCAGTTATCAAGTCACTGGTTTGATCTAGTTCCTCCTTTCCTGTGATGGAGGTACACAGCTTGAGAGGAGCAATGACTGGATCAGCTCCATTTGGGGATACGTAGAAGTGGGAGATCCCTTAGCTCAATTGGTAAGTCGGTGAGGGTTGACAGCCTTTTCATCCCTCCCTTCGGTCCTCCCGAAGGCCTGCAGACAGGCCCTGCTAGGCTGACAGACAGGAGCAAAACAGCTATTGTCCTCTTAAACAGGGGTTGAAAGGAGCCCTAGAAATTTCCAAAACTCTGAACTCTCCAAGAGCAGAAACCATGCTTCCATCACTGAAAATCTCATGGCTCCTGGCACACAGTAGGCACTCAATAAATACAGAATAAATGAACCATTCCAAATTCATTTGAAGAATGAATATGACTTGCTCAATGTCACATAATGAATATTTGTATATACATAAATTAATTCTCAACTCTGGCTTAACATGTGGTGTGGGGACAGAGCCCCAGAAAGTAGTTTACAGGCTCTCGGCCTCACATGGAGGAGTGCTGGCTCGGGTAGTAGATGGCCGTCAGCTGTGGCTGATTGGCCGTCAGCTGTAGCCAGTTAGCCAATTAGCCGCTAATATAACTGCTGCGGCTACAGAGCAGAGAGAAGGAGAGGAGAGAGAAAGAATGGGGGCTAGCAAGAAGATGGTGGCTGGGCTGGCAAGTGTGGATGGCGGTTTGCGGACACTGTGGATCCAGCCTCCAGTGAGAGTATAGTGCCGCCAGAGAGAATATAGTGGTATGACTCCCCTACCTATGGCTCCGTGGGTGTTCCTTTTTGGCCTCACCGTATCCTGCGTTCTCATGTGGGGAGTGGGAGCAGAGACCCCGCAGGCCTCCCAGCACGACAAATGGCTCAGCGAGCAGGGTCTCCAGCACGACAGTGGTGTCATGCAGGAGACCCTGCTCGCTGCGCCATTTGTCATGCAGGGTGCCTGTGGGGTCTCTGCTCCCGCTCCCCACAAGAGAACGCAGAATATGGTGAGGCCAAAAAGGAACACCCACGGAGCCATAGGTAGGGGAGTCATATCACTATATTCTCGCTGGTGGCTGGGTTGGAGAAACAAGAAATAGGAGCCACACAATCTGCAACCCGCCATCCTAACTGCAATCCGCGCTTGCCAGCCCAGCCACCATCTTCTTGCTAGCCCCCCATTTTCTTCTTGCTAGCCTAGCCACAGCAGTTATATTAGCTGCCAATGGCTCACTGGTTACAGCTGACGGCCAACTAGCCACAGCTGATGGCCATGCAATCACAGTTGATGGCCATTTACTACCTGAGCCAGCACCTTTCCACGTGAGGCTGAGAGCCTGGAAACTACTTTCTGGGGCTCTGCCCCCACATGTGGTCTTTTTTTCCAAATAATTTTAAATTAAAATACAGTTGTCAAACAATACTATATTAGTTTCAGGTGTACAAATAGTGATTCAACATTTATATACCTTGTGATGTGATCACCACACTAAGTCTAGTAACCATTGATTTGTCAAAATGCCAAGTTAATACAATATTATTGACTATATTCCCTGTGCTATACAATACATCCCATTGGCCTGTTAATTTTATAACTGAAATTTTGTGCCTCTTATTCCTCTTCACCTTTTTCACCTATCCCTCACCTCCCTCCTCTCTGGATGCAGCCTGTCCACCTTCTATGAGTTGTTTTTGTTTTGGTCCGTCAATAGATGAATAGATAAAGAAAATATGGTGTATACATGCACAATGGAATATTACTCCGCAATAAAAAAGAACGAAATTTTGCCGTTTGCAACAACATGGATGGACCTAGAGGGCATTATGCTAAGTGGAATGTCAGACAGAGAAAGACAAAAACCATGTAATTTCACTTGTATGTGGAATCTAAAAAGAAAATCCAAATAGTGTTAACATTTTAAAAAGGGACCTTCCTGCCTTTATTCAAAAGAATAATTTAATGGTGAGAATTGTGGCTGGCTTAAGAGAGGTAATAAGGTAGCAGTTATCTCCCCCAGGTAGAACTGGCTTTAACTGGAAGACTCCTCTGAAAGAGTTATTGGCGATCATTTAGTGGGACTGTGCATTGTCCCATCTGTTCTCATTTTATCCTTCAGAGACAGGGATCCCTGAAGGTTGGGTCATCTACTGCTGTCTGTCATTTTGGCAGTTCTTTCCTTTTGGCAAGTGTGTCAACATATTTTAAGAGTGATTTCTTAGTGTTGCTATGTGGATTTCTCAGCATTGGGGATGCGTTTCTAGATCCCTGAAAATCAAAGGAGAAGGGAGGACCTTTACCCGTGGCACTTTATCAGCACCATAACCCGCTGCCCTGGCTCATTCAATGTCCTAAATTGCTCCAAGAAAAAGTATAAAAAATTGTCCATACCTAGCACATTGACTATGAAGTTTCCTTGATTGTAGCCACTAAAATCAGGGGGGTTGTTAACATCACAGTTGTAGTTGCCACTATCTGCTGGTTGCATATGCAGAATAGTGATGGATGCGTTATCTGGCTCGTTGGACACTATAATTCGATCTTTGAATCGCCCGATGGATGCAGCTTGTCCACCTTCAGAATAGTAAATCTAGGACAGAAAAATTACAGAAATGAGTACTGGAGAGGGTCCAGGGCTAGGATAAGCTACCGGGGAGAATCCTCTACCAAGGTTACCTTCTTTGATAAGCAGCAGCATTTTTTCCCCCAGCAGGCAACAGGTCCCTATGGCAAAGGTTTCTCAACTCAGGGGGCACTTTAGCTTTCTCACAGCTGTGCACAGCTATTACCTCACTTGTGTTCAAAGCAGCTTTGTGATGTCATCAGGACAAGGAGGTATGCCTGTGTACAAGACAGTAGATAGCTGGAGCTGATGGGATTCAACTCCTAAGCCTAGGTTAGGAGATCAAGATACTCACCTGATGAGTCTACCTGGACGAAACTCATTATATAGGACACAAATGCCTGATGGGAAATCCCAAACCACCAAATTTTCTACTTTATAAGATTTTTTTTTAAATTTACTTTACTCAGTGAGACTAGCTGGAATATCTGGTTTCCATGAAAGTTAAAATATTCATGCTCCTTTTGTACACACATACTGCTTTGGATAAGCAAACTTGGGTTCCCCCTGTTAGAAGGATAACATTTCAGAGCAAAGAGGCCCCTGACAAATCATCTGGTCCCATTTCTTTATAATGGTGTGAGGGTGAAACAAAATAATCCAGAAAAGGGCCTAGGAAGTGCTTAGGCAATGGTAGCTACTTTCTCCCCATGTAGCAGGAGGCAGAACTGGGATTATCATTTCAATAAGGGCACTCAAATCCAGAGATATTAAATGACTCATGCAAAGTTACAAAGATGTTTTATTATTATAATTTAGTAGATTTAAGAAATATATGGAGTCTAGTTCCATCTCAAAGAACATGGATATTTAGATCATGATGGCAACTGTGAGAGCAGCATGATGAGGTGGAAAGAGAACCTGGGATTTAGCCACAGCTCTGCCTAATTGTGACAATATCAGGGGAGGTAGCCTCTGGTCATGCCTCCATGGCAACCTGCTTTGTGATAAGAAACAAAATTATTTAATCTTTCCAACCTTTAGTTTCTACACTTGAATGAGGAACCATAGTGATGTTCTTCAAAGTATGATACGTATTCCCCGACTACAGGCACATTAGTTGATTTTAGGTAGTACATAAATGAAAACTTATTAGAAAGAGATATATCTAGTACATCAAATCTGTGACTTCATGGATCTTATGGTTTAGGGTGAGACTAAGGTATTTCTAAGATTTTAAGAAACAAGTCAGTATAGGAAATAACATTAAATAATACTGCTGGTGATACACAAATATGACAAATATCATAAAGATGAGACATGAATGACTGAAGCTTGAGAGTCATTGCACTAGGTGATCCCTGAGGTGTCTTCATAATACACATAATCCATGTAAACATTTTGCTAGTTTCATATAAATGTGTGTAATTAAAATGATTGTTGTTTATTATTTAGTAAGCTGGCATTGCCCTAGTCCAGTGAAACTAATTAATATTTTCATAAAATCTACTCAAAGAGCCTTATGGTTCATTTAATTCACTCTCCTCACTTTATAGAAGAAATTGAAGCCCAGATAAGTTAAAAACAAAAGTTAATATGGGACAGTTCTAGAACAGTTCTTCTAATTCCTTGTCTAGCGCTCCTTACCTTAATAGGCTAAGGAAAAAGGGAAAGTAATCAGCAAACCAAAAGATATTATCTAGATTAATTCAAAATAATTCTCCTTCAAGCAGAAAACCAATATATATTTTAAACTAAGGCAGAAAGTTAGGTTCTGAGGGAAAATTCAAAGGAAAGAGCATATTGAAGGAGAAAACAACTTGTCTCCCTCCTCCAGTTCTCTAAAATCAACTAGCTTTCTTTCCTACCCTAACTGAGCCATTTATAATTCAGTTCATCCATTCACACCTACGGAAATCACAAACTTTTGCCCCAGAGAGGTCTTGCTCGACTTAAAATGAGAAAGCCAGTGTTAAGGTATTCAAGTGCGCAAGGGGGAAGTTCAACTCATCAAAGGTCTATTACCTTCATTTGAGTTAACACCAAAAATGTCAAGCTTTCCATTTCACTAGCCAGCATTGGGTTTCTTTACTTTCTAATCAATGATTTGAAGTCCTGTGGACTTTTACCTGGAACACAGCCTGCAGTCCATCAAGGAAGCCCTTTACAACTTCAACATCTGGCAGATTCCCCTGGTCCCAGGAAGACTGGGGGTAGGGTTGCCTGTTTTATACTGAGGTTTGAAGACATCACAATGAGCTATGACATCAGTCCTGCCTACAACCCTCAGTAAGTCCCAGAGGACCTAGGTGAAAGGACCTTGTTTCTGCAGAGATCAGGGGGCCAAGAGAGTGTGTTTTATGTCAAGACTAGAACATGAAAAGAAGTCACCTGTAAAACTCTCGCAGTTGGACGTGACTCAAGGTGAAATAATCAAATAGGTCATGAGGTCCTGAACTTGAAACTTCACCAACCCTTCACCTTAGCTCTTCACACTGTAGCTTATATTTTGCCCTCTCACAAATAACACTAAAGGGTGTCAGGGATGGTAATGGGATAAGGAGGGAGAACAATGGAGACCTCAAGGGGGAAGGCCTTGGTCTCAGGGTGCTGTGTGAGAAGGAAAATCCCCAGGGCTAGCCAGTGGCCAGACACATAGATAAAAGGGCTTTCTATTAGGGGAAGTCCACGCTGTCACACTGCCCTTATAAAGACCAAAAAAAATGAAATGTTTTCCTGAGACTGTTTATCTAATCACACAGGAAGGACTGCAACTTGGTTCCATTTTTCCACAAAAGAATAACTCTTTTAAAAGTCAAAGCTGAACAATGGTCAAGGCCCCTCCACGATCCTGTGAGAGTTGTGCATTCAAAGAAAGTATGTTGTCAATTTAGAGATCAAAGGAATTGAGGTCCAGGAAAAGCCACAGATGTTCAACAAGCTACATCCTTGGCGAGGGGACACGGGGAGTCTGCTTTAAGAAAATCCATCCAACTGTTTCCTTAAGTGGTGTTTGTTAATTTTATGCCCACTTGCCCTTTGTGGTTGTGTTCATGGCAAACTTCCCTACTTTTCCCCCAAGGTCATCTCTGCCTGCCTACTGGTGATGTTAGAGGCTGAATGTGGAGTTATAACAGCACACTAGTTATAAGACCCCTTAGTGTTTGGGAGGAAGATGGATATGAGAAATACAGGAAATGGCTGGGAGGGGCTGGTGGATAGTGGTAAGATCAGAAAGAATAGTGGGGACTGTGGTGAACTGGAGAGACAATACAAACAAGGCTTTCAAACTAGAAACAAGCAAACAAAATATTGGGCTGGACAACCAACATGTATCCACAGACCAAATCAGACCCAGAGGCCTCCAGTTTGCAACCTCTGATTCATCCTCTTCTATTACAGAAAAGGACACTGAGGCCCCAATACAAGAAGTGACTTTCCCAAGATCACACAATTTATAGTCAGACCTTGAACCCAGACCTCCCGATTCCCACTGAACATATTAAAATGGCACTTAATAGTTCCGACTTAAGCAAGGAAGATGATTGCTAGGCAACCTTCCCCTTTTGGGGCCATTCCATCCCCTACTCCAGGCTGACCTTACTTCTGCCAATTGCTGCTATTCACTGGCATGATGCTTCTTCCCGTGCCGAGTAGGTTCACCACATGATGCCTTCAACATTTGCCAGCTGCAATAACAGCCTATCCCTTCCTACTGTGCCAAGTTCCTGTTCACATGAGGCCAGGCAGCTGGGAGCCAGATTTGTCCCAAAAGATTTTTTTCCCCTCAGCTTTGTGACACTGCTCTATAACTAGAGGCTGGAGTACAAACAAGAATTGTTGAAAGAATTCAATCTGCTTTCTGTTCGAGTCTGAGTTGCAGTTAATAAATGCCTTTAGCCTCTAGAGCTGATCTTGTGGCTTCTTTTGGGAAATGTGGAAGGCATGGAAAGCCACAGCAAACCACCCATTCTTCCCCATTCCAGCTACTTGCTTTCCTTCACTGTTCATAAAGGGCAAGACATAGAAGAGGATGAGTGTAGGGTAGCAATGGTCTCAAGCCCAGCATTTTCTCTGGACTGTACAAGGACGCTGGAATTGCACATGGAAGAAATAATAGAAGACCAAAAGGAATACTTTCTTGCCCACAAACCACTCCCTTCCCAGCCTGCCATTTGCCTGAAATACCTACCATTTGAATTGCTTCTTTGGGATGAAGACATGGACGATCTCTGCTTAAGTGATTTTCTTCGTAAGAGAACAAAATGAACTACCACCAGTCCCTAACACCTTAGCATTTGATTAATTTATCAAAATTTAGCAAGACTAGATACCTGAGGGAGTGGGACACAGAATAGATAAATAGATGGGAGTGGGGTGATAGGAAGGGAAAAACTTGGAGTATTTCTCAATGAGTGAGACATTGGCACTTTGGGCAGACAATTCCTTCTTTTGTGGGTCTGTCCCATGTACTGCAACACATTTAGCATCTCTAGCCACTGCCCGCTAAATGCTAGTGTTGGCCTCCATTTATAACAATTAAACCAACACCTCCCTCATTTCAAATGTCCCTGAGAAGGTAGAACACCTCTGCCCTGCCAACATTTGTAAAGAATTTAATATAATGTTATCTGTAGAGAACACACCAGGTTGGGAGAATCTGAGCAGCCAGAGACTATGAAGACACTAGGTTCTGGAAAGAAGTTGTCCACATTATACATGTGTTGGGGAGATGAGGATGGCAAAGGGTGTCTTCCACTATGGATACTCCAGAAGTGTAGGTATTGTCTGAAAGACCCATGCTAAGTAGGGTCAATGCCTGTTTTGTTCATAGACAGCTGAGGTCTCTGCAATCACTGGCAGGGTGGAAGAGGAGATCATTGGTGTGATCAGAGGAGCACCAGACTACCCAAAACTTCCATGCCAACCTGCCTGCCCTTGGGCCTAAAGTCTTCAGCTAAGAGGCCCTGCTGAGAGACTGATCATCTGAAGCTGTCCATGTCTTCTGAGAGGAAAGCTTTTCTAAGAGGAGGGCCAGGCTAATGACTATCCTGGTCCTCCTGGTGAGAAGACTTGTGGGATACTTCTGCAGTCCCCACTCACCGAGGAACTCCTTGGAGGGGAGAGTCAGAAAGAGATAACATCCTTCTCTGGGTATTGAGAAACACTAGGCCTTGGAGTCAACTTCTTCTTTATGACCCAGTGATTTGGGGGGAGGAGAAAAAGATGATCCTATGGCAAGAGTTGGCCACTGCCCCGCTCAAAGCAGCAATAGGATCTTGAGCCTCTTGGAGGAAGCTGAAAAGGATTTCAGACATGGGCACGAGAAGGCAAACTTAAGGCTGTCCCACTTTTGTCAGGGGGTTGTGCTGATTTAGATTGTTACCAAACTCAGGCCCTCCCTTCCCACTCCTCAAAGCTGTTGCCATTGCCCTAGAGACTCCAAAACCAGAAGGGGTCCAGTAGTACACCAATAGGTGTTCTTACCTGTGAGGTCCAGCTACATCTTCCCCGAGCGTCTCTTGCATGCGCCATTTTTAGACACTGACTGACTGCCTTTTCCTCCATACTCTCAGTATTGAGGCATGCGCTGCGCTGTGTTTGAGCAGAAATGGGTGAATCTGAGAGCCAAATGCTACGTGGTATCCTGCCACATCCACCCAGGAGTTGAACTGAATCACTCAGTGGTCAGTCTGGCAATGTCTTACTCCCATAAATCATAGAATTGTCTAACAGCACAGCAGTCTCCTTGTATCATCCCCCAAATGTCCCACTAGCCATCCTTAGATTAACATATGACATGCTCTACAGAATTCTGAATGCATGGAAGTGCTCAACAAGAAAGCAAATTTGAAATAGCAGCCAAATCTCATTTTGAAAAATACCATCACAACTGAAGATATCTGCAACCTCTTTGTTGAGCAGGCTCTCTGTTCAGGGATAAGGAGCCAACAGAGAAGGGGCCTGATTCCCTCCCTTTAGCCACAAGGACCTGACAGGTAGTAGAACTGGAAGCCAATTCTGGGCCAAGATTCCTCCAAGACCTCTGTCCCAGCTGTTCAGCTATACTAAGTGTATTTTGTTGGCCTGGATGCCCTGGTGCCCATGACCCTGGGCTATGGATGGCATAAGAATTTTGCAAAATCACATTTTGTGAGTAGTGTTGCTGATAATAATAACTCACATTCATTGAATGGTTACAATGTGGAAGGCTTCCTAGTGCTTCACAAGCATTATCTCATTTAATCCTCAAAGTAAGCCTGTGAGATAGGTAAGTAGCTCCATTTTACAGGTGGGAAAACTGAACCTCTGAAAGGTCAAGTGACTTGTCCGAGGTCATCCAGCCAGCAAGTAAGTAAAAGGGCAAGGAGTAGAACAGACATCCATTAGGAGTTTTCCACTGGTGCTCCAAAACTACTTATCTGGAAAAGCAGCGAGGAGACATGCCTGCAGGGTATGGGGGAAGGAGGGGGGACTCCAGTTTTCTCGAAGTAAGAACCTCAACATAGTTACAATGGGGATCCTCTGGGGCAAGCCAAAGCAAGAAGGGAAAAGAGGAAGAAAGGAAAGGCTGCCTGTTTGGAGGTGGTTTTCTCTGTCTCCAAGCCAGGACCTTGCCCTACTCTACCCTGTCTTCCAGGCAGCTAAGCCACAGGCATAACATCAGTCTCATGCACTTGGAGAAGCATCTAGGACGTTTTATGATCAAGGAGCATGTTCTTACTGATCCAGTGAATCAGTGCAGAAGAACTCCTTTGATTTGGACATCCCAAAAGAGTAGATACCTTAAATTACTTGCCCTGCCTGTATCAGACATTTTGAAGAATGAGACAAATAGCAAGTAAATAAGCTACTCAATAAATACTTATTTGTTAATAGATTTTTCCCCCTAAAGTGCCTCTAAGAGATGTCCTGAGCGCAAGCCACACACAGGTCAGTCACCTACACCTTCTTCTTCCATATCTCCAGGTCTAGTGAAAAACTCGCTGCCGTTCCAAAGATCCTTTGGTCGTGCATGCTCTTTACCAGCCACACAGCTCAACCAAGAGGTGGCCTTGTAAGTTCCAGTTTCAGAGGAGGCATAAAGAAGAATTTGTGTTTTTTAATTCAGACTGGTTTGGCCAAGTCTGGCCTCCAGGCAGTTGAGGATATCTTGATTTGAGCACCAAGCATTAAAAAATGTCAAACTATATTGACAAGGCCTCTCTAAATTCAGCCCTTATTAGCAAAATGAGAAGGAATTTCAGCCTACAGATAAAGAACATATTGAAAAGATTAGTCAGGAATATAAATTTTAAAATGGAAGAAACATCATGTAATTATTGTCACCCACAATCCAAGAGAGCAGCAGCCTGCAAAGGAAAGGGATGATTTCTTAGTTGACTGCATCATGGTAGGTCTTGGGTCAGGACATTTTGGGTGACAGAAACTGATAGACTTATTACTATTGTCACCGCTGCTGTTGTTGCTGCTGCTGATGATAGTAGTGTTTGTAAGGGGGAAAACTTACATGGCTTTGTATTATTTTTCAAGTATTATAATATGCATTATATCAGTTGATACCCCATGAGACTTATAGAAGAGTATTACTGGTCTACCATATTTTGAAGAGAGGCAGAGAGTGATTTAGATACTTGTCTAAAGTAACCAGTACTGAGCAAAATTGTTGAACTTTCACTAGAGGGTGGCTTTGATGAAATCTCCTCTTGAACAGTGTTGCCTACTAAACAAGTGTTCAGGACCTCTGGTGAAGAAAGGACTCAGCACCTCCAAAAGACCAGTGATGGTTGAAGCGACACTGGCCAAGGTGTGGCTTCTCCAAGCTAATGTCCTTCTTCTCCATCTCTGCCTTTGGGCCTCCTCCAGCCCACTCAACTTCCTCTCCTTCTAACTTTATAATCAAAACGCTTCCTTTCCTCCAAGGCCCAACTCAACTACATCCAACTATTCCAAATTACATTGATTTTTCTCTACTCTGAATTCCTTGTTTTGGATCATACATCCTTTTGAAAATCTAATGAAAGCTATAGACTTTCTTGCTCAAGGAATATATGTTGGCATATGTGCTTGCACACTCATACACTCACTCACACACACTTTTGAATGTACAATTTTAATCCTTGGGCTAATTTAAAGATTCAACTACCCTTAAGGCCAGATGGAGAAAACTTGGGAATAGGCCGCTTGCAGGTAGAATCATTCTCCTCATTTGACTTTTACCCACCCTCCTCTGGCAACCTCTTCCCCCAGACCCTAGCCCACCCTTCCTATCCCCTAGCCTCTGGCTTCCTGCTGCCTTTGACTCATCACTACCTTGTCCTTTATCCACTAATCTTGGGACTCTCATGCCACCAGGACTCAGTCTGGCACAATGAGCTATCTCACATGACAAGCAGATCCCAGATATTAAGTTTGACAGAGATCTGAAGATCAATTAGGACATGCATTTGAACTGGGGTCTTCTAGAAATAATAGCCAGGGAAATATGTATATTTTTATATATATATATATATATATATATATATATATATATATACATATATATATATATATATATATATATATATATATATATATATATATAATTATTTGGTGGGGGAAGCCCTTTCAGAAATACAAATTGGCAGTTACAAAATAGTCACAAGGATGCAAAGTACAGCATAGAGAATATAGTCAATAATGTTACAACAATGATGTATAGAGCCAGGGGTGCACTAGACTAACTGGAGACTCATCACTGCATAAATTATATAATTGTCTAACCACTATGCTATACATCTGAAACTAATATGAAATAATATTGAATATCAACTATAACTGAAAAAATAAATAATTAAAAAAGACTTATCTTGCAAAAAAAAAAAAAAAAAAAAAGAACTACTGCTAACTTACTTATGAGAAGGACCATTTATGCCTAGTCTAAAATACTGATGTTGACTGACACAGAATTGAGATAACAGGCTGTAACTAAATATGAAGAGAGGACAAAGGTCAAGTCACTTAGATGACAGTCTTCCCTAAACAGCTATCTTCAAATTCTTTGTATCTGAGGTTCTGCCACTGTTGTCACTGCCTTACATTCCTTCACACACTGACTCCAACAGTTTATATCACAACTACTAAAGGGGAATAGTTTAGGAAGAAAGTTCTTACGGTAATTGCCTGTGACTCTTTCTCATGGGAGAATGACCACTGGATGGAAAGCTTGTCCCGGGAGGCCACAGTGCTGGTGTAGGTGCAGACGAGAGTGACATTGGATCCAACAGTGACATTCACGACACTCTTTGAAATGGTCACTTGCACCACACTAACTTGACCTGAAAAGATAATCATCAAAAAGACAATGGTACACACTCACATTGTGATGATACTTTTTCATTACAAAGTACTTTCAATGACATCTTGTTTGAGGAATCCAAGGTGAAGAGGAGAAGGTTGAATGAACCACATAGGAAAGCGGAGCAAAGCAACTGGCATGGGGTAGGGAAGTTTTTAACAAATTACAATGTGAATTTACTAAAATCCTGTGTTATGGTGAGGTAATAGCACTGAACTGGGAATTTCTTCTGTGTAAAGATGGCCTTACACAGAGGTTCTTAGAGTGTTGTCCGGGACCCACAAAAGTCCATGAATATGGAGAGCAACCAATCCAGATTGCCCACAACTGAGGGGGTCCCTTGGATATGGGACTTTCAGTTTAAAAACTGGGTAAGTCTCAGGCAAACCATACTGGTTTTGCTAGGACTTTCAGTGCTTAAACCAGAAAAGTCCCAGGAAAACCAGGATGAGTTTGTCACCCTACCCCTACAATCATTACATTAGACTACAAGATCAAAGTTATATTAATAATAATAATAAAATCCTATTTTTCTTTTTTACTCTCATCCTCTTATGAGTATACAACAAAGTATTCTAGAAGCTATATGACAGGTAATGATGTCGTCGCTCTGGTGATTAACGGAATGAGTGCTTGTGTGTTTTTGTTTTTTATTTCTTTCTCTTTTTTTAAGTTTTACTTACTAATGTAGTAAATGTAGGTAGACATAATCCACATGGCAAAAATTCTTTGGGGTCCTCAGTAATTTTTTATTGAAAATGGTAGAGAATTAAATACATACACATACACACGAGTACAAGTAAAACTGGAGAAATCTGAATAAGATTGGTGGGTTGTATCAATGTCAGTGTCCTTGTTGTGATATTACACTATAGTTTCACAGAATGTTACCATGCGGGGTAAGGCAGTGTTAGGGATTGCAGGCGGGAATTCCCGCCCGTTCTCAGGAATTTCTTTCACTTTCCTGTTCCCTAATCCCGAGATATAAACTTTGTTCTGTTCTCCATGATGAATCGTTTCCACAAAGTGAAGGCCGATACTAACAACCACCTGGGTTTAAGGAGCTGATTTTCCCAATTTCCCCGACCAACTTTTCTCGGGATTCGGGAATGGAAACGCGAAAAAATTTCCCGAGAACGCACAGGAATTCCCACCTGGAAACCCTAGCTATAAATAGGAAAAATGTCTAAGAGATACATTCTGAGTAGTACTTTTATTTTCCATTGTGGGTATTACTGGGCTCAAGGAGCTGATTTTTGCGATTTCCCAACCAACTTTTCTTGGGATTCAGGCATGGGAAAGTGAAAAAGATTCCTGAGAACGAGCAGGAATTCCCGCCTGGAAACCCTCGGCAGTGTAAAGTAAAGTGTACATGGGATTTCTGTCATTTCTTAAAGCTGCATGTGAATCTACTATTCCATTATTATATTTTTTTCTCATACTATTATTCATTTTATTTATTAGTTTCAGGTGCACAAAACAAAGTAATACTTAAATATTTATCTTTTATATCCCTCACACTGTGTGAACCCCCCACCATCCACTATCCCTCTGACATCGTCGCACAGAGCCATTACATTTCCACTGTCTCTAATCCTAATGCTGTACTCTGCTTCTTGTAAGTATATACATGCATATAAAATTATAGTTGGCATTCGTTATTGTTCAGCTTCAGGTGTACAGGGCAGTGATCAGGCATCTACATCATCCCTGAGGTGGTCTCCTAAAGGGGACACATGTCCATCGGATACCCTACAAAATCTTTACAACATTACTGATTACGTTCCCCAAATTAATTTTCAAAAACCTGTGGCCATCTTGTGGTTACCAACTGTTTTCTAATCCCCTCACCTTCCCCCTTATCCCCACACCCCCGCCCATCTAGCAACCCTCAGTTTTTCTTCTATGTCTCCAAAACTGTTTCTGATTACTTCATTCACTTATTCTTTTCTTTAGATTCTGCATATAAGTGAGATCATATGGTATTTGTCTTTCTCTGTCTGACTTACTTCACTTAACATAATGTTCTCTAGGTCCATTCATGTTGTTGCAAATGGTAAGATTTCTTTCTTCTTTATGGCTGCATAATACTCCATTGTACAAATGTACCACAGTTTCTTAATCCAGTCATCTACCGATGGGCATTTCGGTTGTTTCCATGTCTTGGCTATTGTGTATTGTGCTGCAATAAACATAGGAGTGCATAAAGATTTTAGAATTGGAGTTTTGGATTTCTCCGGATAGACACCTAGGAGTGGAATTGCTGGATCATAAGGTAGTTCCATTTTCAGATTGTTGAGATACCTCCATACTGTTTTCCATAGTGGCTGCACCAATCTGCAATCCCACCATCAGTGCACAAGCGTTCCCTTTTCTCCACATCCTCGCCAGCACTTGTTGTTTGTTGATTTATTGATGATAGCCATTTTGACTGCAGTGAGGTGGTATTTCATTGTGGTTTTTATTTGCATTTCTCTGCTGGTTAGTGAGGTTGAGCATTTCTTCATATGTCTGTTTGCCATCTGTATGTCCTTTTCAGAAAAATGTCTCTTGATGTCCTCTGCCCATTTTCTAATTGGGTTGTTTGGTTTTTTTGGAGTTGAGTTGAGTGAGTTTTTCATAAATTTGTGATATTAACCCTTATCAGATATATCATTGGCAAATATATTTTCCCATTCAGTAGGATCCCTTTTTGTTTTATTGATGGTTTCCTTTGCTGTGAAAAAACTTTTTAATTTGATGTAATCCCACATGTTTATTTTTTCTCTTATTTCCCTCATGCGAGGGGATATGTCTTTCTCCGGGTAATGTCTGTGAAATTTCTTCCTATATTTTCTTCTAGGAATTTTATGGTTTCAGATCTTACATTTAAGTCTTTAAGCCATTTTGAATTTATTTTTGTATATGGTGTAAGGAGGTGGTCCAGCTTCATTTTTTTGCATGTGTCTGTCCAGGTTTCCCAGCACCATTTATTGAATAGACTGTCTTTACCCCACTGTACATTCTTGCTTCCACTGTCGTCGATTAAATGACCATATAGGCATGGATTTATTTCTGGACTCTCTATTCTGTTCCATTGACCTGTGTGTCTGTTTTTATGCCAGTACCACGCTGTTTTGACTACTGTAGCCTTGTAGTATAATTTGATGTCAGGTATTGTTATACCTCCCACTTTGTTCTTATTTCTCAAGATCGCTGAGGCTATCTGGGGTCTTTTATGATCCCATATAAATTTTAGGATTATATGTTCTATTTCTGTGAAAAATGTCGTTGGTAGTTTGATAGGAATTGCATTGAATATGTATATTGCCTTAGGCAGTATAGACATTTTAACTATATTAATTCTTCCTATCCATGAACATGGTGTGTGTTTCCATCTATTTGTATCTTCTTTCATTTCTTTCTTCAGTGTCTTATAATTTTCTGAGTACAGATCTCTTACTTCTTTGCTTAAATTTATTCCCAGGTATTTTATAGTCTTTGGAGCAATTGTAAATGGGATTGCTTTTTAAATTTCTCCTTCTGATGTTTTATTATTGGTATATACAAATGCAACTGATTTCTGAATATTAATTTTGTATACTGCTACTTTACTAAATTCATCTACCAGCTCTAATAGTTTCTTGGTGGAGTCTTTAGGGTTCTCTATATATAGTATCATATCATCTGCATATAATGACAATTTTACTTCCTCCTTACCGATTTGGATGCCTTTTATTTCTTTTTCTTGTCTGATTGCTGTGGCTAGAACTTCCAGAACTATGTTGAATAGAAGTGGAGAAAGTGGGCAAACTTGTCTTGTTCCTGATCTTAACGGGAATGGTTTTAGCTTGTCCCCATTGAGTATGATGTTAGCTGTAGGTTTATCATATATGGCCTTTATTATGTTGAGATATGATTCCTCTATTCCCACTTTTTTTTTTCTTTTTTTTTTTTTTCATTAAATTTATTTTAAGGGTTTTTATCATAGGTGGCTGCTGGATTTTATCAAATGCTTTTTCTGCATCTATTGATATGATCATGTGATTTTTATTTTTCATTTTATTAATGTGGTGTATCACATTAATTGATTTGTGGATGTTGAACCACCCTTGCATACCAGGGATGAATCCCACTTGATCAAGGTGTATGACCTTTTTAATGTATTGCTGAATTCTGTTCACTAATATTCTGTTGAGGATTTTTGCATCTATGTTCATTAGAGATATCGGCCTGTAGTTTTCTTTTCTTTGTGATCTATGTCTGATTTTAGGATCAGGGTGATCGTGGCTTTGTAAAAAGTGTTTGGGAGTCTTCCCTCCTTCTGGATTTTTCGGAATAGCTTGAGGAGAATAGGTAATAATTCTTTTTTGAACGTTTTGTAAAATTCACCTGTAAAGCCATCTGGTCCAGGGCTTTGGTTTGTTGGGAGATTGTTGATTACTGATTCAATTTCCCTGGTGGTAATCAGTCTATTCAGGTTTTCTGTTTCTTCTTGAGTTAGCCTTGGAAGGTTGTATGCCTCTAGAAAATTGTCCACTTCTTCCAGATTTTCAAATTTGTTGGCACATAGTTGGTCATAGTAATTTCTTAAAATGTTTTGTATTTCTGTGGTGTCTGTTGTCACTTTTCCTCTTTCATTTCTGATTTTATTCATTTGGGTCCTCTCCCTCTTTTTTTGAATGAGTCTGGCTAAACGTTTGTCAATTTTGTTTATCTTCTCTAAGAACCAACTCTTGGATTCATTGATCTTTTGTGTTGTTTTTCTGGTTTCTATTTCATTGATTTTCGCTCTAATCTTTATTATCTCCTTCCTTGTACTCCCTTTGGGCTTATTTTGCTGTTCTTTTTCCAGATCCCTTAAGTGTGAAGATAAACTGTTGATTAGTGATCTTTCTTGTTTCTTTAGGTAGGCCTGCAATGCTATGAATTTCCCTCTTAGGACTGCTTTCGCGGCATCCCATAGATTTTGGGTCGTCGTGTTTTCATTTTTGTTTGTCTCAAGATATCTTTTGATTTCCTGCTTGATCTCCTAGTTGACCCATTCATTATTTAGTAACATGTTATTCAGCCTCCATGAATTTGTGTGTCTTCCAGTTTTTTTCCTGTAGTTCATTTCTAATTTCATAGCACTGTGGTCAGAGAAGACAATTGGTATGATTTCAATTTTCTTAAATTTATCAAGACTTGTTTTGTGGCCTAACATATGGTCTATCTTGGAAAATGTTCCATGTGCGCTTGAGAAGAACGTGTATTTTGCAGCATTGGGGTGAAATGATCTGAAAATATCGATTAAATCCAAGTGGTCCAATGTATCATTTAAGGCTGTTGTTTCCATATTGATTTTCTGTCTGGAAGACCTGTCCCTTGTTGTCAGAGGTGTGTTGAAGTCCCCTACTATGATAGTGTTACTGTTGATCTCTGTCTTTATGTCAGTCAATATCTGTTTTATATATTTAGGTGCTCCTATGTTGGGTGCATAGATGTTTACTAGGGTTATATCCTCTTGTCGGATCAATGCCTTTATTATTATATAGTGCCCATCTATGTCTTTTAATATTGTCTTCATTTTAAAATCTATTTTGTCAGATATAAGTATTGCAACTCCAGCTTTTTTCTCATTTTCTCATTTCCATTTGCATGAAATATCTTACTCCATCCCTTCACTTTCAGCCTGTGTGTGTCTTTTGATCTGAGGTGAGTCTCTTGTATACAGCATATACAAGGGTCTTGCTTTCTTATCCACTCAGCCACCCTATGTCTCTTGAATGGAGCATTTAATCCGTTTACATTTAAAGTGATTATTGATAGGTACATAGTTATTGCCATTTTAAAATTTGTAGTCAGATTGTTTTCATTTTTCTTTTATTTACAGAAGTCCTTTTAGTGTTTCTTGCAATGACGGCTTGGTGGTAATAAATTCCTTTAGTTTTATTCTTTTCTGGGAAGCTCTTTATCTCTCCATCAACTTTAAATGATAGCCTTGCTGGATAAAGCAATCTAGGTTGTACACCTTTGTTTTCCATCACTTTTAGTATCTCCTGCCACTCCCTCCTGGCCTTCAATGTTGCTGTAGAAAAGTCGTTTGATAGTCTTATGGGAGTTCCCTTGTATGTAACCCATTGTCTTTCTCTTGCTGCTTTTAGGATTCTCTCTTTGTCTTTAACATTTGCCATTTTAACTATAATGTGTATTGATGTGGACCTGCTTGGGTTTATCCTGGTTGGAACTCTCTGCACCTCCTGGACTTGTATGTTGGTTTCCTACATCAGGTTAGGGAAGTTTTTGGACATTATTACTTCACATATGTTCTCAATCCCTTGCTTCCTCTCTTCACCTTCTGGCATTCCTATGATGTGCATGTTGTTGCGCTTGATGTTATCCCAGAGGTCTCTTAAACCATCTTCATTGTTTTTTATTCTTTTTTCTTACTGTTGTTCTGTTTGGGTGATCTCTGCTAACGTGTCTTCTAAGTCGCTGATTGGATCCTCTGCTTCATCTAACCTGCTGTTAATTCCTTCAAGTGAGTTCCTTATTTTGGTAATTGTGTTCTTTAGTTCTAACTGGTTGTTCGTTATGATTTCTACATCCTTCTTTATGTTGTCTCTAAGCTCCTTAAACATTCTTATCATCAGTGTTCTGAACTCTGTCTCTGATAGGTTGGTTACCTGTGTTTCATTTGGTTCCACTTCTGGAGATTTCTTCTGTTCTTTTATTTGGGACATGTTTCTTTGTTTCCCCATTCTGGCTGACTCTGTGTTTGCTTTGATGTATTAGGTAGATCCCCTAGAGTTCTTAGTTCTTGCTGAGTTATCTTATGTAGTATGTGCCCTTTATATTTGACTTGCACTACTTCGTTCTTCTCCTCTGCGTGTGCTCCAAAGGTGACTCTTGTGTTGTGTATATTGTCCTGTTAAAGAAGATCTTTAATTGCTTTTCGCTTGTGAGTAGGTGGGGTTAACTCCTAGGTTGACTAGTTGTGAGACCTGGCTCTGCCCACCGCAGGGTGTGTTCTGCTGCGTGAGGGTTGACTGCTTAAATGTGGTTTGGCCTCTATGGGCTCTTCTGCCTGTAGAGAATTCCCTCTGGGCGTGTCACTTGCAGGTTAAACACGGTAGTACTCTGGTTTGGTCTGGAGTTGGCCTCTGGATATGTTGAATCTTGTGCCTCTTAAGCTGGGCCATGGTAGGGCAATTTCAGAACAAATCACCAAGCACAACAACAACAACAACAAAGAAAAAATCAAATACATTCACATGTAAAAACAACCGACAACCCCCACTCAGCACAGGCAAAGATATCAAAGATATAAAGACAAAACAAAACAGAACAAAATAAAAAGCAGCACCAGTCTTGGTTTAAGCCCACCAAGTAATCTCCTGGTTGTCCTCTGCTATACCAAAGATTCCCCTGCGTGTTGTGCAGGTAGAGCCGGTCACCTGGTGCCCAGAGTGACGTTGGGACTGCAGATTTAGATGTGTGAAGCTGAGGGGTCTAGATAGTAGTTTTTACAAAGTCATTGCAGTTTCTGCCCTTGCCTACACATATGCGCACTGAGAGTAGCACCATCAGCCCTGTGTCCAGTTCTCCTTAGTCTTAGGGCACTTCTTCCGTGTGTGTGTGTGTGTGTGTGTGTGTGTGTGTGTGTGTGTGTGGCGGGTGGGAGATTTCTGAGCTGCTGAAAGCCCAGAGCTGTGTCTGCCACTTACTGCTGATCCCTGGGAGTGCCTCCGCAGTTGTAATTGCCCTGCCCTAGGCAGGCCTGAAAGGGTGGGGCTGGGGATGGAGGGGTCTTCTCTCTCCCAGCCCAGCTGTGTCACATTCTTCCCGCAGGCTAGAAAAGGTGGTGGCTGGGGGTGGAGGGGTCTCTTCTCTCCTAGCCCAGCAAAAATCACACTCTTCCCAGCCTCTTCCCTGGGTCAGAGCTGCACTCCGGTCTTCCCAGAGCCTGAGCACTAAGGCTCCTCTGTAATCTGACACTACTCCTCAGTTCAGGGGCCAGTTTAAGTCTCTGGAAGGGCACGGATAGGATTGGAAGGGGGGGGGTCCATGTATGGAGTTTTTGTCCTTTGTCCGGCCTAGGGCCCAACTGGAGGGATCAGCTGAGGTTATTGCCTCAAATGCTGGATATGCTGCCCCCTCGGCAGAAGAGATCAGCTGTGGGACTCAGGGAAAGAGCCCACCTCCTGGCTTTTGTGTTCTCTGTTCCGTCCTGGGATCCTCTGCATCTCTGCAGCTGCGGATGCCGGCCGCTTCTCCACTCTGCTCCCTTCCCTCTTCCCCTGCTCGCCCAATTTGCCCACCTGCAAGTCCATTATTGTATTTTGAATGACAGCAGGATCTATATTGATATCTCATACTTTACTTCTGATACTGATGATTTGTATATAATCTCTTTTCATTTTTACCAGTCTTGCAAGAAGTTTGTCAATTTCATTTGTTGATTTTCCCCAAAGAACCAGATTTTTACTTCATTTAATTTTCTCTATAATCTCGCTATTTCAATTCCATTGAATTTAGCTCTTTATTACTTCCTTCTTTGTGCTTGCTTTGGATTATATTGTTTTTCTTTTTCTGGATCCTTGATGTAGGAATTTCATTATTGACTTGAGACCTTTCTTCATTTCAAATGTAAGCATTTAGTGTTATAAATTTCTCTCTCAGCACTGCTTTAGCTGCATGTTACATATCTCTACATACTACATTTTCATTTTCCTTCAGTTCTAAGCATATTTTTAAAATTTCCTTTGAGACTTTATCTTTGATCCATAGATTATTTAGAATTATGCTGTATAATTTTCAAGTGCTTAGAGACTTTCTTCTTGTTTTTCTGTTCTTGATTTCTAGTTTGATTCCATTGTGCTCAGAAAATAGATTGTGTCATTTGAATTCTTTTAAATTTGTTGACATTACATTTATGGACAAGCACATAGTCTGTCTTAGTAAATGTTCTGTGGGTGCTCGGGGCGGGGGGGAAGTGCATTCTGCTGTTAAAAAGTGGAGTGTTGTATACTTTAAAACACTATGAATGCTCACCAAGATAGACCAGGCTCTGAGCCATAAAACAATCCTCAACAAATTTAAAAGAATAGAAGTTATACAATGTCTGCTGTCAGACCACAATGGAGTTAAAGTAGAAATCAATAACAAAAAGACTATTGGAAAGTCCAAAACTACATGGAAATTAGATAGCACACTTCTAAATAACACATGGGTCAAGAAGAAATCTCAGGAGAAATTTGAAAAAAATTTGAATTAAATGAAAATGAAAACACATCTTAACAAAATTTGTAGTATGCAGCAAAAGCAGTGCTAAAAGGGAAAATTGCATCGTTGAATGCATATATTAGAAAATAAAAAGATCTAAAATCAATCATCTAGGGGTGGACAGGTGGCTCAGTTGATTAGAGCGCGGGCTCTGGGCAATGGGGCTGCCGGTTCAATTCCCACATGGGCCAGCGGAGCTGTACCCTCTGCAAATAGAATGAAGTCAATGAGCTGCCGCTCAGCTCACAGGTGACCAGATGGCTCAGTTGGTTGGAGCGTGGGCTCTTAACCACAAGGTTGTCGGTTCAACTCCTTGGCTCCCCCAAGGTAAGGTGGGCTGCGCCCCCTCCAACTAACAGCAGCAACTGGACCTGGAGCTGAACTGCGCCCTCCACAACTAAGACTGAAAGGACAACAACTTGACTTGGAAAGTCACGGAAGTACACACTGTTCCCCAATAAAATCCTGTTCCCTTTCCCCAATAAAATTTTTAAAAATAAATAAAATAAAATAAAAATCAATCATCTAAGCCAGGGGTGTCCAAACTGTGGCCTGCAGGCCAACTGCAGCCTGCAATTCATTTTTAATTGGCCCGCAGCAAATTCCAAAAATATATTTAGTTTACTTAAATAAACCAGGTGAGGCAACACATATTTTACCTTGAGTGAGTGACCCGGCTGATTGTGTATTTTATGGCATATAGCCCTTGGTGAAAAACGTTGAAAACAGTTTGGACACCCCTGAGCTAAGCTTACACCTTAGGGAACTAGAAAAAAAAAAAACCAGGACATTAAATACAAAGTAAGCAGAAAAAAGGAAATAATAAAAATTAGGCAAGAATCAATGAGCTTGAAAACAAGAAATCAATAGAGAAAACTAATGAAATCAAAACTGGTTATTTGAAAAGATCAATGAAATTAATAATAATCTAGTCAGGCTAACTTAGGAAAAAAATACAGAAGACACAAATTACTACTATCAGAAATCAAAGAGAGCCATTACTACAGATTCCATGGACATCAAAAAAGATAATAAAGAAACACAAAGAACAACTGTACGCCCACAAATTAAATAACTTAGGTGAAATGAACCAATTCCTTGAAAGGCATATCTGACAAAGGACTTATCCAATACATACAAAGAATTCTTAAAGTTCAATAATAAGAGAAACAACCGCACAAACACACACACACACACACACACACACACACACACACAAAGGACGAGATCCGGATCTCGTCCTTTGGCAAATGGTGGCATAAGGTGAGCTTCTGTAAAGCTCCCCTGGAATTTACAACTAATCGAACAACAATAACTCCACAAAGGACTCCCTGCACAGCAGACAGGCAAGACAAAGAGGCCCACTACTGAATTCACCTAAAGGTGGGCGAATCGCGCCAGTGGGGGAGGAGGGAAGGGAGAAGTGTGGAGACGGAGCTGGGCGGGCACAGGACACAGACCTAGCTCAGTGCTCCGAGCTCGCTGCATCCTGGAACTAACGCAGCTGCGGGACAGGGAAGAATTCGGACTGCTAGGGTTCCGTTTATAGCCCATAGGGCTGAGGGGGCAGCATATAACATGGCTGAACCCAACGCTCATGGCAGAGACCTCAGAGGAAAGACTGAGGGAAGAAAGCTGAAAATGGTGGTTTAAGCCCTCACTGCCGAGCAGAGAACGGAAGCCTTAGGCACTGAGACTAGCCGCCCCCTCCCTACCCTCCCAGAGCTCACCCTGCCCCCACCTGCCCGGTGCTACAAGTGGAACAGTAGGAGTGTCAGATAAAAAGAACAGAATATTTGCTATTCCTAGAACTGTGGACCGCAGACACAGATTCGCACCCCAACTAGTTCAGGCAAAGGGGAGGGAGCTGTGGAAGCAGGACCAGCTGTGGTGGTGGTCGCCGCCATTGCTCTGGGCCACCTCTCACATCTCACCCCGCCCCTGGCCCCACCTATCTGGGCAGATCCCTGCAGGAGTAAAGAGAACTGCTGAAACAAACGGGCTTTGAATCTGGTGCAGGAAGAGCTTTGGAACTTCAAAAGCTGTCCGCATACCCACACGGACACTGCGCCCTGTGACCCAGGCAAACTACTAACAGAGGAGAACCCTGTCTCCCAGGGAATCCCCCCATTGTGTGAGAAGCTGGAATAGCGCAGAGAAAACATAGCACTACCTTGTATGAGAGAAAAAAAAGGCTGCAGTCGGAGAGAAAATAAAACATTCTACCGACAACTACTGGAAAACAAAAGAAAGACCTCTTCCTATCAACCTGTTGTAGAAGCCACTCCTGTAGATGTCTAGGAAGAGAAATAATAAATCAGTAATTGCCATGACTAACCAAGGCAACAAGACAGCTCAGAAAGAAAGTGAAAAGTCTCCAGAAAGGGAACTTAAAGATATGGAAATATGTGACTTAAATGACAGAGAATTCAAGATTGCAGTTCTGAAAAAACTCAATGAGATGCAAGAAAACACAGAAAGGCAGTTTAATGAACTCAGAAACATCATCAAAGAATAACATGAACATTTTACGAAAGAGATTGATATTTTAAAGAAGAACCAAATAGAATTTCTGGAGATTAGGAACTCAATAGAAGAAATTAAGAATGAAATAACCAGCTTAGGTTGTAGAGTTGACCAGATGGAGCAAAGAATCAGTGACATCGAAGATAGAAACCTGGAAATTACACAGATGGAAGAAGAAAGAGACTCGAGACTTAAAAGAGATGAAAGAAGTCTACAAGAATTTTCTGACTCCATCAGAAAAAGCAATATAAGAATAATGGGCATACCAGAAGGAGAAGAAAGAGAGAAGGGAACAGAGAATATATTCAAACAAATTGTTGATGAGAACTTCCCAAACTTGTGGACAGAACTGGATCCTCGTATCCAAGAAGCAAATAGAACACCTAATTACCTCAATCCCAACAGGCCTTTTCCAAGGCACACTGTATTGAAACTGTCTAAAATCAACGACAAAGAAAGAATCCTCAAGGCAGCCAGGGAAAAGAAGACGGTAACTTACAAAGGAAAGCCCATTAGATTATCATCAGATTTTTCAGCAGAAACTCTACAAGCCAGGAGGGAGTGGAACCAAATATTCAAACTATTGAAAGAGAGAAATTATGAGCCAAGAATCATATATCCAGCAAAGATATCCTTTAGATATGAAAGAGGAATAAAGACCTTTCCAGACATACAGAAGCTGAGGGAATTTTCTAATACACGACCTGCACTACAAGAAATACTAAAGGAGGCTATTCCACCACCATCAACAGGGACAATTTGTGGCAAGCAAAACATAAAAAGGGGGAGAGTAAAGGTCTGAACCGTAATAGGGGAATGGAGAAAGTAAGCGTGCTGAAGAAAATGTAATACTCTAAATATCAAACTTTCTTTTACATAAACTTAAGTGTAACCACTCAAAAAAAAATCGAGAACTGAAATATATACTGTAATAAAAGAAGAAAAAGTGAAACCCAAGGTCAGCAGAAGAAAGGAAATAACAAAAATCAGAACAGAACTCAATGAAATAGAGAACAAAAAGACAATAGAAAAAATTAATGTGACAAAGAGCTGGTTCTTTGAAAAGATTAACAAAATTGACAAACCCTTGGCTAGACTTACTAAGATAAAAAGAGAGAAGACACTGATTAACAAAATCAGAAATGAAAAAGGGGAAGTTATCACGGACACCACAGAAATAGAAAGGATCAAATGACAATCCAAGAATACTATGAAGGACTATATGCCACCAAATTCAATAACCTAGAAGAAATGGACAAGTTCTTAGAAACATATAGCCTTCCAAGTCTGTACCATGAAGAACTGGAAAATCTAAACGGACCAATCACCAGTAACAAAATTGTATCAGTCATCCAAACCCTTCCCAAAGCAATATTCCTGGACCAGATGGCTTCACTAGTGAATTCTACCAAACCTTCAAAGAGGATCTAATACCAATCCTGTTCAAACTCTTCCAAAAAATTGAAGAAGAGACAGTACTCCCTAACTCATTTTATGAGGCCAACATTACCCTGACACCAAAACTTAGTAAGGACAACACAAAAAAAGAAAACTGCAGACCAATATCTCTGATGAATACAGATGCAAAAATCCTAAACAAAATTCTAGCAAATCGAGTGCAACAATGCATTAAAAGATTATTCATCACGACCAAGTAGGGTTCATCCCTGGGGCACAAGGATGGTTCAACATCCGTAAATCCATCAATGTGATACATCACATAAACAAAATAAAGGACAAAAATCATATGATTATATCAATTGATGCAGAAAAAGCATTTGACAAGATACAACATCCATTTATGATTAAAACACTTAATAAAATAGGTATAGAAGGAAAATACCTTAACATATAAAGGCCATATATGACAAATGCTCAGCTAATCTCATAATTAATGGTGAAAAACTGAAGCCCTTTTCTCTACATTCAGGAACACGACAGGGCTGTCCCCTATCCCCTCTGCTTTTCAACATAGTGTTGGAAGTCCTTGCCAGAGCAATCAGACAAGAGAAAGAAATAAAAGGCATCCAAATTGGGAATGAAGTAGTTAAATTACCACTCTTTGCACATGACATGATGCTATATACAGAAAACCCTAAAGACTCAACCAAAAAACTATTAGAAACAATCAACGAATACAGTAACGTTTCTGGCTATAAAATCAATGTACATTGCATTCCTATATACTAACAATGAAATCTCAGAAAAAGAAATTAAAAAAACAATTCCTTTTGCAATTGCATCAAAAATAATAAAATACCTAGGAATAAACTTAACCGAGGATGTGAAGGACCTATATGCTGAAAACTATAAGACATTTTTGAAAGAAATTGAAGAAGACACAAAGAAATGGAAATACATTCAGATCTCAGGGATTGGAAGAATCATCATAGTTAAAATGGCCATATTACCCAAAGAGATATACAGATTTAATGCAATCCCCATCAAAATCCCAATGGCATTTTTAAAAGAAATAGAACAAAAAATCATCAGATTTGTTTGGAACCACAAAAGACCCCGAATAGCCAAAGCAATCTTAAGAAAAAAGAACAATAATGGAGGTATCACACTTCCTGACTTTGGCTTGTACTACAGGGCTACAATAATCAAAACAGCATGGTACTGGCAGAAAAACAGACACATTGACCAATGGAATAGAATTGAGAACCCAGAAATAAAACCACATAAATATGGACAGATAATTTCTTTCTCCTTTTTTTTAAATTAAATTTATTGGGGTGAAGTTGTGGTATATATACACAATGGAAAGATAATTTTTGACAAAGGAGCTAAAAACATACAATAGAGGAAAGACAGCCTCTTCAATATATGGTGCTAGGAGAATTGGATAGCCACGGGCAAAAGAATGAAACTGGACTGCTATTTGTCACCATATACCAAAATTAATTCAAAATGGATCAAAGACTTAAGCATAAGACCTGACACAATAAACTGCATAGAAGAAAACATAGGTACTAAACTTACGGACCTTGGGTTCAAAGAGCATTTCATGAATTTGACTCCAAAGGCAATGGAAATAAAAGCTAAAGTAAACGAATGGGAATATATGAAACTTAAAAGCTTCTGCACAGCAAAATAAACCATCGACAAAATAAAGAGCCAACCAACTGAATGCGAGAAGATTTTTGCAAACAGTGCCTCCGATAAGGGGCTAATATCCAATATATACAAGGAACTCATGCAACTCAACAACAAAAAAACAAACAACCCAATTTGGGCAGAGGACCTGAAGAGATATTTCTCCAAAGAGGACATACAAATGCCAAATAGACATATGAAAAAATGCTCAACATCAGTAATCATCAGAGAAATGCACATAAAAACCACAATGAGATAACACCTCACCCCAGTCAGAATGGCTATCATCAACAAGACAAATAGTAACAAGTGTTGGAGAGGCTGTGGAGAAAAAGGAACCCTCATACACTGTTGGTGGGAATGCAGACTGGTGCAGCTGTTATGGAAGGCAGTGTGGAGGTTCCTCAAAAAATTACGAATAGAATTACCATATGACCCAGCAATCCCTCTCCTGGGTATCTACCCAAAATTCTGAAAACATTTATCCATAAAGACACGTGTGCTCCAATGTTCATTGCAGCTTTGTTTACGGTGGCCAAGACATGGAAACAACCAAAATGTCCTTCGATAGATGAATGGATAAAGAAGTTGTGGTATGTATACACAATGGAATCCTATTCGGCAGTAAGAAAAGATGATATAGGAACATTTGTGACAACATGGATGGATCTTGAGAGTGTAATGCTGAGCGAAATAAGTCAGACAGATAAAGCAGAGAATCATGTGATTTCAGTGATCACCAGAGGGTAAGGGTTGTGGGGGGTGGGAGATTAGGGTAAGGGGGATCAAATATATGTTGATGGAAGAAGAACTGACACTGGGTGATGAACACACAATGGGATTTATAGATGATGTAATACAGAATTGTACACCTGAAATCTATGTAATTTCACTAACAATTGTCAGCCCAATAAATTAAAAAAAAAAAAAAAAGCAGGACCAAAGACCTTAGCAGACTTTTCACCAAAGATGATATACAGATCGCCAATAAGCATATGAAAAGATGTTCCACATCACATGTCATCAGGGAAATGCAAATTAAAACAACAATGTGATACCACTACACATCCATTAGAATGGCCAAAATCCAGAACACTGACAATTCCAGATGCTGGCAAGGATTTTGAGCAACAGGAATTCTCATTCATTGCTGGTGGAAATGCAAAACGGTACAGCCACTTTGGAAGACTGCTTGCTTGTTTCTCACAAAATTAAACACAGTCTTACCATGCTATCCAGTAATTGTGCTCCCCAGTATTTACCCAAATTTGAAAACTTATGTCCACACTAAAATATGCACATGGATGTATATTGCAGCTTTATTTATAATTTCTTTTTTTTCTCTTTTATTTTTTTTTTCAGTTTCAGGTGTACCAAACAACATAATAGTTAGACATTTCAACCCCTCATAAAGTGATAATGCACCCCCAAACTAGTACCCCTCTAACATCTTATATAACTGTTACAATACCATTGACTATCTTCCCTATGTTGTACTCCACATCCTGTGACTATATCTGTATATTTAGTTATAGTTGACATTCAGTATTACTCTACTTCAGCTCTTCAGGTGTATAGCACATTGGTCAGGCATCTACACAGCCTATGACGTGATCCCCCTGATAAGTCCAGTGCCCATCTGGTACCTTACATGATCTTTACAACATTGTTGATTATATTTACCATACTGTATTAACTATTAAGTTGTATTTCGTAATGCCTTCACCTTTTTCACCCTGCCCCCAACTCCATTCCCATCTATCACCCAGATAGGTCTAGTACCTATCTGGCTCCATACCTAGTTATTACAATATTGTTGACTATATTCCTTATGCTATACCCTACATCCCCATGACTACTGCATAAAACCCAATTTGTACTTCTTAATCCCTTCCCCTTTCACCCGTCCTTACCCCCCTCCCATCTTAACACGTTGCGTACGGCGGGGTTTAAATCCCTCATACCCCTCTGTTCCGGCAGGTTTTTAAAAGAAACTGCTTTAAAATGCCCTCTTCTCTTTAAAGCGTAAATGCTTCTATGTCATTTATTATTTTTCTATGGAATTTTTTAGGATTTACTCACCTATGATGTTAGTAATTCCTCCTGGTGTGATACTGCAGAAAGCAGCTTCCTTTGTTATTAACGAAACACAAATAATTCAATAAAATGTGCAAAGTAAAAAGAGTCAACAGTAAAAATGAGAATTCTCATTATCCGTCCTTAACACATGGCTCAGAAAAAATGAAGATTCTCGTGATCCGTACGCATCGTGTTAAAGAAGTCCCTCTAAGATTCCTTGTAATACTGGTTTGGTAGTGATGAACTCCTTCAGTGTTTTCTTTTCTGGAAAGCTTCTTATCTGTTCTTCAATTCTAAATGACAGCCTTGCTGGGTAGAGCAATCTTGGTTGTATGTCGCTGCTTGTCATCATTTGGAATATTTCCTGCCACTCCCTTCTTGCCTGAAAAGATTCTGTTGAGAAATCATCTGACAGTCTTATGGGGGCTCCTTGTAGGTAACTAACTGCTTTTCTCTTGCTGCTTTTAAGATTCTTTCTTTGTCTTTAACCTTTGCCATTTTAATTATGATGTGTCTCGGTGTTGGCCTCTTTGTGTTTGTCTTGTTTGGAACTCTCTGTGCTTCCTGGGCTTGTATGTCCATTTTCTTCACCAGGTTAGGGAAGTTTTCTGTCATTATTTCTCCAAATAGGTTTTCAATTCCTTGCTATCCCTCTTCTCCTTCTGGTATCCCTATAATGTGAATGTTGGTATGCTTGATATTGTACTGGAGGTCCCTTAAACTCTTCTCAATTTTTTGGATTCTTTTTTCTTTTTGCTGTTCTGGTTGGGTGTTTTCTGCTACCTTATCTTCTGCATCACTTGTTGGATCCTCTGCTTCATCTAATCTACTGTTGATTCTCTGTGATATATTCTTCATTTCCATTATTGTATCCTTTATTTCTGACTGAGGTTATTTTTTTATGGCTTCCATCTCCATTTTTATGCTTCCTATCTCTCTGTTGAAGTTCTCCCTGGTATCACTGATCATTCTTATAACCAGTGTTTGGAACTCTGCGTCTGATAGATTGCTTATCTCCGTTTCACTTAGTTCTTTTTCTGGAGCTTTGTTCTGTTCTTTTTCGGGGGGGCATGTTTCTTTGTCTCCCCATTTTGGCTGCCTCCCTGCATTTGTTTCTATGTATTAGGTAGGGCTGTTATGTCTTCCAGTCTTAGTAGCATGGCCTTATGTAGTAGGTGTGCTGTGGGGCTCAGTGGCACAGTCTGTCTGGTCACCTGAGCCATGCACTCCAGGTGTGTCCCTTGTGTGGGTTGTGTGTGCCCTCCTGTTGTAGTTGAGCCTTGGTTGATAATTGCACATCAGTGTGAGGGACTGACCCTTGGGCTCACTGGTTGTGAGGACTGGCCTTGACTACAGTGGAAGAGTTGTTGTGCAGGGGCTGAACCTATGGAGCAGGATCTGCCTCAGCAGGAATTGTGCCTGCCCAATCCGCCCCTTGGGTGTGTCATACTTGGTGGCGGCTGGGTGATGCTCCAGCTCATTTTGAAGCTGGCCACTGGGGGCGCCAGCCCCAGGACCACCTTGGAGCGGCTTAGCTGTAAGTCTTCTTCAGCCACAGCCTGTGCCCACCCACGGCCACCCAGCAGAAGCCAGAAAGAAATCCACAGATGGCTGACACCCATGTTGTGCTTGGAAGTGCTTTGAGAGGCCAAGCCGTGAACCAAGACCAGCTGCCGCTAGTGCCGGCTTAGGGCTGCTCAGCCAGAGGTACAGGACATGCTCAAGCCAGATGCTGCTTTTCTGGGTTCCGTGAACCTTTGAGAGACCCTAGGAAAGTCTGCAGTTTAAGCCAAGGCAGGTGGTCTGCACAAAAAAAACACCACTGAAAGCAGCCTGGATGTGCCCCAAAGTTGGGCGGGGTCAGATCTCAAATCACCAGGATGGGCCCAACAAAAGGCGGAGACTCAGAAATGGAGGCTGTCTGTGTTCGCACGCCAGGAGGGGGGAGGGCTCAACAAAGAAACAATGCCCCCCCCAGCTCCCCTGTCCAGGAGAAAGCCAGGTCTCCAGTCCCTGTCCTAAGCCAGAAAATTCAGTTTCTCCCCATACATCCCTGCCACCTTTCCAGCCACTGTCCCAGCGCTGGAGCTCAGAGCGAGTAATTCCACTGGTGCGTAAGTCTGTGCTCAGACCCTTTAAGAGGAGCACCTGTGAGTGCAGCTCCACTGTCTCACTCAGTCACAATTTCCCCTGGTTTTCACAACCAAAAATTATAGGGACTTCTCTCCCCGGCACTGGAACTCTGGCCTGGGGTGGGGCTGGCTCCTGTAGGGGTTGGGAGAGGGGCCCCCACAACCGAAATAGCCTTCCCGATCTTCAATGGTCACACGCGGGTGTGGGAACAGCCTGTCCTGCATCTCTGCCCTTCCTACCAGTCTGGAGGTGGCTTCTTCTGCATGTCCTTAGTTGAAAGGCTTCTGTTCAGCTTGATTTTAGGCGGTTCTCAATAATGGTTGTTTTGTAGATTAGTTGTAATTTTGATGTGGTCGTGAGAGAAGGTAAACACAGTGTTTACATACTGTGCCATCTTGGTTGTCCTTATTTATAATTTCTTAAACTTGGGCAACCAATATGTCCTTCCGTAGTTGAATGAATTAATTAAATATGGTACATTCAGACGATGGAATGCTATTCAGTGCTAAAAAGAAAAAAGCTATTGAGCCATGAAGAGACATGGAGGAAACTTAAATGCATATTACAAAGTGAAAGAACCCAATCTGGAAATCTACATACATGTGATTCCAACTCCTTGACATGCTGGAAAAGGAAAAACTATGGAAACAGTAAAAATATCAATGGTTGCAAGGGTTTAGCAGAGAGGAAAACAACTAGGTAGGTGGAGCACAGATAACTTTTAAGGCAGTAAAAATAATCTGTATGATAATACTGAGTTTCCCCGAAAATAAGACCTAGCCAGACAATCAGTTCTAACGCATATTTTGGAGCAAAAATTAAATAAGATCCAGTCTTATTTTACTATAAGACTGGGTATAATATAATATAATGTAATAAAATATAATACCGGGTCTAATATTATATAATATAATACAACACAACACAACATAACATAATATAATACCGGGTCTTATATTAATTTTTGCTCCAAAAGAAGCATTAGACCTGATTGTCCAGCTAAGTCTTATTTTCAGGGAAACGGTACAATGGTGGATACATGTCATTATACACTTTTCAAAATCCACAGACATTTTGTCTATTATATTAGGAAAGTCCTATCAAATTAAAAAGCTTCATACAACAAAAGAAACCATCGACAAAATAAAGAGGCAACCAACAGAATGTGAGAAGATATTTGCAAACAGTGCCTCTGATAAGGGGCTAATATCCAAAATAAATAAGGAACTCATACAACTCAACAGCAAAAAACAAACAACCCAATTAAAAAATGGGCAGAGGACCTGAATAGACATTTCTCCAAAGAGAACAAACAGATGGCCAATAGCCATATTAAATCTTTTATTTTAGCAGTCTTTTTTTATTAGTTTTTTTAAAAATTAGTTTCAGGTATACAAAACAATGTAATAGTTAGACATTTGTCATTTATATCCCTCACAAAGTGATAACCCCCCCCAATCTACTACCCCTCTGACATCGCATACAGCCATTTCATTTCCACTCTCTCTATTCCTAATGCTGTACTCCACTTCTTGTATTATATATATACACACATATATATAATTTAAATATATAATTACATATATAATTATATATATATATATGAAATTATATATATATATATATATATATTTATATATATATATATTTATATATATATAAAATTATACTTGACATTCATTATTGTTCAGCTTCAGGTGTACAGTGCAGTGATCAGGCATCTACATCATCCCTGAGGTGGTCTCCCTAATAAGACAAATGTCCATCTGACACCCTACAAAATCTTTACAACATTATTGATTATATTCCCCAAACTGACTTTCGTATCTCCATGGCAATCTTGTGGTTACCGATTGTGCTTTCTAATCCCCTCACCTTCTCCTTCATTCCCACCCATTTAGCAACCCTCAATTTTTCTTCTGTATCTATGAGACTGTTTCTGATTAGTTCTTTCGTTTATTCTTTTCTTTAGATTCCACATATAAGAGAGATCATATGGCATTTGTCTTTCTCTGTCTGACTTATTTCACTTAGCATAATATTCTCTAGGTCCATGCATATCATTGCAAATGGTAAGATTTTGTTCTTCTTTATGGCCAAGTAATACTCCATTGTATAAATGTACCACCGTTTCTTAATCCAGTCGTCTACTGATGGGTATTTCGGTTGTTACCATGTCTTAGGTATTGCGTATAGTGCTGCAATAAACATAGGGGTGCATAAATTTTTGTCAAATTCGAGTTTTGGATTTCTCTGAATAGATACCTAGGAGTGGAATTGCTGGGTCATAAGGTAGTTCCATTTTCAGTTTTTTGAGATACCTCCATACTGATTTCCATAGTGGCTGCACCAATCTGCAATCCCACCAACAGTGCACAAGGGTTCCCTTTCCTCCACATCCCCGCCAGCACTTCTTTTTTGTTGATTTATTGATGATACCCATTTTGACTGGTGTGGTGCGGTATCTCATTGTGTTTTTTATTTGCATTTCTCTAATGATTAGTGAGGTTGAGCATTTTTCATGTCTGTTTGCCATCTGTATGTCCTCTTTAGAAAAATGTCTCTTCATGTCCTCTGCCCATTTTTTAATTGGGTTGTTTGCTTTTTTGGAGTTGGGTGAGTTTTTTTAAAGTAAATTTTGGATAGTAACCCCTTATTAGACATATCATTGGCAAATATCTTTTCCCATTCAGTAGGATTCCTTTTTGTTTTATTGATGGTTTCCTTTGCTGTGAAAAAACTTTGAAGTTTGACGTAATCCCACATGTTTATTTTTTCTCTTACTTCCCTTGCCCAAGGGGATGTAGCAGTAAAAATATTACTACAGGGAATGTCTGTAAACTTTCTTCCTATATTGTCTTCTAGGAGTTTTATGGTTTCAGATTTTATATTTAAGTCTTTAATTCATTTTGAATTTATTCTTGTATATGGTGTAAGGAGGTGGTCCAGCCCTCATTTTTTTGCATGTATCTGTCCAGGCTTCCCAGCACCATTTATTGAATAAACTGGCTTTACCCCACCATAAATTCTTGCTTCCATTATCGTAGATTAAATGACCACATAGGCATAGATTTATTTCTGGTCTCTCTACTCTCTCCCATTGATCTATGTGTCAGTTTTTATGCCAGTACCATGCTGTTTTGATTACTGTAGCCTTGTAGTATATTTGATGTCAGGTATCGTTATACCTCCCACTTTGTTCTTATTTCTCAAGATTGCTGAGGCTATCTGGTGTCTCTTATCGTTCCATATACATTTTAGGACTATATGTTCTATGCCTGTGAAAAATGTCCTTGGTAGTTTGATAGGAATTGCATTGAATCTGTATATTCCCTCAGACAGTATGGACATTTTAATGATATTAATTCTTGTATTAATTCTTCCTACTCATGAACATGGTATGTGTTTCCATCTATTTATATTTTCTTTAATTTCTCTCTTCAGTGACGTATCATTTTCTGAGAACAGGTCTTTTACTTCTTTGGTTAAATTTATTCCTAGGTATTTTATACTATTTGAAGCAATTATAAATGGGACTGTTTTCTTAATTTTCTCCTTCTGACAGTTCATTATTGGTGTATACAAATGCAACTGATTTCTGAATATTAATTTTGTATCCTGCTGCTTTACTAAATTCATGTGTGAGTTCTAATAGTTTTTTGGTGGAGTCTTTAGGGTTCCCTATATGTAGTATCATACCATCTGCATATAATGACAATTTGACTTCCTCTTTACCAATTTGGATGTCTTTTATTTCTTTTTCTTGTCTGATTGCTGTGGCTAGAACCTCCAGAACTATGTTGAATAGAAGTGGAGAAAGTGGGCAACCTTGCCTTGTTCCTGATCTTAACGGGAATGGTTTTAGCTTGTCCCCATTGAGTATGATGTTAGCTGTGGGTTTGTCATATATGGCCTTTATTATGTTGCGATATGGTCCTTCTACTCCCACTTTCTAAGAGTTTTTTATCATAAATGGATGCTGGATTTTGTCAAATGCTTTTTCGGCATCTATTTATATGATCATATGATTTTTATTTTTCATTTTGTTAATGTGGTGTATCACATTAATTGATTTGCAGATGTTGAACCAACCTTGCATACCAGGGATGAATCCCACTTGATCATGGTGTATGATCTTTTTAATGTATTGCTGAATTCTGTTCGCTAATATTTTGTTGAGGATTTTTGCATCTACATTCATTAGAGATATCGGCCTGTAGTTTTCTTTTTTTGTAATCTATGTCTGATTTTAGGGTCAGGGTAATAGTGGCCTCATAAAAAGTGTTTGGGAGCCTTCCCTCCTTCCGGGTTTTTTTGGGATAGTTTGAGGAGAATTGGTGATAATTCTTTATTGAATGTTTTGTAAAATTCACCTGTAAAACCATCTGGTCCAGGGCTTTTGTTTGTTGGGAGATTGTTGATTACTGATTCAATTTCCCTGGTAGTAATCAGTCTATTCAGGTTTTCCGTTTCATCTTGAGTTAGCCTTGGAAGGTTGTATGCTTCTAGAAAATTGTCCATTTCTTCCAGATTGTCTAGTTTGTTGGCATATAGTCACTCATAGGAATTTCTTAAAATGTTTGTATTTCTGTGGTGTCTGTTGTCCCTTCTCCTCTTTCATTTCTTATTTTATTAATTTGGGTCGTCTCGTTCTCTCTCTCTCTCTCTCTTTTTTTTTTTTTTTTTTTGATGAGTCTATCTAAAGGTTTTCTGATATTGTTTATCTTCTCTAAAAACCAGCTCTTGGATTCATTGATCTTTTTTATTGTGTTTTTTTTTTTCCTTTTTGGTCTTTATTTCATTTATTTCCACTCTGATCTTTATTATCTTCTTCCTTGTACTCCTTTTGGCTTATTTTGCTATTCTTTTTCCAGATCCCTTAAGTGTGAAGATAAACTGTTGGTTAATGATTTGTCTTGTTTCTTTAGGTAGACCTGCATTGCTATGAATTTCCCTCTTAGGACTGCTTTTGCTGCATCCCACAGATTTTGGGTCATCGTGATTTCATTTTCGTTTGTCTCGAGACATCGTTTTATTTCTTCCTTGAATTCATTGTTGACCCATTCACTATTTAGTAACATATTTTTCAGCCTCCATGAATTTGTGTGTCTTCCATTTTTTTTCCTGTAGTTGATTTCTAATTTTCATAGCACGGTGGTCAGAAAATACAACTGGTATGATTTCAATTTTCTTAAATTTATTGAGACTTGTTTTGTGGCCTAACATGTGGTCTATCTTGGAAAATGTTCCATGTGTGCTTGAGAAGAACATGTATTCTGCAGCTTTGGTGTGAAATGCTCTGAAAATATCGATTAAATCCAACTGGTTCAATGTTTCATTTAAGGCCATTGTTTGCATATTGATTTTCTGTCTGGAAGAACGGTCCCTTGTTGCCAGAGGTGTGTTGAAGTCTCCTACTATGATAGTGTTACTGTTGATCTCTGTCTTTATGTCAGTTAATATATGTTTTATATATTTAGGAGCTCCTATGTTGGGTGCATAGATGTTTACTAGGGTTATGTCCTCTAGTTGGATCGATCCCCTTATTATTATGTAGTGCCCATCTTTGTCTTTTAATATATTCTTCATTTTAAAGTCTACTTTGTCACATATAAGTATTGCAATTTCAGCTTTTTTTTTTTTCATTTCCATTTGCATGAAATATCTTACTCCAACCCTTCACTTTAAGCCTGTGTGTGTCTTTCGATCTGAGGTGAGTCTCTTGTATACAGCATATGCAAGGGTCTTGTTTTCGTATCCTCTCAGCCCCCCTATGTTTTTGATTGGAGCACTTAATCCATTTACATTTAAAGTGATTATTGATAGGTACATAGTTATTGCCATTTTTTCATTTGTAGTTAGATTGTTTTCCCCTTTCTTCTGTTTAGAAAAGCCCTTTTAATATTTCCTGCCATGCTGGCTTGGCGGTAATACATTCCTTTCACTTATTTTTTTCTGGGAAGCTCTTTATCGCTCCCTCAATTTTAAATGACAGCCTTGCTGTATAAAGCAATCTAGGTTGTAGGCCTTTGTTTTTCATCACTTTGAATACCTCCTGCCACTCCCTTCTTGCCTGCAAAGTTTCTGTAGAAAAGTCATTTGATAGTCTTATGGGAGTTCCCTTGTATGTAACCCTCTGTCTTTCTCTTGCTTCTTTTAGGATTCTCTCTTTGTCTTTAACCTTTGCCATTTTAACTATGATGTGTCATGGTGTGGACCTGTTTGGGCTTATCCTGGTTGGAACTCTCTGCACTTCATGGGCTTGTGTGTCAATTTCCTAGACCAGGTTAGGGAAGTTTTCAGACATCATTACTTCAAATGTTCTTGATCCCTTGCTCCCTCTCTTCACCTTCTGGTATTCCTGTGATGCGCATGTTATTGCACTTGATGTTATCCCAAAGGTCTCTTAAACCATTTTCGTTGTTTTTCATTATTTTTTCTTTTTGTTTTTCCGCTTGGGTGACCTCTGCTAACTTGTCTTCTAAGTCGCTGATTCAATCCTCTGCCTCATCCAACCTGCTGGTAATTCTTTCAAGTGTGTTCTTTATTTCATTCTAACTGGTTGTTCATTATGATTTCTCTATCCTTCTTTATATCATCACTAAGCTCCTTAAACATTCTTATCATCAGTGTTCTGAACTCTGTCTCTGATATGTTGGTTACCTCTATTTCATTTGGTTCCAATTCTGGAGGTTTCTTCTGTTCTTTTACTTGGGACATGTTTCTTTGTTTCCCCATTCTGGCTGACTCTCTGTGTTTGCTTTGATGGATTATGTAGCTCTCCTAGGGTTCTTGATCTTTGCTGGTTGATCTTATGTAGTATGTTTCCTTTATATTTGTCTTGTACAACTACCCTATTGTCCTGTATGTGTGCTCCAAAAGTGACCCTTGTGTTGTGTATATTGGCCTGTTAAAGTTGAGCTTTAATTGCTTTTGGCTTGTCAGTAGGTGGTATTAACTCCTAGGCTGACCAGTTGTGAGACTTGGCTCTGCCCACAGTGGATGATTTGCTGCATGAGGGTTGACTGCTCAAATGAGTGTAGGCCCCTTTGGCCCCTTATTCCTATAGAGCATTCCCTCCGGGTGTTTGACTTGTAGGTCAAACCTGATAATACTCTGGTTTGGTCTGGAATTGGCCTCTGGGTGTGTTGAATCATGTGCCTCTTGGGTTGGGCCCTCGTGTAGAGCAATTTCAGAACAATGTAAATCACCGAGCACAACAACAAAGAAAAAACCATATACACTCACATGTGAAAACAACTAATAACACACACTCAACACAGGCAAAAATATCAAAAATACAAAAGGAAAAAAAAGGCAGTGCCAGTCTTGGCTTAAGACCACCAAGCAATCTCCAGGTTGCCCTCTGCTGTACCAAAGAGTCCTGTGCGTCTTGTGCAGGCAGAGCCAGCCACCTAATGCCCAGAGTGACCCTGGCACTGCAGTTCTAGATGAGTGGGGTTATAGTGTATGGATGGTAGTTTTTACAAAGTCAGTGCAGTGTCTGCTGTCGTCTGCACATACGCTCACTGAGAGTAACACAGCCAGCCCTGTGCCCAGGTCTCTTGAGTCTTAGGGCACTTCTTCTGTGGCGGGGGCGGGGGTGGAGGGCGAAAAATTTCTGAGCTGCTGAAAGCCCGGAGCTGCCACTGCCACCTGCTTCTGACCCCTGGGTGTGTCTCTGCAGTTGTAATTGCCCTGCCCTAGGCAGGCCAGAAAAGGTGGGGGCTGGGTGTGGAGGGGTCTTCTGTCTCCCAGCCCAGCAGTGTCACAATATTCCCAGCCTCTTTCCTGGGTCACGACTGTAAACTGGGTCTTCCCAGAGCCTGAGCACTACAACTCCTCTGCAATCTGACACTACTCCTCAGTTCAGGGACCAGCTTGAGACTCTGGAAGGGTGGGGGTAGGATTGGGAGAGGTGGGGTGGGGCCCAGGTATTGCATTTACTTCTTTGTCTGACCGAGGGCCCAGCTGGAGATCTCAGCTGAGTTTCCTGTCTCAAATACTGGATATGCTGCTCTCTCGGCAGGAGAGATCAGCTGTGGGATGCAGGGAAAGAGCCCATCTCCTGGCTCTTGTGATCTCTGGTCTGTCCTGGGGCCCCCTGCGTCCCTGCAGCCACAGATGCGGGTGGTGTCTCCACACTGCTCCCTTCCCTCTTCCCCTGCTTGCCCAGTTTGCCCACTGTCATGCAGGGTGTCATGCGGCGTCTCTGGTCCCACTCCCCACACTGCTTTCTGGGCTCTGTCCCCACACCCACCTTCAAGTAATCCTCATGCGAGTTTCTTAGCTATCTTGTGTGATGAGCAGAGAGTCCTTTGATGAGTTATAGATGTCCAATTTGTGGTAAGTTCCGGAGGAGAACTCAAGAAGTCTGCCTCGCTGCCGCCATTCCTATGATGGCACCTCAGCAGTCTTTTTTATTTTATGTTTTCTTTATGTTTCACACACAGGCCTAAACCTTTTGTGTGCTGTGGTTCTAATGCTAATTTAATTTTCAGAGTCTTTGCAGTGCTGTTTTGGTCTGTTTGGTTTATCTTGTGTCACTATAGCTTCCATTTGTCCCTGATCTTGTTGGCTGACGGGGTGGAAGAGTTTCCTCTGGTCAGGCAGCTAGGTGTTTCTCAGTGGGGATCGGTATGGTAGGATACTCTTAGTGGCGTTGTCTTGAGAGAAGTGCTATAGGGCCCATACCAATGCAGCACCTTCTAACTCTATGCCATTTTCCTCTTACCAATATTCTACTCCCCATGCTTTCCTGGTTCCCATAATGCCTCCCCCCAAAATAAAACTGGCCTACAGAAAGTGACTACTTTTCTGATGGAAACTTCATTGGAGAAAGTTAAGTGGCTCTCTCCTGCTCTCAAAGAACCCATCTCATTTCTCCTGGAAGTTAGTGATAGTCATCTCTGGCTATGCCTAAGTGACGACTTCCAAATGTTTTTAAAGTGTCCAAAATAAAAAAAGAATAAAATGGGGATTTGGTCACCATTAAAATTTCCAGAAACTTGCCACTAAAAATAGAGTATTGGAAGATAATATTTCGCCATCATTTTATCCTCTGGTTTGGGTCCCAATATTTTTTATGGGATTGGCTAATCATGGGAACTTATGACCAGGTAAGGCAGAAAACTAAAATAATAATAAAAATAAAACCCCTTTAAAGGCTGTTCTCAACAAAAGTGTTTGCAGGCAGAGTAAGCACAGTTCTCACACAAGGCAAGCCATGGAAGAGGCCATGGTGCCTATAAAAAAATATCTGTTGAGCACCTGTTTTGTGTCACAAATAGTGCTCCCACTGGGGAAACAATAATGAACAAGACAGATGCCATCTCTCCCTGCCATGTCAACACAGTAGGTAGCCATTTATAGCACAGATCAGAGTGAAGGCAAATGAAAATCAAGAATTTGGGAACTATGAATGTGATTCAAACATTTTAAACTTTTTAAATAGAAGACAACATTTTATAAATAATTTGAAATCTTTAAAAGCTCAACAATATCACCTTTGAATAAGGATGGTAACAACCTCCAAATCTACTGTGAGACAATATATTTTTAAGAATACTCCACATTGTCCTATAAATAGGTAACAACTGGCAAGGCAATATTTCCAGACCATCTTATTGCCCAGATTCCCAATGCACAGGTCCATAATTAATTCTTAAATTCTGAAGAAAAGATGGTTTTCAGAAATTGTCCATCCCTAATATAGTGACAATACACTTCAGAGCTAAGAGCTATATATTTCCAGATGAACTTTTAAAAAATGTTACCTCATTCAATTAGTGCTCATTACTTAAACCTCTGAGATCATCCTCTAGCCCAGTGCTGTGCAACAGGACTCTCTGTGATGACAGAAATGTTCTGTCTCTGTACTGTCCGATTCACTAGCCATTACTTACGTGCAGTTATACAGCACCTGAAATATGGTTTAGTGTGACTGAGGAACTGAATTTCTAATTTTACTTAATTTAAATTTCTTTAAATTTAGATAGCCACATGTGAATAGTGAACAGTGCAAATTTAGTCTTACATTGAAGGTGATTCTGTGTCAGGGGGAAAAAAGTCCCCTTCCTTTGGATTAATTTTGTCTAAATTGAGAAGCTGTTTAGAAATACAAAAAGGCAGAAAAATCTCTACATTAACCAGATTGTGAATACATAGGAAAATAAAGATTGGTACCTGATGTAAACAAAAGTCAAGATTGCAATTTCACTCATCACCTGACTGAATGAACAAAATGCATATGTGGTTGAACTATGTGAGACTGTTTTTAAAAATCAGTGCATATTATTAAAGGAAAATAATCCAAGGTGCATGCACATAAATTAATCAATTCTCTAAAAAGATTTTAAATGCCTCGAGTTTTGGTAATGATTATTCATTCAATTATTTAACATCTGCAACGTGGCAGGCACTGTGCTTACAGGGGGAATATACTACAACAAAAGTATCCCCCAGATAGCCGTATTTAACCTGATGCATTTGAAATGATTTAATTTCCAGCAATTTCATCGGTAATTGCATCATTTTTGAATTAGAAAAATAATATCACCAAAAGATCACTCACTTTTTGGATTTAACTGCAAAACCAAAGTTCAAATATATTACTGCTTTAAAATGCATAGCACGCTTCTCCAGGAAATGGAAATGACATCAACATATATTTCCAACAGATGACTAACATATATTACAAGCACCTAATACGATATGTGTGAAATTTTTGTAGAAGACATCTTTGATTAAAATTTTTTTTCTGAAGTGGAATTTAACCTAAGAGTTCCTAAGTAATCATCAGAAAGATTTTGCTTAAAATAAAATTTGTCTTGCTTAGTTGTACAGAAAATTGATTTTAAATGTGTATATGAAATCATATCTGGATAATTGAAGTCTGTGAAAGTAATTCATTCGTTTTTCCCCCCATCTTTATTTACATATGATTGACATATAACATTGTGTAAGTTTAAAGCGTACAAAGTGTTGATTTGATACATCTATATATGATAAAATAATTACCACTATAGCATTAATTAACACTTTCATCACATCATGTAATTACCATTTCTTTTTTGTGGTGACAACACTTAAGATCCATTCTCTTAGCAACTTTCAAATATACAATACAGTATGGTTAACTATACCATATTTCCCCAAAAATAAGACCTAACTGGAAAATAAGCCCTAGCATGATTTTTCAGGAGGACATCCCCTGAACATAAACCCTAATGCATCTTTTGGAGCAAAAATTAATATAAGACCGGGTCTTATTTTCGGGGAAACACGGTAGTCACTGTGCTGTACATTAGATCCCCAGAACTTATCTATTTTTTAACTGAGAGTTTGTACCCTTTGACCAAAATCTCCCCATTTTCCTCACCCACCCACCCATCCTGGTAACCACCACTCTACTCTTTGTGTCCATGAATAAGTGCGATCATACAGTATTGTCTTTACCTGACTTATTTCACTTAGCATAATGCCCTCAAACTCCATCCACGTGACAGTTGGTGGGATTTTGGAAGGGAATTCATTCTTTCAATAAACATTTCCTTTGTGCCCACTATGTGCCTGGCACCATGATTGACACCAAAAACATGACATTTTTTCTTGACCAGGAAACAAATTCAGATAACATTACACATTGATGGAAAAATTACCAGTTGCCTCACAGCCATATCTGGATCAACTGATGGACATTAGTAAGGCCAAGTACATGTTACTGAAATCTTTCTCAGACTTCCATATGTATGTAAGCATGGCAAATAACAATACACAAAGGGTGCCAAAAAAAGTACACACATTTTAAGAAAGGAAAAACCTGTATTAAAATTACACTGATGGTAACCACTTTGAGCACCTCTTGTAATTGCAGAAGTCAAATGTGACTTGTATTCATCTTTTGTTATCAGCATATATTGAGTAATACAATTTTAATATAGTTTTCCTTACTTAAAATGTGTATGCATTTTGGGGAACCCTCTGTATTATACCACATATCCATTTTATCTGTTAGACTGACACTGCCATATTTTGCTTCGGGCCAGTTAGATTGTATATGTATAGATACATACATACGCTATCCGCCAACAAAACCAGTTACACAGTAATTTAAGAACAAAGGCTCTGAAATATTTATTGATCATTCTGATTGGACCTTATTCTAAAAGTCACAATCAAGTAAAACCCTGACATCATCTAGGTAATTTTTTAATCAATAAAAATTGCATGCAAGGAATAAATCCAATTTTGTCATGTAATATATATTACTTAAAAACGGGAAAAAAAGAAATTTACCCAAATCTGTGGTAAGATTGTCGGTGATTTTTATTTTCTTATTTATATGTTTCCATATTTTCCAACCTTTCTACAATGACCACTCATTACATTTATACTCAGTAAAACTTATATATACATTCATTACAGTAAAAACCACTCTTGCAACTGTTCCAAAACTGGTGTCTAGTATAGGCCAGACGAAGGCCTCACATAGGGAAATAGGTGTTGACTATAGGTGTGATTTTAGAGGGCTGGTGCAGGAGGCCCAGGAACGACCCAATTAGCTAATGACTGGAAGTTCTTTAAAGGAAACAAAGACTTTCATTGTGCAAAGCTAAGGTTTAAAATGAATATTCCTGCGGGAAAGGGAAAATAGTAACACCTGTGCCCACCAGGATGGAAATTGGAAAAGGTGGCTTTTTCTAGCTCTAAGTCCTGGTTAGATCACTGGACAAATGCAGTATTGCTTTCTCATGACTCCATAGAACACGTTTGTTTAAGCATTTAGTAATGAACATTTAGAGAACTATTACTAAAAACCATATAGTTTTGAAAAGTAACACTTTTTTTCTGGTTGTAAAAATACTATAATACTTTTTGTAGAAACCCTGGAAAATATGGAAAAGCTGGGGAATAAAATAAAAATCGTCCATGATTTCATTACCCAGAGGTAATCATTATGAAGATTTTGGTATATAAGCTTCTACTAATTTATTCTAGATGTGTGTGTATCATGCTTTTTCACTTCCTATTTTACCCTGAGCATTTTCTATGTCATTAAGTATACTTAGTAAACCTCATTCTATTGACTGTCTAATATTACTGATGGTTTAAATATATCATTTTTTGGAGAAACAATATTATTGTACCTACCATGGAGCTAATTTATCATAAGAACAAATTCAAAAATATCTGGTATTTGGAACAAAAAAAACTATCCAAGGGATTTTTCTGAATTAGTGATCGCTTATGGTCTAACAACATCAGGAATTTGACTCTAAAAATGATGTGTTGTGCTCAAATCCCTAAAAACACCCATATTGTGCACAGCAATAAATCACTCACGTAGTTTCCAAAATACAGCCTTAAGCTTTGAAAAGTACAAGTCTCTAAGAAAATGTTAGATAGTAAAGCATGGAGGCCCTCCCAGCCAGGCTTTGCCTGCTGCAGCAAAGCAGGTCCATCACAGATAATTTAAAGGAAATAAGTAAAACAGAGAAAAAAACCTTGAGCTTCTGAGTAAGTTCATCTTTTCAACTTCCAAACTAAAGTAAAAAGAAAGCTACTGTGATTTTTCTAAAAAAAAAAAATTAAATTCAGGAGCCACATAAAACAATTCTATTTATAGGCTGCCCTCCCCCCACACCTCTACAAGTATCGGCATGGCACATATTTGCTAAGCAAGACTTCTGAAAATTATTTTACTCAGCATACTAATCACAATTCCTTTCCAGTACAGGAGAGGAGCATTCTATGAAAAACCTTTACAATTTCAGTTTAAAAGGAAACTCCATTCCCAATTATGTTTGGTGGTTTGGAGAGCCTTTCCTTACCTGCAAGGCAGTTTAGGATCAGCAAGACCTTCCAAAATGCGAACATCATCGTGTCCGAGTTCGTGAAGCTCGTTGAGAGCAGCCAGGGACCAGTCGCTTGCCTGGGCTAGGCTGAGTCTCCAACTGGCTTCTTCAATCACACCGAGGTTTGCCAGGCTTATCTGCAGGCATCACCAAACAAACAATCTTTTTCAGGCTTACTTACTGGGTACAGACCTTTCTCAGAGCAGATTTATGTTTCTTTGAAACACTTTTCATGGGGCGTGTTTCCTTGATATATTTGCTACTGTGTTAATAATAAACCCATGTATTTAAATTCTTCAAGCTCTTTGTACACAGATTCTTTAAGTTTTATTGTTTAAAATCAATCTTATTAAAAGTTACACTAGGGGGAGATATAGTTGGAAGAGAGCTTATGCAAATAAAAGCTGACAAGGCTAATTAATTTCAAATATTTCCATAAAAATCGTACAGCATTGATTCACTAACCTCCTTTTACAAATTAGGTTAGTAAATTGGTGCTCTAAGATTTTCTCAGGAGACAGCATTCACAGGAAAGGCACAGAGGTTATGAAGCAAGAAAAGCATTCATTTCTATGTGAACGAATTCTGGACCTGTCACACTGTTCTGAAGCCCTGGCAAGTCTCACTACCCTCCACCAAAACTGGTACTAAAATAAATTGCATGCTTATGTCTTCTGGGTTAGAAACCGTACAGCATTTATTCACTCACCTGATTTTGCAAAATCTGGTGAGTGAATAAATGCTTTAAAACTTTGGAATTTTTACAGAATTAGGTAACTGAATGGGTGCTATAAGGCTTCCTTGAAAAGGGGGCTCACTAGAAGGAACGGCAGTCTTTAAAATAGCTTAGAAAATCCTACCACCCTAGTTTACATGAACTTCTACCCTAGTTATGTGAACCCTACCACCCTAGTTATGTGAACATGAACTTCTAACCGAGTTCCTCTCAGGCTTAAGTTACCCTGAGATACATAAGGGCTCTGGCTCTTCCCATGTGGTCTCTAAGTCCTGCTGTTTCCATGACTACAGTGGCTCTCAGATTTATCCTTTTACCAATCTGCTGCTTCCATTCTGGTCCACGCACTCAGTTCTTGCCCCTAGTCTACTGTAGCAGCTTCCTAAGTGGTCTCCCTGACTTCTTTCTCCTTCATCCTGTGTACCAGTCACACATCCGTGTTCCAACCCTGGTCAAGTATCTTCAATAACACCATTATAGACGCTTTCATTAAACCCAAAGTCCTTAGTCTGGATTCGCAGACTTCCCAGATCTGGTCCTCACCTCATCTGAGCTTTAAACGTGTTAAATTACCCACCTGAAAAATGCTGTCAAGATTTATTGCCTCAAAGTATTCAGTCACATGAAATATATGCAAGTTTTAGAGATATGTTTTATGAACTGCAAATTATGTGAAATGTTTGACCCCCATGTGACATTAGCCAACCAATTTCCTAGTGCTTCTCAGAAAGCCATTTTGCTTCCATCAGGCCTGATTCCTTCTCATAGCCTTCCCTTTCCATGCTCAGATCTGATGCCAAATCTTGGCTCCAGGTGATTTCCATCTCTACTTTCAATGTTTTCCTCCCTCCTCTTGTTATTGAAACATATTCTTAGATCAGTCATTTTGTCCTATGTGAAAATTTCAGTGAACCCACATACCACCCCTCTCAGGACTTCCCCTTGGATAAATTCACATTGCGCTTAGAGCCAGTATCCTACAGTTGGCACTTGATTGCTCTCCAGTAGTTTCCTATTTATTAACCAGGCCTCCCCTAAATCCATTGACTGTGAGCTTTTCCAGGGCAGGGGCCACATCTTATACAGGCAGTTCCCAACTTAAGAAAGAGTGTGTCCCAAAATGTATTGGTAGCCCAATGATTGGACCCAAGAATACACATTCCTGCCAAAGCAACGCTATAAACACGTCTCATTCCCAGACCTATGCGGTGCACAGTGTAGTACTGGCTCGATATCTGGGCCATACAGGAAAGAGGGAGGAGGAGAGGGAACAGCAGGTGGCAGAGAAAGAACATGCCTTTCCCTTCTGAAGACATGCGTTGAGCACAAAGCATCATTTTTCCCAAAAAATAACGATTGCATTTTTTTTTCCATTAAAGTTTATTGGGGTGACAGTTGTTAGTAAAGCTACATAGATTTCGGGTGTACAATTCTATAGTACATCATCTATAAATCCCATTGTGTGTTCACCACCCAGAGTCAGTTCTCCTTCCATCACCATATATTTGCTCCCCCTTACCCTCATCTCCCACCCCCCTCCCCCTTACTCTCTGGTAACCACTAAACTATTGTCTGTGTCTATGAGTTTATGTTTCTCATTTGTTTGTCTTGTTCCTTTGCTGTTTTCAGTTTTATATACCACATATCAGTGAAATCATATGGGTCTCTGCTTTTTCTGTCTGACTTATTTCACTTAGCATTTGTCATGCGGGAGACCCTGCTCGGTCTCTGCTCCCGCTCCCCATACAAGAACGCAGGATATGGTGAGGCCAAAAAGGAACACCCACGGAGCCATAGGTAGGGGAATCATACCACTACGGTCTCTCTGGCGGCACTATACTCTCACTGGAGGCTGGATCCACACTGTCCGCAAACCGCCATCCACGCTGGCCAGCCCAGCAGCCATCTTCTTGCTAGCCCCCATTCTTTCTCTCTTTCCTCTTCTCTCCTTCTCTAGCGTAGCCACAGCAGTTATATTAGTGGCCAATGGCTCACTGGTTACAGCTGACGGCCAACTAGCCACAGCTGATGGCCATGCAATCACAGTTGGCCATTTACTACCTGAGCCAGCACCTGTCTATGTGAGGCCGAGAGCCTGGAAACTACTTTCTGGGGCTCTGCCCCCACAGCATTATAATCTCAAGATCCATCCATGTTGTCACAAATGGTCCTATTTCATCTTTTCTTACTGCCAAATAGTATTCCATTGTGTATATATACCACAACTTCTTTATCCATTCATGTATCGAAGGACATTTTGGTTGTTTCCATGTCTTGGCCACCATAAATAAAGCTGCAATGAACATTGGAGCACACGTGTCTTTATGTATAAATGTTTTCAGATTTTTTGGATAGATACCCAGGAAAGGGATTGTTGGGTCATACAATAATTCTATTCGTAATTTTTTGAGGAACCTCCACACTGCCTTCCATAGTGGTCTATTGCATGTTTTTATCACCCACCTTCCTTTCTTTCCTCTACCCTCATGGCCCCTGTGTACCTAGGTTGCCCTAAGGGAGGGTCTTACTCCCCAGAATGACCTGTGCTCCAAAGTTACTTCTTTCTTTCCAATTATATCCCTCCCCAAAATACACTCCCTCCTCTGTATAAGCGGGTATCAGCTCCAAGTTAGAAGGGAAAGAATCAATTGCTGTGAACATCCCCCAACCTATTTACACTATTCAAATTAGAACGCTTGTCACCCCTAACCCCCACCCCCACCCCCGCCAGATAAATCTCTGACCAGGAATATTAGACAATGCAAGAAAGAGAAGTGGTCTGAAGGATGAGGTTTTGCAGAGTACAACTTGGAGGGCAGCCCTCTGGTGGTCCACACCAGCTCTTCTTAGCCTTGATTCTGCCTTTACCTCTGAGTCCAGCAAGTCTCCCAAAGACCCATAGTCTTCATAATGGCTTCCCCTGAAGTAATACTGACTTATCCAGTGGTGGGGAGCTGGGATGGTGAAGGAAATTTCTAAGCCTGGTGTTTATAAGGCGGAGGCTTCTTATCCTTAGGTGACCGTAGTAAGGTGTCCATATAATCGATCATTAAAACAAGGACACTTTTGAGAGTCAAAGGGGTGCTATTAGCAATTATATGGGACAGTGTAAACAATAACAGTCCCAGGCAAACCTGGACGTCTGGCCACCTGCCGATAGGGGAGTGTTAAGTACAGAGCAGGCACTAAGGAAGAATTTGTTAATTAATTCATTATGTCCAAACTGGTTGGCCCTGAGAGGGTTCAGGTAGAAGGTATGATTTAAGGCTTCTGCCAAAATCTATCTGCACCAGAATCTCTCTAGAACTTTTAAGTAAAATGCCAACACTGCTACTGTTTAGGACCAACTTAGACAGGTAGAATTCTGTTAAAATAAACTCTCAGAGATAATCTAGATTCTCTGCTTCAGACTGAGTTTTGATATTATTGACGATTGTTCAAAAGAAGTAGGTCATCAAACTGGCACATTAAATATTAAATATCTTCCACATTTTTATAAGGCTTTATAATTTTTAAACTGTTTTTCCGTTTCTTTCTTCACAACTGATAATAAAATAACCAAGGCATGTATTAGCTACATTCTTTATATGAGAAAATGGAGGCTCAGAAACGTTGTGTCTTTCTCAAGGCCACATTGCACACATTAGATGTGCAGTGCCCGTGTAATGTAACAAGCATGCTACTGCCTTCACCATTCTTCCTTGGGAACTTTCAGAAATTTGCCGTATCTGACTTATCCCTCCTTTTTTAAAATTTAAGAATTACAAAAATGATACATTTTGATTATAAAGGGATTTTTAAAAGAGAATAAAGAGAAAAGGCTCCATTCTCTCACCCACATGTGTAATCTTATGCCATGCTCACAAGCAATAGGAATTTTGCATTTTTCTCAGAACTTCTATGAATTCACACACACACGCGTGCCCGTCCAAGATGTTTTTTTAACATAAAGATAATCATAATATACATATTTTCTGTAATTTGCTTTTTTTACCTTGAAAAATCATTTTTATTATCTCTTTATGTCACCATATACAACTACACCTATAGATCTACCTTTTCCATTTTAATACTGCGTGGTATTTCATAGTATGAATGTACCACAACTTTTTAAAGCATTCTCCTATTGGTAAATTCTTAGGTCATTTCTGGGTTTTCACTATTATAAGCAATGGTGAAATGAACATCCTTTTTCACATATCTCTGCCCACTGTGTGTGCTTATTTCTGTATATTAGGGACCTAGAAATGGAATTGCTGGATCAAAGGGTATGAACATTTTAATTTTTGGTAGTTCATGAAAAATTGTCCACCATAAATCCTTTACAAATCTACACTTCATTAAGAGTGTATAAGAGTGCCTGTTTCTCCACAGACTTGTCCACAGTGAAAAATCAGCCTTTTATTTTTACTAGTTTCATGGGTGAAAATTATTTTAATTTGTATTTCTCTAGCGAGGTCGAGCCTTTTTTTTTCATAAGTTTGCTGAGCTAATTGCATTGTCTAATATTCCTGGTCAGAGATTTATCTGGCGGGGGTGGGGGGGTAGGGGTGACAAGCGTTCTAATTTGAATAGTGTAAATAGGTTGGGGGATGTTCACAGCAATTGATTCTTTCCCTTCTAACTTGGAGCTGATACCCGCTTATACAGAGGAGGGAGTGTGTTTTGGGGAGGGATACAATTGGAAAGAAAGAAGTAACTTTGGAGCACAGGTCATTCTGGGGAGTAAGACCCTCCCTTAGGGCAACCTAGGTACACAGGGGCCATGAGGGTATTCTTTGACTCCTACTTTTATTTACCCTGCCATTCCACCGGTACCCAATCCTCCTGAGAACTTCTCTTTAGTCCCTCTTCTCCCTTCCATCTCCTGCCATAATCTATAATAGCTAAGTGCCTGTCATCTCTCATTGAGATGTTCCTCTTCCTGTGAATTGCCTATTTATGGCCTTAAACCATTTTTCCATTGAGTTGTCTTTTAATATTGTAGAAGTACTCTTTGTAGTTTATGAATCTCGATCTGAGTTTAGTATATACAATACAAATATTTTCTTCTGGTCCATCACTTAAAAAAAAATCTTATGTCTTTTACCATAAAAAAGTTTGCATTTTGTTGCAGTTAAATCTAGCAACTTTTTTCTTTGTAGCTTCTGAGTTTCATATCTTCTCTAAGAAAGTCTTTCCCAATACAAGACTATAGAAATACTATTGAATACTGTATTAATATATAATATTATACATTTTCTAATGCTTCTATAATTTTACCCTGTCAGATATGACAATTTTGTCCTTCCAGTTGCTCAGGCCAAAAGCCTTTGCATTATCCTTGACTCCTCTCCTTCTTTTATGGACTGCGTTTAATTCATCAGCAAATTCTCTTTTGGGTCCATATTCAAAATATACCGAGCCTCTGACCATTTCCCCCAACTTTACTGCTACCACCCTGGTTTGAGCCACCAGCATTAATTGCACAGCTCACCTCAATATCCTCCTAAACGGTCTCCCTGCTTCCCCCTGTTCCCTTACAGTGTGTTGTCACAGCAACCAGAGTGATCCTTTTATATGTAAGTCAGATCACATCTCACTTTTGCTCAAGTTCCTCCAATAGTTCCCAATTTTTCTCAGAGTAAAGAACAGTCTTTAAAATAGCTTAAAGGGTCCTAAAATGATCTACCTCACCCTCCCCAGACCTCCCTAACCTCACCTCCTACCACTCTCCCCCTCTCACTCTGCTCCAGCCACACTGCTCTTCTTGTTGATCCTCGAACTAGCCACACTCCCACTTTTTAGGGCATTTGCACTCCCACTCTGTCTGTGACACTTTAACTGCAGATATCAGCAGGGCCAACTCCCTCATCTTCTTCAAGTCTTTGCTCAAATGTCAGTTTCAGCAAAGCTTCCCTTATTCACACAATTTAAACCTGTAGCTTTCCTTACTCCAGCCCTCGCAATCCCCCCTACCTTTTCCTTTTTCTGTAGCACTCACTACCTTCTAACATACTATACAGCTTAGTTATTATTTATTTTTTTGCACAGCTAGAATGTAAGTTTCAAGAGGGCAGGGATTTCTGTCTGTTTTATTCACTGTTCCAAAGGCCTAGAACAGTGCCTTACACATAGCAGGTACTCAGTAAATATTTGTTAGGTGAATAAGTTTGTAAACCTGGATTTAATCCATTTGCAATTTATTTTTGTGTACTGTGTGAGATAGGGTGAAATGTGTTTTAAAAGTCCTAATGTCCTAAATAGGAACAAATCATGACCCTTTGAGGGTATTTGCTCTTTGGAAATGGCTAGGTCATTCAAGGCTCATTCTAATGAACAAAGTAGGTGATCAAGTTCAGTAATGCTGCTTTGTTGTCATAGAAATGAGGCATAATTGTAAAGTAATGAGCGTGCTGTCTTTGTGTGGCTTGGTTTCTGGCTCAGAAGGTAGTCTTGGGTTTCCAAAAGACAGACCAAGGCCATTCTATGGCATCAGCATGAAAGAGAGAGATTCAGAGAGACAGAATTGCAAAGAGAGAGACAAACAGGCAGATACCGACAGAGAGATCTGGGATAAAGGTTTTCATATATGTTTTTCGATTGTTGAAATGGTCATCATGGGAAAATCAGAATTTATTGGACTTCTTAAAAACATATTTTATGGGTCCGTATGATCTTTAAAATGTTGAATTACATATAGGACACAATCTAGTCAGTACTTAGAGTCTCAAGATTTTAATTCATTCCTGTTAGAATGATTCCAAAGAAGATATTTTAAACTCACAGCACCATTGAAGCTTCATTGCTTTTTTTCCAACTGCCGACCAGCCATCTCCACTTATATGTGCCACTGGTGCTTCAAACGTAACCTCACATATGTCATTTTCTGTCTCCAAACCTGTGCCATTTCCCACCACTATTGCTGGTGCCCCCATTATAACTCTTCATTGGGGTATTCTTTGACTCCTATTTTTATTTACCCTGCCATTCCACCAGTACCCAATCCTCCTGAGAACTTCTCTTTAGTCCCTCTTCTCCCTTCCATCTCCTGCCATAATCTATAATAGCTGAGTGCCTGTCATCTCTCATTGAGATGACTGCTGTAGCTTCCTAGCCATCCCCTGCCTTCCAATCTTCCTCCTTCTCAATCCATTTTTAATCCTGCCAGATAAGTTTTCCTAAAGTTCAATGTAATTATGCCATGCCCATACTCAAAACTCGTTCATGACACCCCATCAGTTTTGGTCTAGACATAAGCACTTTTTATCTAGCATTCAATAGGCACCCAACCTACTTTTCCTATCATTTCCTGCTATTTGTAACACGAAAGAATATCAGAGCTAGCTGAAGTCTTATAAGCAGTGGCCAAACAAAACTGGGTACTCTGTTCCCTGAGCATACTCATATGCCTCGCTTTTCCACTGCTGTGCCTCTGCAAGGCTATCCTCGCCTCGTAGATTGCCTGCCTCACCAAGTCTAATTGTTCAGAATCTACTCATCCTGGGAGCCTCATCACAAATGCTAACTCCTCCACAGATTGCCTCCTGATTCCCACATGATGTGATCTCACCTTTACAGCACTAGGTAAAAAAAAAAAAATAATACCTTTTGCACAGCACTTAAAGGATAACATGGCTATTCACGTACTAGTCCTTTTAATGCTTCTAAGGATGTAAGCTCCGAAGGTGGATAAGGAAGGAAGGGACTGTGTTTAGGTGGATACACACACACACACACACACACACACACACACATACACACTCACACACACACACAGAGGGAGGGAGGGAAGACCATGTGGTGGGCTAGGCATTGTGCCAAGTGCTCTATATGCATTATCTCACTTAATCCTCTTCATAGTCTTATGAGGTGAGTAGTATTATTATCGCAATTTTATAGGTGAAGCACAGGGAAATTAAGCAATTTGCATAAATCTCATAAATAACAATGGGTAGATTCAAGACTTATTCTCACTCGTCTCAACTGACCTCCGATATTCCTGTTATATGCTGCATTCTATTTCACATACACAGTCAGGTAGTTTTCTGTTCTCTTCAGTGGGCAGTACCTATTGGCTCCTGCTCCCACTTCCCGTCCTTTATTGCACACATCTAGTCAGCAGCCATTTTTATCTTGCTTTACCAGTTCCCTTTTGTGAAATGGCTGCCAGTCATTCTTTTCCTAAGTAAGACTGTTGTTGATCAAAGCCTCAGTCCCTGGTAATGACCTTATGGCTAAAAATGAGGCTCAGAGAGACTTTTTCAGAAGATCACATAAACACCAGAGTCAGGTCCTCAGCCCAAGTCAGCTGGCTGCAGGACACGTGCTCTTGGTTTATGGTTTACTGTGACTTTAAGGGCCTGACCTAGTGATATTTGGTGAATTTACTTTTTCAAGTTCATGGTACGGTAAAGTGACTATTTGAAAGGGTATCACTCATTTGGATGTATGTGATCTGTTATATTTGTTGTAAAACAAACCTAGAATAACATCACCAACAATCAAGTTCCTTATACCAGGTTAACAATGAGTTGCCTTGAAAACAATACAAAGAAGTGGTACATAATTCTACAATTCTCCAAACCAAGAGGCTGGGATTCCAGACTCGGGACTCTAGAATGGGAAACTCTCGAGTGAATTCTGCAATTTTGTTATGCAGTGAAAGAATCCCCTTTCTCCTTCCCATCCACATGTGAAAGGACTGGAATTTTTCTCAGCCATCAACCTGGCATAAACACTTTGTCCCTAATGTGATCTCTGGACATCTTCCTTCCTGGGAGTCCTCCAGAACTTTCCAGAGAATTGTGGGAAATGACCCTCAGTAAGGCTGTGAAACAAAGGCACTTCAGTTATGTTTAGATAGGGCCATGGATGTTCTTGCTCTTTTGAATTTGGGAAATCTGTTTCCTGTCCTGGAGGAGGGAAGAATCATGCAGAACGTTCTCCTTTGGCAAGTCACATTTTAACTATAAATATGAGTCAGCTTGTGTAGGTAGCCTGGGATTGCTTACCTAGCGATAGTAGGGAGGCTGAAAAGGGTTAGTACCAGGAACTCTATGTTAACTGATAGCGTGACTCAACTTGCTGTGTACATTAAAGTGTTTGGGGAAGCCTACTCCTAGGTGATTTGTGTTGACACACTGTACAAACACATGTCATAGACTCTGCTTTGAAAAAAACACATGTATGTGCAGGAGCAAGCATGCGCACATGTGCATATGTATGTCCATATGCATGCGTGTACATGCATACACACACACACACACACACACACACACACACCTATTCAACCCAAAGAAGTCGTAGACCCTCCAATTTCTTCTAATTGGGAGAGATCAAGCTTGATTTGAACCAAGAAAAATCACATTCTAGTTGTACAATTGCAGGGCCCTGTTTTGTTTTGTTTTAGCCAGTCCTATTCAACACTTCTAAAAATGCCATACGTGAGTGAAATTAACCCTAAAAACTAGAGATCCTTTTGGAGCTAAGAGATTGAAGAGTTTCACAGCTGCAGGAGCTGATTAATGGTACCTGTAAAACAGTAACAAGACTTGCCAAATGCTGAAAGTTTACTAAATGACAGTCAGGCTCTGGATGAAGCATTTTATATGCACTATGTCTCACAATAATCATATGAAGGAGGTATTATGTATACTCCTCCTTTTACAGATGATGAAAATTGTGTTCCAAGAAGTAAAATGAGCTTTCGTTGACCACACAGTTTGTAAGCGGCAGAGCCGGGACTTGGGCCCAAGTGTGACTGCTGCAAAGCCCATGCCCTTCGCGATTATGTGATGTGGCCTCCCAGCACTGAACAAGGGACAGTAGAACACATAGTCAACACGGCCCCTGCTTGCGTGGCTCACACCCTTGCTGGGAAGACAAGATAAATACACACAACACAGGGATTAATATTAAGAGATATGTGATTATAAAAGGCTATATTATGCAACACAGAAAACAAATAAATACATGTAAGAAAGGGGAATATGGGCCATTGCAGTGGATGCTGTGAGCCTCCAAATCCTCGTTGCACAATGAGTTCGATGGGATCCACCTGGCAGATGAGAGGGGTTCTGGGAAGATTTGGGCAGGATTTTTGAAGGTACAGTTCTAGAATGGACGATGAAACTAGAGCGGTAGCTTTTCAGAGGGTAAGAATGATGACAAGGCAGAGTCCAGTTTGCTTTACAGAAAGATTGGAAAGAAATCAGTGTTGGCAATATCTACAAAAGAGCATTGTTAAAATGGGGGGCCAGGTTTGAAAAAGCTCACAAGGAAGACAGACAACAAAAGCAGGAGAAAAATGACAAAGGTGGCAAATTTGGTTGGATTTTGATGTAAAGCAGAGGAAGCAAACAAAAGGCCTGTTTTGTGTTTGCTTGTCTGCTTGGTTTTTGTCCTGTACAGTGTTTTGTGTGTGCTTTGTTTTCGCTGTTGTTTGTTTGCTTGTTTGCTAGTATTAATGAGATAGCACAGCAGAGTGACAAAGAACATGGACTCCACAGTCCGGAAGCTTGGCTTTGACCCTGGCTCTGCCACTTACCAGCTGAGGGACCATGGGTAACTTTCTTAATTTCTTTGTGCCTCATTTTCTTCACCCATTAAATGAGGTAAAACAAGACCTACTTCATGAGAATGTTATTGTTATAAGAATTATATGTTAATATTTGCAAAGCGTTTAGACTAGTGCCTTTATATAGTAAGAACAATAGACATGTTTGTTGTTTAAATACAAATATAATTTATCATCAACATTGAAATATGTAGGGAATTTATAAAATTATTGTGTACAGATCTTTTTCTTAAAAATAACTGGTAGATGGGACCATCCAGGCAGATTGCAGCATGGCAGTGATTGAGAAGAGCTGAGAGGCCACTGCCTTCAGATGGGGCTTGTACCCTCCACCTCCCACGGTCCCCACCACCGCTGCTGCTTACTCCTGGCCCACTTCACGTGATCTTGGGACTCCTACTTTAAAGTGAAGGGAAAATCCTGGTTCATAATATGCCCCTATATTTACAAAGAGAACTCATAAAGAAAGCAATTTGGGCCTGGAAGCCAGGCCTGGCTGCGCTCACGAGATGTTCTAACCCTTAGAGTTTAAGAGAAGTAGCTGTCCTCCTCCCCCACCTGGGGTCCCTCCTTGGAACCATGTGCTGGGCCACTGGGCTGCACCAGTACCCATTACCCTCAAAGCCTCCTCCACTGCCTCAAGTCCACCTGCCCAGTTCAGCACTTCTGAAGGGAAGGAGGCCTTAGGGTTCCCACAATCCTTGCAGCAGTAACTCTCGGGAAAGCACAGAGCTGAGATCAGCAAAGCAGGCCTTGACAAACTGTATCCTCCTTCTCATGCTCATTTAGAAGATTAAACTGTGCCTCAAGGTCTGAAAACTCCACAGGTCAGAGAGAATTTACACAATAGCTAGCCCCAACCAAAGCTGTGAGTGAGACATACTAAGCTTTTCTTCAGAGCCACCATCCATTCTGCATTCCTAGGCCCTGAGCTTTCAAGTGGCCCCTGGCTCTGTGCTCTGGAGCTGCTCAGGACCACTCAGTTGTGAGCCTGCCTGAGCCACCCCCAGTAGTTTTCTGACAGTCTCGGAAACAGTTTGTCTCTCCCTCAGAAGAGTTGCTCTTTCTTTCTGTTCTCCAAGAGGATGATGGAGTACCGCTTAGGTGGGGTGGGGGTGTGGGACTGCCGGCTCCTAGCTATCATCCCTGATGACAGCCTCCCACCATTATTTGTGAGGAATGATTAATGGTGGGAATGTCAGGTATGCAGTAGAGGAGAAATTGTGGGGAGCAGACATTGGGAGAAGAGACAATGGGGCTTCAGTCAAAACCCGCCACTGCTGCTGTTTTGAAATAAGCATCATGGCTATGCTCACATCTAGATGCGGCTACTTGAAGAGGGCCACAGAAGACTCACTTCCAGGGTTAGAAATCAGGTGGCCCATCATGCAGAAAGAATCAAGAGAGACATGACATGACAGTGCTAGAACATCAAGTCCAAATCCTTTGTTTCACAGACCACCAGATTTAATCTGGGTCTCACAACTCATTGCAGAGATTGGACAGGGAGTAGAACGTAGGTCTCCTGACCCTTTTGGTATGACTTCCTGGGAGAGGAAAAAGTCTTGAGGTGGGAAACTCGAGACTTGTTCTAAATAGCGTATCTGATGGATAACAGCTCTGGAGCCCTTTCGAACTGGGTGGAGGTGTGCAGGCTAGTCCCAGCCCCAACCAGCAGGAAATAACTTTCATGACCCTCCCAAGGCAAACAGTGCCTGGTCTCAGGTGAGACCTACATCTGAGAGCCTTGTGGTAAAGACTCTGTGTCGAGAGAGCACTAAGAGAAGCATATATATATATATATATATATATATATATATATATATATATATATATATTCCAGCTATCTGTATGCTTTGCTCCACCACTCCCCACTTCCCACAAATCTTTGCCCACATGTCACATTCCCAGAGATCACTTCCCCAATTATCCTATCTGAAACTGCACCTGTCACCCTCTAGGCCCTTAAACTACTTTTATTTTCTCCTCATAGCATTTATTACCATCTTACATTATGCTATATATCTTGTTTAGTGTCTTCCTACACTAAAATATGAGATATGTGAAGACAGTGACTTTGTCTGGCATGTTTATTCATGTAGCTCCCTCCATCACCCCGAAGAAATAGCCCTTGGCACATATTATGTGCTGGACAAATATTTGCTGGATACATGGATGAGTGGATGGAAAAGGGGACTTCTATATTTTTCTTGATGTATGTTTCCATATTGCAAGTGACATTGTAAACAATATATTCATTCCATTCATTTATTTACCAAACAAACATTTTTTTTGCATGTCCTAAGTCCCAGGCATAGTATCCTCAGACTAGCGGAAAAGAAAGACAAGTAGATAGGGAACAACACTACTATACAATAAGTACTACCCAGGGATTTTGGAAGCACAGAGAAAGAATTGGTGAAGGCTTCTCAAAGAAGATGGCTCTTGAAGAATAGGAGATGCTAGTAAGGAGAAGAAAATTGAAGTGGGGATGTGGGGAGGGGCACTTCAACATGTTCACGAACACAGAGGCTCATCTGGGCAATAACTTTGCCGTGTTGAGCCACAGAGTGGCAGGAGAGGAGAGACACAGGGAGAAACAAAGCTGGAGACAAAGTAGAGGCTTTAGCTGGAGGGCCTTGCCTGCTGTACTAGTACAGAGTTGATTAAGCCTTTAAGTCAGAGGGGACAAATTTGTCAAACATGGAGCAAGCCAGCCCCCAGATGTGTACAGTTAGACTTATAAATTTATTATTTTAAATTTAGTGGCAAGTATTTTAAAAAATAAAATATTTCACATAAAAATCCAGAGTTTTAGCTTTCCTTGAGATATCAGAATATCACACCTGACTAACCCACATGGCTGCCGTGTTTCCCCGAAAATAAGACCCAGCCAGACCATCAGCTCTAATGCGTCTTTTGCAGCAAAAATTAATATAAGACCCGGTCTTATTTTAATATAGTGTAAGACCGGGTCTTATACAATAATATAATATAATATAATATAATATAATATAATATAATATAATATAATATAATATAATACCGGGTCTTATATTAATTTTTGTTCCAAAAGACGCATTAGATCTGATAGTCTGGCTAGGTCTTATTTTCAGGGAAACACGGTATGACTGCCAGCGTCTGAGCAGGAGTTGTTCCAGTTAACCAGGGCTTTTGCTCACCAATCTGTTAGTCTCCACTCTGCATGTTTCATTGATTATGTTATGGCTGATCCCCAACCTCTAGTATGACCAGGAAGTGGCAAGGCTTGGGATTTGAGTCTTTGTCCTCAAAAGCCACACTCTTACCCAGTGCACAATTAATGCCTGACACAAAGAAAGTCTTCCATAATACTCTATTTGAAAAATGAATAAACTCATACCATTGTCTCCTACTGGGAGGTCTTTCTTTCTGTCTCTGTCCATGCAAATCCTGCCCCATTTACCAAGGCCCAGCTCAGATACAGCCTCCTCCAGGAAGCCTTCATGATTTCAAGTTCACCACCTGCATAACAGATATGACCTTTCCGGTGGCTAGGAAGATAGGGAGGCAACAAAACTGTGGTGCAAGGGAGCATTGGGGGCGGGGGGTAGAACTGGAATGATTAGAGCTGGGCTGTAGGTAGAGGGAAAACTCTGAGGTTTGAATTTGAGAATTTGTGTACCTGAGCGCAGAGTACCTAAATGGTGGAAGCTGAGAGACAACTGTAAATGTATTAAATTAAAACTCCAGTTTTTCCTTGCTTGGAATGTTCTCTCCTTTTATTTCCTCTTCTTGTTTTCCTTCCTTTCTAGCTCTCTGTCTCCTGTACCTTAACTGGCATTAAACAGTTAATAGACAACCCACAGGTTTACAAAGATAGCTTTCAGAAGAACTATTCTGAGAGCAGCCAAAGTAGATTGCACAAGTAGATTGCACCAAAAATCCCAAGAGAGTTGTGATAAACAGGAACAATTCCGACTGCAGGTTGTTTGGCATTTACATATAAAGAAAAGGACAACCGGGACCACAGTCCTATGCTCCTCTCTTCTTGTTCTATAAAAGCCCCAGTCCTGCTTCAACTTAGGGAGTTACGTAATGTCGAGGTGCTCCCGATGCATCACTGAATAAAGCCTGTAGTCTCTATTTGACTCACATTAACTATTTTTGTCATTGACAGTCTGACACTATGACTTGGATTGGGTTTGGAGAAGGGCTCAAGCTTACTGAGGTTTCAGATAAGGACAGAGCAAGCCCGGAAACCCCTTCCTCTCTTCTTGGAGGCCCCTATTGGGTCAAGTAGTAACTCCTGTCCCCACTCACGTGTTCCGTTCTTTGTTGAAGCACGCAAGTTGCAGGCTTTGATTCTTTGAAAGGGTTAACGTTTTGTCTGACTGAGGTCACTGCCTCTATTTTCTTTTTGCCTTTTGGGGTTCTCTGTCGTTTCTGGTTCTCCAGGAGCAGAGAATGAGAGGATGATCCTTAGGTAGGACAAGGCTTGTCTCCCTTCTTCTAGGTTGGATTTCTTTTACTGTGGGCTAAGTGGAGTGACTTCGAGGAAGAAAATTTTGAACCATGGTGGTCCATTTGGGACTCTTGGGACAAAAAGGATATAAGATGGCTACCTAACGCTAGGTGGCTTTCTTTAACTGATAAGGAGAAGATGAGAAAAGAAACCATTCAAATAGATAACAATCTATTGAGTTTTCTCTTAAAACAACCTCAGCCTTCTCCCTCCCCATACACCTCCTCCTTTCTCTGTGTCTGCCCCTTACAAGATTCCCTCCTGGCCTTCCTTCTCTCCTGTTCTCTGTCCTTTGCTCTGCCCTCTTTCTCCTCCTCTTTCCCTTTCTCAGCTCCTTCACACCTTTAGATCCCTACCTTCAGATGTCTCCAGATATGCAAAAGCCATAAAGGTAAGAGAAAGTCTTTTCATGGCAATCCCTGAGAGTTTTTCCTCTTTCACTGACTGAAGAATAATCCAAACCTGTCAACAAGGGCGTGATGAATCTGTCTCTAAATTTAGGGACTGATTAGGAACCACTTTTAAGGAATACTCAGGGTTAACAATTAATGCTAACACCCCAACAGCAATCTACACATTCTTTGTTAATGGCCTTAAATCCGAAATATCAGATACTATTCAGAAGCATAATACAGGTTGACAGACCACAACCATTCATGAGTTACAAGACTTGGAATCCAACACTTTTTAGTCCAGCATTTTATGGAGAGCATAATAAATAAAGTGAAAACGACACACCGCCAATTTGTCATTATATTAATAACTCAAACGGCTTGAGAGAAATAAAAAGCCTTTCACAAATACAACACAGATAGACACGGATACTGGCAGATATTGCAGCAAAAAAAGAAAATGACACTAGGCCTGCAATTACCTTGCTCTGGCCAGGAAACAAGGCACTCAACTAGGGTTGCCAGATTTATTAAATAAATATGTCTCAAAATATCTGGGACACAGTTACAGTTACACTAAAAAAAAGTTTCATTACTTATGTAATATTGACATTTAATTGGGCTTCCTGTATTTTATCTAGCAACTCTACACAGGTTGCTCAATTGAAAACAAAGTAACTCCCCTCCTCCAAAGAAGGCATCCTACAGCATCTTCAATTGCCTTTGGATCAGAGAAATAACTCTATTCATAAATGCTCATTTAATCTCGTTTATAGTAGACACTAAAGCCACACTCATTGCCACTAATTCCTTTTAGATTTCTACCACCCTCCCTCAGGATACTAAAAAATCTCAGTGGTGGGACTTACAAATTGAACACATTCTCTTCCTCTCTTTAAACCTGTTGTCTCTCTCTTTGGGACCCTTAACTTCTCAGCATACCTTTCTCTTCAGTCCTTTCTCCCTCTCTAACATATTCAGACAGGACTTTTGGGCTCAGTGGGGAACTACTATTAGGTGTGTATCCAAAGGACTTTTTATTGATCTCTTGGATTCTGATAACCCAGTACCTCCATCTAATGGGGGGCTTCCCTCAAGTACATGAATAGTACCTAAGAACTACTCCTGAGACTTCCATTCACTTTCTCCTTAAAATTATCTGTTTTCTGATTTTATTTCTTCAGTACCAGATATCCTCTGGGCACCCTTATCTACAGACATGGGAAAAATAAAGGAAATAAAACTCTTACAAGTCAACATTAACACCATAATACCTCTGCCTAAATGGGCCAGCATCCCCTAGAACCCAAAGCACTAGAGGGAGTATGTCCTATTGTGGCAAATTTCATAGTTTAAAGGCTTAATCATCCCTTATTCTAGTAGTGCCTGCAACATTCCTATCCATCCAATAAAAACAGCCTGATAGACATAGGCACCATTTTGTAGAAGACATAAAGGGCTATAAATCATACAGTGTGCCCACATTTCCCTGCAGTCCCCAATGCAAACATTATCCTGGTTTCTACACCTCCAAATTCAACACACTGCACAGTAGTATATGTCTGTTCAGCCTTCTTCAGTGTACCCTTACATCCTGATGTCCAATACCTTTTCACTTTAACATGGGAGAAACAATATACCATGTTTCCCCGGAAATAAGACCGGGGTTTACATTAATCTTTGCTCCAAAATACGTATTAGGGCTTACATTCAGGGGATGAATCCTGAAAAATCATGCTAGGGCTTATTTTCTGGTTAGGTCTTATTTTCAGGGAAACAACAGTAGCTGGACTTTGGTGCCACAAGGCTTCAGTGAAGCCGGTTTACACTTATCTCAGGTTCTCAATCATAATCTCCAAAACTTACAGTTTCTTTGTTCCTCTATCTTGACCTAATATGCAGATGAGTGTTTCTTATATTCACCTGACTTAACCTCTTCTCAAGAAGGTTCTCTTTACCTATTGGAAACTTTGTCTATAAAGGGCCATACAATTTGTAAGGGTAAATTACAGTTCTGTTAGACTCATTTTCACTATCGAAGCCATAATATATCTGAGGGAGGCAAATCCCCCTGAGCAGATAGCCACTGAAAATTGCCCTCATCCTATTACTAAAAAACAACTTAGAGTTGGAGATGTCATCAAAATGGCATCGTGAGGTGAGCCTCTGTAAAGCTCCCCTGGAATTTACAACTAACCGAACAACAATAACTCCACAAAGGACTCCCTGCACAGCACACAGGCAAGACGAAGAGGCCCACTACTGAATTCACCAAAGGGTGTGAGAATCGCACGAGCGGGGAGGAGGAAAGGGAGAAGTGCGGAGACGGAGCTGCACGGGCACAGGACACAGACCTAGCTCAGTGCTCCTAGCTCGCTGCATCCCGGAACTACCTCAGCTACGGGAGATGGAAGAACTCGGACTGCTAGGGCTCCACTTATGGCCCACAGGGCTGAGGGGGCAGCATATAACACGGCTGAACCCAACGCTCACGGCAGAGACCTCAGAGAAAAGACTGAGGAAAGAAGGCTGAAAACGGTGGTTTAAGCCCTCACTGCCGAGCAGAGAACGGAAGCCTTAGGCTCTGAGACTAGCCGCCCCCTACCTACTCTCCTAGAGGTCGCCCCGCCCCTACCTGCTCGGTGCTAGAAGCAGAACAGTAGCAGTGTCAGATCAAAAGAACAGAATATTTGCTGTTCTGAGAACCGTGGACCGCAGACACATATTTGCAGCCCAACTAGGGTAAGAGGGGTGGGGGGTGGGAGACAAGGGTAAGGGGGATCAATTATGTGGTGATGGAAGGAGAACTGACTCTGGGTGGTGAACACACAATGGGATTTATAGATGATGTAATACATAATTGTACACCTGAAATCTAAGGAATTTTACGAACAATTGCCACCCCAATAAATTAAAAAAATAATTTAAACAAATGGTACATTAGAAAATATCAATTGTCCCCCTTTTTATGTTTTGGTTGCCACAAATTGTCCCTGTTGATGGTGGTCAAATAGCCTCCTTTAGTATTTCTTGTAGTGCAGGTTGTGTATTAGAAAATTCTCTCAGCTTCTGTATGTCTGGAAAGGTCTTTATTCCTCCTTCATATCTAAAGGATATCTTTGCTGGATATATGATTCTTGGCTCATAATTTCTCTTTTTCAATAGTTTGAATATTTGGTTCCACTCCCTCCTGGCTTGTAGAGTTTCTGCTGAAAAATCTGATGATGATCTAATGGGCTTTCCTTTGTAGGTTACCGTCTTCTTTTCCCTGGCTGCCTTGAGGATTCTTTCTTTGCCGTTGATTTTAGACAGCTTCAATTCAATGTGCCTTGGAGAAGGCCTGTTGGGATTGAGGTAATTAGGTGTTCTATTTGCTTCTTGGATTCAAGGATCCAGTTCTGTCCACAAGTTTGGGAAATTCTCATCTACAATTTGTTTGAATACATTCTCTGTTCCCTTCTCTCTTTGTTCTTCTTCTGGTATGCCCATTATTCTTATATTGCTCTTTCTGATGGAGTCAGAAAGTTCTTGTAGAGTTCTTTCATTTCTTTTAAGTCTCAAGTCTCTTTATTCTTCCAGCCATGTAATTTCCTGGTTTCTATCTTCGATGTCACTGATTCTTTCCTCCATCTGGTCAACTCTACTGCCTAAGCTGGTTATTTCATTCTTAATTTCTTCTATTGAGTTCTTAATCTCCAGGAATTCTATTTGGTTCTTTTTCAAAATTTCAATCTCTTTCGTAAAATGCTCATGTTGTTCTTTGATTGTGTTTCTGAGCTCATTAAACTGCCTTTCTGTGTTTTCTTGCATCTCGTTGAGTTTTTTCAGGACTGCAATCTTGAATTCTCTGTCATTTAAGTCACATGTTTCCATATCTTTAAGTTCCTTTTCTGGAGACTTTTCACTTTCTTTCTGAGCTATCTTGTTGCCTTGGTTATTCATGGCAATTACTGATTTATTATTTCTTTTCCTAGACATCTACAGGAGTGGCTTGTGCAACAGGTTGATAGGAAGAGGTCCTTCTTTTGTTTTCCAGTATTTGTGGGCAGAATGTTTTATTTCTTCTCCTACTGCAGCTTATTTTTCTTCTCGCACACGGTAGTGCTATGTTTTCTCTGCACTATTCCAGCTTCTCACACAATGGGGGGATTCCCTGGGAGACGGGCTTCTCCTCTGTTAATAGATCACCTGGGTCACAGGGCGCAGTGTCCGTGTGGGTATGCAGAGAGCTTTTGAAGTTCCAAAGCTCTTCCTGTACCAGATTCAGAGCCCGTATGTTTCAGCAGTTCTGTGTACTCTTGCAGGGATCCGCCCAGATAGGTGGGTTCAGGGGCGGGGTGAGTTGTGAGAGGTGGCCCAGAGTAATGGTGGCGACCACCACCACAGCCGGTCCTGCTTCCACAGCTCCCTCCCCTTTGCCGGAACTAGTTGGGCTGTGAATCTGTGTCTGCGGTCCACAGTTCTCAGAACAGCAAATATTCTGTTCTTTTGATCTGACACTGCTATTGTTCTGCTTCTAGCACCGGGCAGGTGGGGGCTGGGTGAGCTCTGGGAGGGGAGGGAGGGGGCGGCTAGTCTCAGTGCCTAAGGCTTCCAGTCTCTGCTCGGCAGTGAGGGCTTAAACCACCGTTTTCAGCCTTCTTCCCTCAGTCTTTTCTCCGAGGTCTCTGCCATGAGCGTTGGGTTCAACCATGTTTTATGCTGCCCCCTCAGCCCTGTGGGCCATAAGCGGAGCCCTAGCAGTCCGAGTTCTTCCCTCTCCTACAGCTGCGGTAGTTCCGGGATGCAGCGAGTTCGGAGCACTGAGCTAGGTCTGCGTCCTGCACCAGCGCGGCTCCATCTCTGCACTTTTCCCTTCCCTCCTCCCCTGCTCGCGCACGATTCGCCCACCTTTAGGTGAATTTAGTAGTGGGCCTCTTCGTCTTGGCTGTCTGCTGTGCAGGGAGTCCTTTGTGGAGTTATTGTTGTTCGATTAGTTGTAAATTCCAGGGGAGCTTTACAGAGGCTCACCTCACGCTGCCATTTTGATGACCAATTGATTTTTGACTAGGGTACCAAGATTATTCATTGGAGAAAGAATAGTTTTTTCAACAAATGGTGGTGGAACAAATGGATACACATTTGCATAAAAAGTATTAATAATTTGCACCCCCTACCTCACACGACATGCAAATATTAACTCAAAGTGAATCAAAGACCTAAAACTAAGAACTAGTACTATAAAACTTTTAGAAGAAGACATGGATAATAGATCTTCATACTTTGGGTTCAGTGGTGTTTTTTAAAATATGATACCAAAGGGACAAGCGACCAAAGAAAAAATAAATTATATTTCATTAGAATTAAAACGTTTTTATGTCCAAGTATACGATCGTGAAATGATAAATGTGAAAGGACAACCCACAGGGTTAGAAAATATTTGCAAATCATATAGCTGACAATGGTCTAGTATACAGAATATCTTTGAACTGTTACAATGTAACATAAAAAGATAAACAACCCAATTTAAAAATGGGCAAAGGATTTAAATAGATATTTCTCCAAAGAAGATACACAAATGGCTAATAAACACATAAAAAGATTGTTGGTTATTTGGAAAATTCAAATCAAAATCACAATGAGATATACTCAGCAGGGTGAATATAGTTAAAGAAATGGAAAATAACAATGTGTCAGTGAGGATGTGAAGAAATTAGAACCCTCATATATTGCTATTGAAAATGTAAAATGGTACAACCACTGTGGAAAAAAGTTTTTCAGTTCTTCACACAGTTAAACAGAGTTACCATATGACTCAGCAATTATATACCCACTCATAGGTATATACATAAGAGAATTGAAAACCTATGTTCAAACAAAAAAACCTTCGGACAAATGTTCATAGCAGCATTATTTATACTAATTAGTCATTATTGAAAAAGTAGATACTAGTCAATTGTCCATAAACTGATGAATGGATGACCCTTGAAAATATTGGGCTAAGTGAAAGAAGCCAGACACAACAGGTCAAATATTGTAAGATTCCATTTATATGAAATGTCCAGAATAGGCAAGTCCATAGAGACAGAAAGCAGAGTAGAGATTGCCAAGGGGAGAAAGGGGAGTGACTGATTAATGGGTATGAAATTTTTCTCTGAGGTAATGAAAATGTTCTGGAATTAGGTAGTGTTGATGGTTGCACAACATTGTGAATATACTAAAAACCATTGAATTTTACACTTTAAATGGTTAAAATAGTGAAATTTATCTCAAATAATTAATTTTATAAAGAGAAAAAGTGGGGCATTTTCAAAAGTCTTTACATCTAGAAGGCCTATGTAGGTGTAGCAGAAGAAGTTTTCTTTTAAAAAGGTGGGGGAAAGTTAAGAGCGGCGTTTTTAATTATATATATAGACTTCTCAAAAGTGACAAAAAGCCTTCCCAAAGCATATTGGACCCTTCTTATTGACAAATGTGGCATGTTATCTTACCCTTTCTTTCATTATCAAGGTCCAGTAGAATGAAGACCGCCCATTGGGTGCTGACTTCTCCACTTGTCTTTTTTGAAGATACCACGAATGCATCTGGTCTGGCAAGGCCTTTTTCCATTGTTGCTGTGGCCAGGTAGTATCTCATCCAACTGGGGAATAGTGGTCTCACCAGATCCCCAGGCCTGTGGGGGTCCATGATCTGAAGTTGAGGTGGCTCCGCTCAGACGCTTAAGGCTCCACAAGGCCCTCCTAGTATCTGGTTTGCCACCATTCTTCTTGCCCAACCAAACCTGCCACCCAAAAGCACTAAGTCCTTGGTGGCCTGGCCAGGGTGGGCCAGGAGTTGGTCTGCTATAGCCACGGTCAGGACCCAGGGAGGCTGCTGCAGCCATCAGGTCATAGGGATGGGAATGGGTGGGCTTGTCACTCCCTCAGGGCGAGGATCAGCCTGGCTGCAGTGGCAAAATTTCCCGGTCACTGAAGTACCAAAGCCACTGGACACCATGAACATGGATGAAATCACCCAGGGAAAGGGCGTACAGCATCCAAGGAGAGCAAGAGCCAGGCCAGAACCCTAGAGAGCACTGACATTTAAAGGGGAACCTGAAGAGAGAATTCAGAAAAGTCAGAATAATAATAATTCTACTAATGATACTACTATCATTTACACCTCTTGTCATGTGCAGATGATTGTGCTAAGTGCTTCACAAGCATCATCTCATTGAACCCTGAACAAAACTTTATGAAGTAGGCATTATCATCCACATTATCCTGAGAAGGAAACTGAGGCTCAGAGACATTGAGGTAACCTGCCCAAGCTTCAGCTGATGGTCAGTGGCAGAGCCAGGATTCAAACCCAGATTTGCCTGCCTTGTCAGTTCATACCCTTGCTGCCAGCAAATTTTGGGAGGAGTGATCATGGGACCCAAGGGATGAAAGAGTACAAAGAAGAACAGAACAATCCATAATATAGTATCAAATTCACTCCAACAACTTGGGCAGGTCAGATAAGTACAGAAAATGTCCAGTAGATTAGCAACAAGGATGTCATATGTGACCTTGGTGAGGATGGTTTCAGTAGGTGGTGAGAACTCAGGCCAGATTGCAATCAGTTGAGGAGGGATTGGGGAGGAAAGAATTGGAAACCATGAATGGAAACTATTGAAAAGCTTAGATCTGCAGAAAAGAACAATAAAGTGGTAGCTACAGGGAGGGAATAATCTAGTGTCAAGGGAGGTATTTTTTCTTGTAGCAAAAGATACATGTTTAATGCAGAAGATTTAGAAGATATTGGTGAATCAACGGTATCCCACAAACCAGAGATAATCATGGGCAACATTTTGACATTCATCTTTCCGACCCATCACTTTCTTACACACACACATGCACATTTTTACCAAAATGGTATCAAATCATTTATATTATTTTGTAACTTGTTTTTCAATTAAAATACACTGGGGACACTTTGCCATGTTAATAAATGTGCTGTGTAAGCATCATTTGAATAGCTGCTTGATATTCCACAGGCCATAATGCAACATAATTTCCTTCACTGTTGGCATCCTTTTCTTCCCTCTTCTCTTCTCTTCTCTTCTCTTCTCTTCTCTTCTCTTCTCTTCTCTTCTCTTCTCTTCTCTTCTCTTCTCTTCTCTTCTCTTCCCTTCCCTTCCCTTCCCTTCCCTTCCCTTCCCTTCCCTTCCCTTCCCTTCCCTTCCCTTCCCTTCCCTTCTCTTCTCTTCTCTTCCTTCTCTCCTCTCCTCTCCTCTCCCTTCCCCTCCTCTTCCCTCCCCTCCCTTCCCTTTCCCTCCCTTCCCCTCTCCTCTCCTCTCCTCTCTTCTCCTTTCCCCTCTCTTCCTCTTCCTTTCCATGCCATTCTTTTTCCTTTTCTTCTGTTCTCTTCCCTCCCAACCCCCTGCATACACAAGTTATTGTGCAGTGGAAGTGTAATGAATTCAGTCAAAATAGACTTAATATTGAAGAAAATATGAAGAAATTGAAGGCAGTATCAGAGAAATATTTGTTTGAAAAGAGAATTTGGTTTTTAAGCTGAATGGTGCTTGAACATATTTATACGTGTGTGTGTGTGTGTGTGTGTGTGTGTGTGTGTGTGTGTGTGTCACAGACAAAGAGAAGCTAGTAAAGAGGCAATGGTTGAAGATACAGCTGGGGAACAGGAAAGGAGGGTTGTCAAACAATGGACCAAAGTTCCTAAGATGGAAGGAGGATACGAAGCACAGATACCATGATTAACCTCAGACAGGTGCCTATACGTCTTTCAGGGGCTTATCAGGTTGAGTGACAGGAAGTTGAGGTTACTTCTGGCTTCTGTATTTATGATATAAAGTGGGGGTCCAAGTCATCTGCTGGGGATCTTAGAAAAACTGGTAAAGAGCTGAACTGGCTTCTTGGGTGAATGCGAGGGAATCCTAATGAGGGGCACACGAAGGAGTCACAGCAGTGCACAGAGCCCGGTTGAGACTGATGCCAATCGCCATGCATAGGAGGTAGACATTTGGGGTTGACCTGGGTTTGGGGTTCTGCTGCTATGCAAGTACAATGGATGGACCAGTGGCAAGGCAGGTAGTTGTCTGGGATAGAAATGAAGAAGGGAGGGATGCTAGATTGCATGGGAAATAATGGAGGGGTCAAAGGACTAGAGGGTTAAATGAGTTAGAAGAATAACTGCGGTGACAACAAAGACAAAGACTGGAGAGAAGGTTTTGGTTGGAGAAGTGGAACTCTAGCCACCAAGGATGCCACAACTCCAGGTCACAGGGATTGAGATGGAAGCCACCTCTTCTGGAACCAATGCCACTTCAGGCCATGGCAGTGCAGAAACTATAACCTCTGGGTTTACCACCATGTCAGTCCACCTAGGCAGAAACTATAAATGCTTGGTTGAGGGACCTCTGGCCATTAGACCCTGTTTCCACTCTCCTCCAAGATCTGCTGAGACTAAATCCAACAGCGTCTCATCATCCCTCCCCTCCCTTCCCCTTGCATCTATTTCTCCTCCCCGTGGCATCTATTCCATCCCCATCCCCACACTGCCATGTACTTTCTTGCACTTGATCCAGCACTCCACTCCTCTCTGACCACCAGCGGTTTTCCTCTGTACCCACTGGAACTGCTTTATTATATTCAGCAAACCCTGAGACCCTTCATCGAGAGTTCTATTCATCCCCTGACCTTAATTGAAACCTGGTGACCAGCACTGCAGCCCTCTGGAATAGCATTCATCTTTTCTGTTTTCAAAGCAAGATAAGGATGGAATTGATGCCCTCCTTAATTCCCATTTCTGCTTTCAGATCATTACTTCCCTATGTTCCTGGAAAAAAAAATGTATAAAAACCAAATTCAATCCTTTGACACCATTTGATTGTATGCCTTTCCCCTTCCTTGTCACTCATCAAATTACCTTCAGGCCACTCTTCTTTATTTACTAATGACTTTGGCCCCGGCCCACAACTTTCTTCCCATCTCAAGCCCCAGCACTATCTTGAGTGATTTCAACATACCCAAGGATAACTCTTTCTATATCTCAGTTCCTTGATCTCCTTACCTCAAAAGATCTTTTCTTTCCCCTTAATCTCTTTCTCTCTCTCTCTCTCTCTCTCTCTCTCTCTCTCTCTCTCTCTCTCTCTCTCTCTCTCTCTCTCACACACACACACACACACACACCTATAGCCACACCCCAATTATTATTATGTGTAACTGCTTCATTCCTAAAGTCATGAGTTCATGCATCCCAATCTCCCGCCACAACCTCCTATTCCCAGTTTTCCAACTAGCAATCCTACCAAATTTCTTTGGTTCACTTATTCTCCAGAATAAATATTTCAAGCCTTTTCTGTCCCCTGAAACCCCAGTTCTGCCTCACACACCTCCCTCCCCCCTCACACCCACTCCTGCTCTCAGCAGTACTTTCCACATCACAGAGAAAATTCTCTGCTTCCGTCTTCATCTTCTTCTCCTCTACTAAATTAGAAAAAAGCTCTTATACTTCTCCCCAATGGCAATTCCTCTGTGCATACTTTTGATCCCATGGTCTATTTTTCCAGAGCCTTACACTACTGATGTTCCATATCTTTCCTGTTTCTTCAATTATTCCCTCTCCTTTGGCTCCTTCCCGACAAGTTTAAACATGTTGAAGTGTCTCCATTACAAACAAAACAAAATAAAACAAACAAAAAAACTTGCTTGACCCTATACTTCACTCAAACTATCACCTTCCCCTTCACAGCCAAGCTTCTTGAGAGAGTTGTCTCTTTTTACTGTCACTGTTCCCTTGCCTCCCGTTTATACCTCAGCCCACTTTCATCTGTTTCCCAGGCCCTTTCCTACAGCCAAAGCAGCTCCTGCTCAAATCACAATAATCTCCACATTGTCAAAATGAATGGGCATTGTTCATTCACTTTGCTAGATTTTTTAGCAACATTTGACCAATTAATCACTTATTCCTTGAAATGTTCACCTCCCTTGGATTTTTTTAAATTGAACTTATTATTTTGAGATAACAGTAGATTCACATTCAGCTAGTTGTAGGAAATAATATGGAGAGATTTCCTGTACTATTCACCCAGTTTTTCCCAATGGTAACATCCTCCAAAACTCTAGTACAACATCTTAACCAGAATACTGACATCGATACAGTCAAAATGCAAAATAGTTCCATCACCACAAGGATCTGTCAGAGTGCCCTTTTACAGCCACACTCCCTTCCATCCCAGATTCTTGCTATCCCCCACTCCTGCTCTTAAGAACTAATCTGTCCTCTGTTTCTAAATTTTGTCATTTCAAGAATGATATATAAATGGGTTCATAAAGTATGTAGCCTTTTAAGATTGGCTTTTTTTCACTCAGCATAATTCTGTGAAGATTCATCCAGGTCATGGCGTGTATCAATATTTTGTTCCATTTTATTGCTGAGTAGTATTCCAGGGTGTGGATATACTATTATTTGTTTACCTGTTCGCTATTCACCTGTTGAAAGGCATTTGGGTTGTTTCCAGTCTGGAATTATTATAAATAAAACTCTAATGAACATTTGTATAGAAGGTTTTGTGTGAACACAAGTTTCCATTTCTCTGGGATAAATGTCCAGGAGTACAATTACTGGGTCATATAGCAGTTGTCTGTTTAGTTTTATAAGAAACTGCAAAACTGTTTTCCAGAGCAGCTGTACTGTTTTATATTCCCACCAGCAATGTATGAGTGATTGTTTCTTTGCATAATTGTCAGCATTTGGTGTTATCACTGTTTTTTTCCTCTTGCCATTCTGATAGATCTGTAGTGGAATTTTATTGTGGTTCTTTTTGCATTTTTCTTTTTTTATTTAATTATTTATTGGGGTGACAATTGTTAGTAAAGTTACATAGATTTCAGGTGTACACTTCTGTAATACATCATCTATAACTTTTTGCATTCTTCTAATGGCTAATGATGTTCAACATCATTCACGCTTACTTGACATCTGTATATCCTTTTCAGTGAAATGTATGTTCATGTTTTTTGCCCATTTTCTGATTGGATTGTCTATTTTTTTTTTACTGTTAAGTTTTGATAGTTCTTTATGTATTTTAGATACAAGTCCTTTGTTGGATACGTGCTCTGTAAACATTTTATCTTGGTTTGTAGCTTGTCTTGCATCCTCTTAACAAAGTCTTTCACAGAGCAAAAGTCTTTAAATAAGTTTTAAGTTTTGCCTAGCTCTAGATCCCTAAGATTTTTGCCTATGCTTTTTCTAAAGTTGCATAGTTTTACATTTTACATTTAAGTTTGCAATTCATTTCAATTTCTGTATAAGGTGTGAGGTTTAGGATAAGATTTACATTTTCGTTTCTTTTCACTTTTTTTCCACCTATGAATGTGCAATTGCTCCAACACTCTAACACCATTTGTTGAAATAGCTATCCTTCCTCCACTGATGTGCTTTGAAAAAAAAAATGTTGGGCATGTTAGTGCGTCTGTTTCTAGGTTCTCTATTCTGTTTCAGTGACCTACGTGTTTATCCCTCTTCCAATGCCACACTGTCTTGATGACTAGAGCTGTTTAGTAAACCTTAATAAATGATGTCTGTTTTATATCCTTAGCTCCTTGAACAGTGCCTAGCAACTTGTTGATACACAACCCACTTTAAAATATTCTTGAGGTGGAGCAGCGTCACAAGCTATGCTATCTAATAGAATTTTCTTCAACAATGGAAATTTTCTCTATCTGTGTTATCTAGTATGGTAGCCAGTAGACCCATGTGGTTATTCAACACTTGAAATATGGCTGGTGCAGCTGGGGAGCTGATTTAAAATTTTTATTTAATTTTAGTTAATGGAAGTTTAAATAGCCACCTGTAGATAGTGGCTGCTGTATTGGGCTGGGTTTAGTGGGTAGCCATGAAAGAGAGCGGCTGAAATGGAGGTAGGTCAAGGTCATTAGGTTGTGAGAAGTCAAAAACTGCTCAGCCATGTGCCGGCCCAGTGGCTCAGGTGGTTGGAACGTCATGCTCCTAACGCAGAGGTCACCGGTTGGATTCCCACATGGGCCAGTGAGCTGCGCCCTCTACAGCTAAGATTGTGAACAACAGCTCTCCCTGGAGCTGGGCTGTTGTGAGCAGCCGGCGGTTGGTGTGAGCTGCCCTGAGCCGCTGGGTCCACGGACTGGTGACAGACTGCCTCAGCCAGTCCTACACAACCAGACTGAGAAACAACAGGTTGAACCGGAGTTGGGGTGGGAGGCGAAAGAAGGGGGGAGAGAATTGCTCTGCCAAAGTTTTGCATGAATAAACCAGGTGAACAGCAAAACCCTCGGGGACAATGACCTGAATGATGGCAAGGAAAGCTGTGTGTTAGACGCTCAAAGGCCTGGGTTACTTTGGGGGCCTGACCAGAGTCTAGGCAACAGAGATGAGGTGTGGTAAGTGATTGATTCTGCTGCTGTGTGCCTTAACGTTGTCTTTCCAGCAGAGCAGAGAAACAATGGTCTGGAAGCTGCTTCAGAAAAGCAAGAGGATGCGGGTCCCTCCTCCAGTCCCTACAAATGAGTGGTGTCCTTGGCCAAATGCCAGAGTCAGCGAGGGCAAGAAGGAGCAAGTAACATTTTGTGACAAGGAAGGACATGTAGGAGAACTTTGTTATCCCACAACAAAGGAACTGGGGGACACAGTGGAAATATTTGTGATGGAAGGGAATCATGGGAAGAAGTCTGGGGAGAAGAGTCGTGAAATAATATGAGAACGTGAGAGATGACGGCAGCAATGCAGCTCCCCAAAACTGCTGCAGCTGGTCTTTTGGAAAAACGCGCTGACTACGAACACTGTAATAGAGTATTTAGCTTTTGAAATATTTTTTGCAGGAAAATGACTTTCTGTAACCATGAGATGTATAAATCACTTTGTATAAATGTGAACTTTGTATAAATGTTTTTTTATTGTGGTAAAATACACATAACATGAAATGTACCATTTTAACCATTTTAAAGTGTAAAGTTCGGTGGTACTTAGTACAGTCACAAAGAATGAATGTTTTTTTAAAAAGTGTGGCAGGAGCACATTTGTGGTGGAGGCCAACGATGGGACTCTGGTGGCCTTCACTGTTCTCAAGATTCCAAATACAGTGAAAGTAAGTGTCAAGCTGTTGCACAGCACGTGCTGCCTGAGGTGCATGTGATCTTCAAGCAGCTATTGCCTCTGGTTTATAGGCTCTGAGGTGGGTGCAGATACCTTTAGTGCACTCCCAAAGGAGCCCAGTAGCACATTATTCTGAGCTACAGAAGTTAATGGAGCCTCTACTAGCGTGGTTTCCTCATCTGTAAAATGCAGTAATAGTCTCAGAGTTGTCATAAGGATCAAATACAAGTAGGATATTATTAGCATAGCATCTGATACGTAGTATGCTCTCAGTAACTGTTAGCTATTATCATTATTATGCTCATGGTCATGATTTAACTCTGCCTTCTGTTAAAGCTGTTAGAACAGTGGACACATCTCCTCTGTTCAGTTGTAATCTCATTAAGGGCAAGGACAGTGCATACTTTTTATATCCCATAGGCCCAGCACAAAGTAGGACATGTATACACATTTGAATGAAATAATTATTCTTTTATGTGTGGCTCCTTCTTTCTTCAACCCTAGCCAGGGTCTACATGAAGAGGTACAGTTGTTAAGAGTATACGTTTTCTGGTCAGACAAGATTGAATTCTGGCTCTGCCACTTACTACCTGTGTGACCTTTGGCAAATTACCTGAAAAATCTGCATCTCATGTGTACCATGAAGAAAATAATTATCTACTTCATAGAATTAAATGAGAAATTATAGTAAAGCACAACGCCCGTCACAACTAAGTGACTGAACACTAATTACTACTACAACTACTACTTGTAGTCGTCGTCGTCGTCGTCGTCGTAGTACTACTACTACTACATTTCTTTTGGAAAAGGAGGTATACCTACCCCCCACCCCACCATTCTGATGGGGATTAATGAGTAGCTTGGTGAGAGGGAGTGTGATACATCCACACTAGGGAATGGAACTTTTTCTAGGAAGATTTCCTAGAGTTGGAAAAGCAAGAGACAAGTGAGCAAGAGAAACTGAATCAGCCATTAATAAAAGTGGGAAGCGGGTGACATTTGTTTGTGGTGACCCTTCCAAGTCAGGTCATTACCTCACTCTCCAGTTTAGGCTCTTACTAATGTGCCCAGACCAGGCCTGCCATGTTGTCTGCCTTTGCTACAGAACTTTCCCCTCTCCCCTTCTCACACCACAGCTCACTTGCTCTGTATGTTCTAGGCTCTTGGGAACCAAACAGGAACTAATTTTCTAATCTGAAGTCAGATATTAACGAGCTGCTAATAGTTTCTTGTTTCCTCACTGCACAATGTTTTGAGTACCTTAACTTATGAGACTGACTTGTGGTGAAAGCTGCAGGTCTGGATGGTGCTGGAGGCAAGGAGGGGGCAGGTCTTTGGAGGGAGAAAACCTTCCCATGTGGCAAGGCAACTGCCTACTCTGACTTTGGGTGGAGTGAGCCACGAACAGAAGAAAAGGATATTGAAGTGGACCAGGAAGGTCCTTCCCAGTAAACATCTTTGATGTTCTCAAAGTGCTAAAAAAAACAGACTAAACACCTAAAAGTTGCAACCACCCCCTTTAGCATTCACACTCATTATCACTCTCATTGAAAGTATCTCTTTGGATCCTTTCTCTTTTGAGGCTTCCCCAACCCCTACCTGCCTCAGATTGAGTCTGCTGCTACCTGCAGTTGCCACCAGATGGTAGACAAGACTCTAGCTTCCACCATCGTGGGGCCTCCATTCCTACTGCAGGCTTGCCTCTCTCCAGTCATCTACCACCAACAGGCATTTCTTGAGCACCTGCCGTTGTGTCAGATCCTGTCTTCCCTCCTGGCTACTGCTGAGATTGTGTAATGTGTGGGGCTTTATGAACAAATGTGCCACTAGTTATCTCAGAGAAGGAGATATATTTGGGCTACTTTCCAAGAAATAAGAGAGCTTCCAATTCATTTACCCACCTGTTCCTTTCTTTAAAAAAGAAATGTGCAAACACTAAGGGTAAGCAATCATCCTGGCTTGTTCAGGACTGAAGAGTTTCCTGGAATGTTCAGGAACCATGGGAATCCTGGACAAACCATGATGGTTGATTACCCTCTAACATATATTGACTGCCCACTATTTACCTAGCATGACTTTAGGCACTGATGGGTTGCCTTCCCGGCAACCTTTAAATGAATGCCAGAGCAAGTGATGCTTTAAGGTACAAATATACTGGTAAATGTATAATAACCAACTCTCTAGGGGAGCGGGAGGGGGTCATTGATTTGTAGCATTTGTCAATTTCTGTGATATAAAAGGCCCTACTGTGGCCAATTTCAAGCTACCAATTTGATGTCACTGGATATGGAATAGAGAAAAGATGCAGAGTAGAACACAATTATTTAACATCACCACACAGATACAATAGATGTGACTAACCTCAAGAGCTCAGATGATAGTAAAATGTAGTAAAATAATTAGGAACTGATGAGTTTAGAGTATTTACTACATTTATTTTAATAAAATTTATTTAATTGCAAGTTTATATCATTTAATTTTTAGTAATGGCGTTGTTTAATAATTGATTTGCAAAATCCCTCAAAATTTAACCATTATCTTTCATGAGTCAGTATAAGCCAGTTCCAGCACATCACTGAAAGAACCCTGGGAAAATCTCACCTTTTCATCATACACATGTCTCTTTCCCACTGGTATGCCACAAGACTGAAAACCCACCATTTTCAATCTATTCCTTTGATCTAAGCTCTGCCTTTGGTACACTAAGAAGAGCAAGACCCGGAATAAGGACACTCGTTCCAGTCCCAGTCTTATCATGAACTCTTTGCATCCTAGATTCCTTATCTGTAGAATATGGGGTTATGGAGGTTAGATAACTATTCTTAAATAACTGTTTCAGGTGTGTGTGTGTGTGTGTGTGTGTGTGTGTGTGTGTGTGTACAGCCTCGTTGAGGTATAATTCACACACAATAGGCTAGACATATTAAGAGTAGTTTGATGAGTTTTGACTGAAATCATGACCAAAAACAAGACAATGAGCATGTCTATCATTCCCAAATGTTTTCTTGTGCCCGTTCATAAATGTATCCCTTTCTCTCCCCAACACTGTCACTAGGTAACCATTAGTCTGCTCTGTCACTATAGAATGCTTTGAATTTTCTAGAATTTTATAAAAATGGAATAATACAGTATGTTTGTATTCTGCTTATCTTTATTATTTTCTTTCTTTTGATTACATTGAATTACACTTGATCTTTTTCTAGTTTCTAATTGAGAAAGCTGAGGTCATTGACTTAAGATCTTTCTGGTCTAAAATAGTTGTTTTAGTGCTATAAATTTCCCTCAAAGCACTGCATTATCTATATCCCACAAGTTTGTCTCATGTTTTCATTTTCACTCAGTTTAAAATATTTTCTAATTTATTTTGAGACTTACTCTTTAGCCGTGGATTATTTAGAAATGTGTTATTTATTTTCCAAATATTTGGAGGCTTTTCCATGTCTTTCTTTTACTGATTATTAATTTGACTTTATTGTGGTCAAAGAACAAACTTTGTATGACTTGAATCATTTAACTTTATTGAAGCTTGTTATATGAACCAGATATGGTCTATCTTGGTAAATGTTCAAAGTACACGTGTGAAAAATGTTTTCTGTTGTTGGGTTGAGAGTTGCATAGATGTCAAATAGATCAAATTTATTATTTGTGTTGTTTGAATCTTCTATATTCTTACTTATTTTCTGTCTCCTTGGTCTATCAGTTATTGAGAAAGGTTGGGGTCTCCAATTGAAATTTTGGATTTGTCTATTTCTCCTTGTTCAGTCAGTTTTTGCTTCATGCATTTTGAATTTGTTACTTAGGTGTATATATATTTAAGATTGTTACTTCCTCATGATGAATTAACTTTATTATTATGAAATGGCCCTCTTTATCTCTGGTGACATTCTTTGTATTGCAATCTGCTTTCTCTAATATAGTCACTCCTGCTTTTTAAAAATTAATGTTAACATGATGTATGTTTTCCCTATCTTTTATGTTTAACCTATTTGTGTTTTAATATTTAAAATGGGTTTCCTATAGGCAGCATATGGTTGGGTCTTTAAATTTTGTTTTTCCGTTCTATTACCAATCTGTCTTTTAATTGGATTGCTGTGAGACCACTAACTTCAATAAGACTATTGATATGGTTCTGTTTAAAACTACCATCTTGCTATTTGTTTTCTGTTTGTTTGTTTTGTTCCAACTCTGACTGTTATCCAATGTATGGAAACTATAATTTCATATATTTGGCCCATTTTTTGAATTGTTAATGTGGGAGGGTAAATCCACTTGCTGTTAATGCATCATTGCTGGAAGTAGAAGACCTCCATATTTTGTGTTTCATACTGATTTGTTATTTATATTACGAGCATTAGCTTTGTCATTATATGCGTGTCTTTTATGTTCTCCCAGTTCATCACTAGTCTTTTAATTTTACCTATGGTTTAATTTTTTCATAAAGAGACTTAAAATTTTGATGTTGTCAAATCTTTCATTCCTTTCCTTTGGGTTTTCATGTCATGTTTATAAATGCCTGCCCTATATTTTCCTCTAAATTATCGTGTTTTAAAGGGAAAAAAATAACTCTTCAGTATGAATGTTATTTTTAATGTCAAGTTTATTAATTATAAAAGTAATACATGCACATGGTAAAAACATTAAGTAAAACAGAGGGCTACAGATGAAAATGAAAGTTCCTCTCCTCTCCTCCCGCAGCTCCTGCTTGCACAATTGCTCTAGCCGAGTTGCTGCTGTTAGCAACTCTGTGTATATGTCCTTCCATACATATTCTGGACACATACATACACATGCATGTTTATCTTTTGTACACAAACAGGATACACACACGGCTCAGCAATTTTTCATTTAATATTATGTCTTTGAGTTCTTAATGTGATGGAGTTTTGTCAGATGTTTATCAGACTGACAGAGGGACTAGGACAGTCAAAGAACACAGTACGGGGAATACACAGGAAAAGGCATATTCATCTCTCTAAGGCCAACACTTAGCGCAAAACCTGGCATGGAATAAATGCTCAATAAATAAGTGTTAAATAACTAAAGGGAAGTAAGAACTTGAGAAAACTGCTGTCTTGACCATTCTTCTCGTGCCAGACCTGGTCTCCTGCCTAAATGTTACCATCACCCAGGGCTATAGGGAACAACACAGGATGATAAAGACATGGAGCAGCTGGACCTCTCACTTGCAGTAACTTCCCATGGTGTGTCACTTCCCCCACTAGATTCACTGCCTCCAGCACACACATTTAGTTCAAATGCGCAGTTCACACTGCTTACACAGCAACAAATCTGGGAGCTCAAAGACTACACAGCTGAGTTATATTACAGGCACACTCATACAAACAGCTACCATTAATTGTGGGGGAGGCACCATGTTGGAAACAACAGTCTTGCAAGATTAATGTCAATGTATCCCCATTTTATAGATGAGAAAATGGAGGCTCTAAGAATTCAAATGACTTATTCGGTGTCACACAGCTAATCAAGTAGCTTTCAGAGACAACTCTACACCTTAATCAGGTAAATCTACCTTTCTGTCAATCCCGCACCACATTACCTCCTACTTCATGTACTTTGTGCTGTTTTCCTTGCCTGGCATTCCCTTTCTCCACTTGTCTTATCCGGTGTTTTTGTGGAAAATAGGCAGAGACAGAAACATGGGGTTGTGCAGGATCCATGCTAGGCTATGCAATGTGCTGTCTGAGATGAGGAGTGAGTCACTCATAGGAGTCCATGAACAAGAACGACCAAAAGGGGGAATTATTAAAAGTTTGGAAATAGAGTTAAGCCTGAGAACTAGAGAGCACCCTCTTGGGATATGGATACTGTAGCAGTTCAAGAAACTCTAATGCAAACATTTCCTCCCCCAGGTGCTTTTGGTGAGCTGCTTACAAAACAGCCCTGTTGCCTACAATCTTATAGTCACTGGCCCATATTTCTCCCCCATCTCAATCCTATTTAAGGCCCTTATCACGTCTCACCTCCATGAAGCTTTTCACTATTAACGTGTTCCTCTCTTCTTTTGTGAATTCCTTTTACTGAAAATCAGCACTGTAAGCTATGACATGTGTTTGTATACCCCTTGGTCCTTTAATCACTTCAAGTGTCTTGTTTCTTTTAAGTGGACTCATTCACCTGTCTTTTTTCTATTGTTTCCCTGCCTGGTCTGGGTATTAGGAAACCTGGCTGGAAACCAGTCCCAACTCTCCCACTAATGAGCTGTGTGACCTGAATCTAGTCATAACCTCTTTGAGTCTCATCTTCTGACCTTCCAGGGTTTTTGCAAAAACATAGTAAACATTGCAACACAATATGTGAATGCAAGGTATTACTGCTGAGGACATTTGAACTAAGGTGCTTCTGCCTTTTACATCCTACTTAGTGGATAATTCTAGGTAAGAAATAGCAATCACTGTTGCTTATTTCACACTATTGTCCTCAGCAAAGGTTAACAGGTTTAAAACAAGAATATTGCACAACTGTTAAAGATGGTGGGAATCTATATGCATCTGATTTGGGGTTCTCCTTGGAAACTACCAGGTGATTCCAGGCTTGCTCACTTTTTTTTAAATTAAAGTTTATTGGGGTGACAATTGTTAGTAAAATTACATAGATTTCAGGTGTACAATTCTGTATTACATCATCTATAAATCCCCTTGTGTGTTCACCACCCACAGTCAGTTCTCCTTCCATCACCATATATTTGATCCCCCTTACCCTCATCTCCCACCCCCCTCCCCCCTTACCCTCTGGTAACCACTAAACTATTGTCTATGTCTATGAGTTTCTGTTTCTCATTTGTTTGTCTTGTTCTTTTGTTGTTTTTGGTTTATATACCACATATCAGTGAAATCACATGGTTCTCTGCTTTTCCTGTCTGACTTATTTCACTTAGCATTATACTCTCAAGATCCATCCATGTTGTCACAAATGGTCCTATTTCATCTTTTCTTACCGCCGAATAGTACTCCATTGTGTATATATACCACAACTTCTTTATCCATTCATCTATCGAAGGACATTTTGGTTGTTTCCATGTCTTGGCCACCGTAAGCAAACCTGCAATGAACATTGGAGCACACGTGTCTTTATGTATAAATATTTTCAGATTTTTTGGGTAGCAAAAAATCTACCCAATCTACCCAGGAGAGGGATTGCTGGGTCATATGGCAATTCTATTCGTAATTTTTTGAGGAACCTCCACACGGCCTTCCATAACGGCTGCACCAGTCTGCATTCCCACCAACAGTGGCTTGCTCACTTTTAAAGCTTCCATCTTTCTGAATGTTTCTTCATGTAAATGATCTGTGTCAATGGTATGAAAAATGAAAAGAATCTTGTGTCAAGTCAAGCCAACAGCTGCCTTCTGTAGGATAAGATTCCCATTCACACTCGCTCCCTGGCACCACTCAGTTACTTCACCCACTCAGCTATCTACCTCGTCCCTCAGCCTCAGCTCCTCTCTTGGATCTCAAAAGAGAAAATGCCTAACTTCCTTTTGGACTCTCATGCCTGTCCCTCCCTGCCTTTGTCCAAGACCCTGCTCCATGAGTCCATTAGTTCCTGCTCCTATATTTGTAACCGCTCCCGTTCTTTCCAAATTTTGAATTAGGACCACGTCTCAGGGTGAGCTAGGGGGCTTTATGCTTGGTGCCTGGGAATGTTTGAAGTGCCCGTAGGACGCTGAGAGAAGTTTTCTAGTATGTAGACAGTTGGGATAAATGAGTGTGCCCTGAGCTGCTACCTGTGGCTGATTCAAAGAGCTCCTCTAGACCCAGCCACCCTCACACATACGGTACTTTAGAGAACACTGACTGCATGTCTGGGTATGGACTAAGATCTCTGTAACCTCGGAATGGCCCAAGTAGAATGGCACTGCAGCGCTTGCAAGGATTCAGACCAACCAGGGCATCACCATCCAGTCACCAAGCGTCTGTGGAACTGGGTAGGATCATTTCTCAGTATCAGCCCCATGTAGCAGTGAGAAACAGCAGCAGCAGTGGAATCATTCTCCAACCAGCTTGGGAAGCAAAACTGAGTTCATCCTTGGGAGCAATTTTGAAAAGGTGAGGAGATGTCCTAAAGTGTACTAGTACTGGAGTATGTGAGAGAAGAGTAATGACTGAATTGGCACCCAGAATTCTGCTAACAAGTCTTACACGTGGCATACTAGGCCCTGCCTGCCCCTTCAGTCTCATGTCTTGATACATTCTGCTGTGCACTTTATGCTCCATCTGTAGCAAGCTTCCTGGAGATTTCCCACCTCTATCTCAATCAAGTACCATAAGCCATGTTGATGATTGTCTGGCTACCCTTGCTTGTGCTATCTCCTGAGCCTGAACTACCCTTCTGCGTCCTTTACCCCCATGTCCCCTGGTTATAGTCTTGAGACTCGACTCAGGTGTCTCTTCTTCCAAGAAGCTTTCCCTGACTGTCTCGGGCTGGGTGAATTGTCTCCTGCCATGACTCCCTGAAGACCTCATGCTTACCCTACTGCATTCATCAGTGCATGTGCCTGTCTCTAACACGAGGCCCACTAGTTAACCAGTGTTAATACTACGTTCTTCACTGGCCCTTGAAGAACACAGATCACGTGTCAGGTCTTATCCTTTCTTGTCTCTTAGTACCTAGCACATTGGTCTAGCACACAGCAGATGTCCAACAAGTGCTTGTGAAATGAATGAAGGTGAGTTGTGTCACTCTGAGGCCACAGCCTCTTTTTCCCCTTGACCTTCTGAATATCTAGATACCTAGTCTTTACTGAACATATCATTACCTGTCCCCCTGCCTTGCCCCTGGATGCTCTAAATTACTAACTGGTCTCCTATAGACATTTACTATACGCAAAGCACTGAGCCAGGAAGTTTACAGGGGGAAGTACAAAGAGGACTACGATTCAGACCCCACACTCAAGCAGCCCTTAGAAAATCGCCTTCCTCCAGCCTTTTCAACTTCCAGAGCAGACTTCCTCCTTTAGGAGGCTCTTCTAGATTTACCCCCCTCTAGCCCAACACCACATTAAATCATCCATAGTTTCCTCTCACCTTACTAGTTAAGTATATATTTCTATTGATTTCAGTGTTCTTTGTCTTATATATATATTCTAACATTCAAAATTTATTTGAGGTCAGTGAATGGTGTCATGTGTGTGTGTCTTTTATTTTGCATTCTGGTACTACTGCATACTGCTATCAATTTGTTGATTGACAAGTTATGTGTTTGAAGGATGCCCTGAAAACACAATGGAAACATATTGGTTAAAAGACAAAGAGTGGACTTCCGGAAAAATGGCGGCGTGAGGTGAGCCTCTGTAAAGCTCCCCTGGAATTTGCAATGAATCGAACAACAAAAACTCACAAAGGACTCCCTGCACAGCAGACAGGCAAGACGAAGAGGCCCACTACCGACTGAAATCACCTACAGGTGGGAGATTCGCGCGAGTGGAGGGAGGAGTAAAGGGAGAAGCCCGCGGAGACGGAACCGCGCGGGCGCAGGACGCAGACCTCGCTCAGTGCGCCGGGCTCGCTGCTTCCCGAACTACCGCAGCTGCGGGAGAGGGAAGAACTCGGACTGCTACGGCTCCGCCAGGGCTCCACAGGGCTGAGGGGACAGCATATAACACGGCTGAACCCAACACTCACGGCAGAGACCTCGGAGAAAAGACTGAGGGAAAAAGGCTGAAAACGGTGGTTTAAGCCTGCACTGCCGAGCAGAGAACGGAGACTTAGGCACTGAGACTAGCCGCCCCCTCCCTCCCCTCCCAGAGCTCGCCCCGCCCCCACCTGCCCGGTGCTAGAAGCGAAACAGTAGCAGTGTCAGATCAAAACAACAGAAAATTTGCTGTTTTGAGAACTGTGGGCACAAACACAAATTCACAGCCCAACTAGTTCCAGCAAAAGGGAGAGAGCTGTGGAAGCAGGACCGGCTGGGGTGGTGGTCGCCACCATTGCTCTGGGCCACCTCTCACAACTCACCCCGCCCCTGACCCCACCTATCTGGGCAGATCCCTGCAGGAGTAAACAGAACTGCTGAAATATACGGGCTCTGAATCAGGAGCTGGAAGAGCTTTGGAACATCAAAAGCTCTCCGCATACCCACCGGGACACTGCGCCCTGTGACCTAGATGAACTATTAACAGAGGAGAAGCCCGTCTCCCAGGGAATACCCCCATTGTGTGAGAAGATGGAATAGTGCAGAGAAAACATAGCACTACTGTGTGGGAGAAGAAAAATAAGTTGCAGTTGGAGAAATAATAAAATATTCTACCAACAAGTACTGGCAAACAAAAGAAAGACCGCTTTCTATCAACCTGTTGCAGAAGTCACTCCTGTAGATGTCTAGGAAGAGAAATAGTAAACCAGTAATCGCCATGAATAACCAAGGCAACAAGACAGTTCAGAAAGAAAGTGAAAAATCTCCAGAGAAGACACTTAAAGATACAGAAATATGTGACTTAAATGACAGAGATTTCAAGATTGCAGTTCTGAAAAAATTCAACGAGATACAAGAAAACATAGATAGGCAGTTAAAGGAACTCAGAAACTCAATCAAAGAACAGCATGAGCATTTTACGAAAGAGATTGAAATCTTAAAAAAGAACCAAATAGAATTTCTGGAGATTAAGAACACAGTAGAAGAAATTAAGAATGAAATAACCAGCTTAGGTAATAGAGATGACCAGATGGAGGAAAGAATCAGTGACATCGAAGATAGAAACCTGGAAATGACACAGATGGAAGAAGAAAGAGACTTGAGACTTAAAAGAAATGAAAGAACTCTACAAGAACTTTCTGACTCCACCAGAAAGAGCAATATAAGAATAATGGGCACACCAGAAGGAGAAGAAAGAGAGAAGGGAACAGAGAATATATTCAAACAAATTGTCGATGAGAACTTCCCAAATCTGTGGACAGAACTGGACCCTCGAATCCAAGAAGCAAATAGAACACCTAGTTACCTCAATCCCAACAGACCTTCTCCAAGGCACATTGAATTGAAGCTGTCTAAAATCAACGACAAAGAAAGAATCCTCAAGGCAGCCAGGGAAAAGAAGACGGTAACTTACAAAGGAAAGCCCATTAGATTATCATCAGATTTTTCATCAGAAACTCTACAAGCCAGGAGGGAGTGGAACCAAATATTCAAACTATTGAAAGAGAGAAACCATGAGCCAAGAATAATATATCCAGCAAAGATATCCTTTGGATATGAAGGAGGAATAAAGACCTTTCCAGACATACAGAAGCTGAGGGAATTTTCTAATACACGACCTGCACTACAAGAAATACTAAAGGAGGCTATTCGTCCACCATCAACAGGGACAATTTGTGGCAACCACAACTCAAAAAGGGGGAGAGTAAAGGCCTGAACCGGAATATGGGAATGGAGAAAGTAAGCGTGCTGAAGAAAATGGAATACTCTAAATATCAAACTTTCTTTTACATAAACTTAAGGGTAACCACTCAAAATAAATCCAGAATTGAAATATATACTGAAATAAAAGAAGAAACAAAAGGAAACATCACAGAATACCACCACACAGAAATAATAGACAACAACAAAAAGGCAAAGAAACAATGGAGACACAGCCTTACCAGAAAACTAAAGATAGAATGACAGGAAATCCTCACATATCAATAATCACCCTAAATGTAAATGGACTGAACTCACCAATGAAAAGGCAAAGAGTAGAAGATTGGATCAAAAAACTAAACCCAACCATATGCTGTCTCCAAGAGACAAATCTCAGCTACAAGGACAAGCATAGACTCAAAGTGAAAGGGTGGAAATTGACACTCCAAGCAAATGGTACCCAGAGAAAATCAGGTGTAGCCATAATGATATCAGATGAAACAGACTTCAAGGTGAAAAAGATAACAAGAGACAAAGATGGACATTTCATAATGGTGAAGGGGACTGTACAACAAGAAGACATAACAGTCATCAATATTTATGCCCCCAATCAGGGAGCACCGAAATACACCAAGCAACTACTAACAGAACTAAAGGGAGAAATTGACCAAAACACAATTATACTAGGGGACTTAAATACATCATTGACAGCTATGGATAGATCATCCAAACAGAAAATAAATAATGAAATAGTAGCCCTAAATGACACATTAGATGAAATGGATGTAATTGACATTTATAGAGCACTTCATCCTAAAACATCAGACTATACATTCTTTTCTAGTGTACATGGAACATTCTCAAGGATAGACCATATATTGGGACATAAAATCAGTCTCAACAAATTTAAGAAGATTGAAATCATACCATGCATATTCTCTGATCACAAGGCTTTGAAATTGGATATCAACTGTAAAAAGAAAGCAGGAAAAAACACAAATACATGGAGATTAAATAACATACTTTTAAAGAAGGACTGGGTCAAAGAAGAAATTAGAGGAGAGATCAAAAGATACATAGAAACAAATGACAATGAAAATACATCCTACCAAAATTTTTGGGATGCAGCGAAAGCAGTTTTAAGAGGGAAATTTATCTCATTACAGGCCTATCTCAAGAAACAAGAAAACTCCCAAATAAATAACCTCATGTTACACCTTAAAGAACTAGAAAAAGAAGAACAAGTAAAACCCAAGGTCAGCAGAAGAAAGGAAATAACAAAAATTAGAGCAGAACTAAATGAAATAGAGAACAAAAAGACAATAGAAAAAATAAATATGACAAAGAGCTGGTTCTTTGAAAAGATTAACAAAATTGACAAACCCTTGGCTAGACTTACTAAGATAAAAAGAGAGAAGACACTGATTAACAAAATCAGAAACGTAAAAGGGGAAGTTATCACGGACACCACAGAAATACAAAGGATCATCCAAGAATACTATGAAGGACTATATGCCACCAAATTCAACAACCTAGAAGAAATGGACAAGTTCTTAGAAACATATAGCCTTCCAAGGCTGAACCATGAAGAACTGGAAAATCTAAACAGACCGATCACCAGTAACGAAATTGAATCAGTCATCCAAACCCTTCCCAAAAGCAAAAGTCCGGGACCAGATGGCTTCACTAGTGAATTCTACCAAACCTTCAAAGAGGATCTAATACCAATTCTGCACACACTCTTCCAAAAAATTGAAGAAGAGACAGTACTCCCTAACACATTTTATGAGGCCAACATTACCCTGATACCAAAACCTGGTAAGGACAGCACAAAAAAAGAAAACTACAGACCAATATCTCTGATGAATACCGATGCAAAAATCCTAAATAAAATTCTAGCTAATCGAATACAACAATGCATTAAAAAGATTATTCATCACGACCAAGTGGGGTTCATCCCCGGGACACAAGGATGGTTCAACATACGCAAATCCATCAATGTGATACATCACATAAACAAAATAAAGGACAAAAATCATATGATTATATCAATTGATGCAGAAAAAGCATTTGACAAGATACAACATCCCTTTATGATTAAAACACTTAATAAAATGGGTATAGAAGGAAAATACCTTAACATAATAAAGGCCATATATGACAAGCCCTCTGCTAATCTCATAATTAATGGAGAAAAACTGAAGCCCATTGCTCTACGTTCAGGAACACGACAGGGATGTCCCCTATCACCTCTGCTTTTCAACATAGTGTTGGAAGTCCTTGCCAGAGCAATCAGGCAAGAGAAAGAAATAAAAGGCATCCAAATTGGGAATGAAGAAGTTAAATTATCACTCTTTGCAGATGACATGATGCTATATATAGAAAACCCTAAAGACTCCACCAAAAAGCTATTAGAAACAATCAACGAATACAGTAAAGTTGCCGGCTACAAAATCAACGCACAAAAGTCCATTGCCTTCCTATATACTAACAATGAAATCTCCGAAAAAGAAATACAAAAAACAATTCCTTTTGCAATTGCAGCAAAAAGAATAAAATACCTAGGAATAAACTTAACCAAGGATGTGAAAGACCTATATGCTGAAAACTATAAGACATTTTTGAAAGAAATTGAAGAAGACACAAAGAAATGGAAAGACATTCCGTGCTCATGGATTGGAAGAATCAACATAGTTAAAATGGCCATATTACCCAAAGCAATATACAGATTCAATGCAATCCCCATCAAAATCCCAATGGCATATTTTAAAGAAATAGAACAAAAAATCATCAGATTTGTTTGGAACCACAAAAGACCCCGAATAGCCAAAGCAATCTTAAGAAAAAAGAACAATAATGGAGGTATCACACTTCCTGACTTTGGCTTGTACTACAGGGCTACAATAATCAAAACAGCATGGTATTGGCAGAAAAACAGACACATAGACCAATGGAATAGAATTGAGAACCCAGAAATAAAACCACATAAATATGGACAGATAATTTTTGACAAAGAAGCTAAAAACATACAATGGAGCAAAGACAGCCTCTTCAATAAATGGTGCTGGGAGAATTGGATAGCCACGTGCAAAAGAATGAAACTGGACTGCTACTTGTCACCATGTACCAAAGTTAATTCAAAATGGATCAAAGACTTAAGCATAAGACCTGACACAATAAACTGCATAGAAGAAAACATAGGTACTAAACTTATGGACCTTGGGTTCAAAGAGCATTTTATGAACTTGACTCCAAAGGCAATGGAAGTAAAAGCTAAAATAAACGAATGAGACTATATGAAACTTAAAAGCTTCTGCACAGCAAAAGAAACCATTGACAAAATAAAGAGGCCACCAAATGAATGGGAGAAGATTTTTGCAAACAGTGCCTCTGATAAGGGGCTAGTATCCAGAATATACAAGGTACTCATGCAACTCAACAAGAAAAAAACAAACAACCCAATTGAAAAATGGGCAGAGGACTTGAAGAGACATTTCTCCAAAGAGGACATACAAATGGCAAATAGACATATGAAAAAATGCTCAACATCACTAATCATCAGAGAAATGCAAATCAAAACCACAATGAGATATCACCTCACCCCAGTCAGAATGGCTATCATCAACAAGACAAATAATAACAAATGTTGGAGAGGCTGTGGAGAAAAAGGAACCCTCATACACTGTTGGTGGGAATGCAGACTGGTGCAGCCGTTATGGAAGGCAGTGTGGAGGTTCCTCAAAGAATTACGAATAGAATTACCACATGACCCAGCAATCCCTCTTCTGGGTATCTACCCAAAAAATCTGAAAACATTTAGAGATAAAGACACGTGTGCTCCAATGTTCATTGCAGCTTTGTTTACGGTGGCCAAGACATGGAAACAACCGAAATGTCCTTCGATAGATGAATGGATAAAGAAGTTGTGGTATATATACACAATGGAATACTATTCGGCGGTAAGAAAAGATGATATAGGAACATTTGTGACAACATGGATCGATCTTGAGAGAGTAATGCTGAGCGAAACAAGTCAGACAGAAAAAGCAGAGAACCATGTGATTTCACTGATATGTGGTATATAAACCAAAAACAACAAAAGAACAAGACAAACAAATGAGAAACAGAAACTCATAGACACAGACAATAGTTTAGTGGTTGCCAGAGGGTAAGGGGGGTGGGGGGTGGGGGGGTGGGAGATGAGGGTAAGGGAGATCGAATATATGGTGATGGAAGGAGAACTGACTCTGGGTGATGAACACACAATGGGATTTATAGATGATGTTATACAGAATTGTACACCTGAAATCTATGTAATTTTACTAACAATTGTCACCCCAATAAATTTAATAAATAAAAAAAAAAAGACAAAGAGTGAGAAAAATCTGGAAATGGTATGACAATTTACAATAAAAAACAAATAATGGCATGCCACCACAAAATAATTTCTCTTTGCTGTCACTTAGGACCTTTGCTGAAGCATACACACCATAGAGTACTGCAATATTAAATTATATACGAAGAAACATGAGGATTGATTGTCAAGTTTATTTCAACCTATTGACAGTATAGACTCTAGTTACCTCTTTCTAAGAAAGGACACCCTGAGAAATCTCTGGGGCTCATCATGTTGTAAATAATTTCCTCCTCCTGGCATTAATCACCACACTCTCAAACCTTTGAAACTAACAGACTTCACTTTGCTAGGAGAAAACCAGCTTCTGTTTCAGCCAGACTTGTAATCAGGCTTTTAGGTTGTTTTCATTTACACTTCAATCCATCAATTTGGCTTTGGAGAGTGGAATTTTTGCAGTCAGCCTTTATTTTCCATTATGTGTTCCAGTTCTGCATGCCATAAATGAATAGCCATTTGGCCACTGGTTAGCTGCCAACAGAGCATAGCTGTATCCAAATTAAGAATTACTTTGTGTGTCATGCCAATTTGCAGAGCTAGCAGATGGACACTGACCAGAAAGGGTCAAGACCTCCAGTTATATAACGGCATCATTATAACTTCATCCACTTGAGTCTTGAAGACTCTCAAAATGAAAACATCAAGCCCTCTAACAGGTATTAGAAGAGGAAAGGGAGAGGGCTTAACATTTATGGAGCACCTCCTGTGTGCCAAGGCTTATACTAGGTACATTCATAACATCTCACTTCACTCAATCCCCTTGCTAACACCAGGGAGTCAGGTACTAGTACGAGCTCCACATTACAGACAAGGGTACAGAAGTTCAGGGAAGTTGTATAAGCACGGTCATGTAGCTAATAGATGCTAGACCAGGTATTTAAGCCAGACCTAGCAGAATCTAGATCCAGTGCTCTTTTTCCTACACCATACTGGTTCTCTTAGCAGTGAGACCAGGGCTACCTGGTCATTGCCTCTCTCCCTGTCCCTGTGTCCACGGAGGAAGCCTATTGGTAATTTCACTCACTTTGACATTTTGCCTAGGCATGGCCTGTGCTGTTTGTCTTCTCTTTGCTCACTGCAATGGGCTATGAGCAAACCCAACATGCCTGTCCTGACCCCCTTCCTCCCAATTCCCCCACCAATGTAACTTACTAGAAAGTCTGTAATTTACGTATTGGATGAATCAGTGTGTCACATAGCATTTGGACTCCAAAATCCTTGAGGTCATTTCCACTTAAGTCTAGCAATGGTAGGTTCTCATTTCTGTTGAGGACACAGGCGAGGACTCCACAGCACGCATCTGTGAGATGACATTCTGCTAATCTATGGGGGATCAGGGATTCAGGAAAGAAATCAGTTTTATCCCAAGTTCCATAATGACCTTTCATTTCATGTAGAGCCTGGCAACAAGAGCTCAGGGGAAAAAGTGTCCTTGTGTACATACCACAAGATCTGTAGTTTGCAGGAAGGGTGTTTCAACCCTGCACACAACACCTGCATGCCCTCATCCCCTCAGGCATTGTCACAGAGCTCAAGGTCTCTCAGGTGTTCAATGGTGTAGAGTGCATTGCACAAATCCTGACAACACTCTCCAGTCAGGTGACAGGTCCACAATCTGCCACGGAGTAAGGTAGACAGGCTGGTGTCATTTCATCTGTACTTGGGTCACTTAAAGAATTGTGTTTGCTCACTAAAATAACACATTAGAAAATCAGACTGTCGTGTAAAAAAAAAAATCCCTTGGGCCAGGGCCAAGCAGAGATTTCTTCCCCCTAAATTATTTAGGTCTTCGTTTATTGCTTCCTTAGAGATTCAATCACAAGGCCCAAAGGTACTCATTTAATGTGGGGAGTTGCTGAAACATCAGGAAAGTCTGCCTGTGGCTATAGCCCATAATACTTACGCCAGATCCTTCAACTGACAGTCAGGCTGTTTTAATCTTTCGCAAAGCAATTTCAGTCCCCAATCTTCAATTTTGTTATTCATTAGAAGCAGCCTTGTCAGGCTCTGGGTAGAGCTCAGGATTTGTGCGAGGGGCTCACAACAAGCTGCAGAGAGGGGAGTTTCCGGAAAAATGGCGGCGTGAGGTGAGCCTCTGTAAAGCTCCGCTGGAATTTACAACGAATCGAACAACAAAAACTCCACAAAGGACTCCCTGCACAGCAGACAGGCAAGACGAAGAGGCCCACTACCGAAATCACCTGCAGGTGGGAGATTCGCACAAGTGGGGGGAGGAGGGAAGGGAGAAGTGCGGAGATGGAGCCGCGCAGGCGAGGGACGCAGACCTGGTTCAGTGCGCCGAGCTCGCTGCTTCCCGGAGCTACCGCAGCTGCGGGAGAGGGAGGAACTCGGACTGCTAGGGCTCTGCTTGTGGCCCACAGGGCTGAGGGGCCAGCATATAACACGGTTGAACCCAACGCTCACGGCAGAGACCTCGGAGAAAAGACTGAGGGAAAAAGGCTGAAAACCGTGGTTTAAGCCCTCACTGCCGAGCAGAGAACAGAGCCTTGGGCACTGAGACTAGCCGCCCCCTCCCTCCCCTCCCAGAGCTCGCCCCGCCCCCACCTGCCCGGTGCTAGAAGCAGAACAGTAGCCGTGTCAGAGAAAAGGAACAGAATATTTCCTGTTTTGAGAACTGTGGACTGCAGACACGGGTTCGCAGCCTAACTAGTTCCAGCAAAGGGGAGGGAGCTGTGGAAGCAGGACCGGCTGTGGTGGTGGTCGCCACCATTACTCTGGGCCACCTCTCACAACTCACCCCGTCCCTGAACCCACCTATCTGGGCGGATCCCTGCAAGAGTACACAGAACTGCTGAAACATACGGGCTCTGAATCTGGTACAGGAAGAGCTTTGGAACTTCAAAAGCTCTCTGCATACCCACACTGACACTGTGCCCTGTGACCCAGGCAAGCTATTAACAGAGGAGAAGCCCGTCTCCCAGGGAATCCCCCTGATGTGTGAGAAGCTGGAATAGTGCAAAGAAAACATAGCACTACCGTGTATGAGAGAAAAAAAAAGGCTGCAGTCGGAGAGAAAAATAAAACATTCTACCGACAAGTACTTTAAAACAAAAGAAAGACCTCTTCCTATCAACCTGTTGCAGAAGCCACTCCTGTAGATGTCTAGGAAGAGAAATAATAAATCAGTAATTGCCATGAATAACCAAGGCAACAAGACAGCTCAGAAAGAAAGTAAAAGTCTCCAGAAAAGGAACTTAAAGATATGGAAATATGTGACTTAAATGACAGAGAATTCAAGATTGCAGTTCTGAAAAAACTCAATGAGATGCAAGAAAACACAGAAAGGCAGTTTAATGAACTCATAAACACAATCAAAGTATAACATGCGCATTTTATGAAAGAGATTGAAATTTTAAAAAAGAACCAAATAGAATCTCTGGAGATTAAGAACTCAATAGAAGAAATTAAGAATGAAATCACCAGCTTGGGTAGTAGAGTTGACCAGATGGAGGAAAGAATCAGTGATATCGAAGATAGAAACCAGGAAATGACACAGATGAAAGAAGAAAGAGACTTGAGACTTCAAAGAAATGAAACAACTCTACAAGAACTTTCTGACTCCATCAGAAAGAGCAATATAAGAATAATGGGCATACCAGAAGGAGAAGAAAGGAAGAAGGGAACAGAGAATATATTCAAACAAATTGTTGATGAGAACTTCCCAAACTTGTGGACAGAACTGGATCCTCGAATCCAAGAAGCAAATAGAACACCTAATTACCACAATCCCAACAGGCCTTCTCCAAGACACATTGTATTGAAGCTGTCTAAAATCAACGGCAAAGAAAGAATCCTCAAGGCAGCCAGGAAAAAGAAGACGGTAACCTACAAAGGAAAGCCCATTAGATTATCATCAGATTTTTCATCAGAAACTCTACAAGCCAGGAGGGAATGGAACCAAATATTCAAACTATTGAAAGAGAGAAATCATGAGCCAAGAATAATATATCCAGCAAAGATATCCTTTAGATATGAAGGAGTAATAAAGACCTTTCCAGACATACAGAAGCTGAGAGAATTTTCTAATACATGACCTGCACTACAAGAAATACTAAAGGAGGCTATTCGACCACCATCAACAGGGACAATTTGTGGCAACCAAAACATAAAAAGGGGGAGAGTAAAGGCCTGAATCAGAATATGGGAATGGAGAAAGTAAGTGTGCTGAAGAAAATGGAATACTTTAAATGTCAAACTTTCTTTTGCATAAATTTAAGGGTAACCACTCAAAAAAATCCAGAACTGAAATATATACTGTAATAAAAGAAGAAACAGAGGGAAACATCACAGAACACCACCACACAGAAATAATAGACAACTACAAAAAGACAAAGAAACAATGGAGACACAGCCTTACCAGAAAACTAAAGATAGAATGACAGGAAATCCTCACATATCAATAATCACCCTAAATGTAAATGGACTGAACTCACCAATAAAAAGGCACAGAATAGCAGATTGGATCAAAAAACTAAACCCAACCATATGCTGTCTCCAAGAGACAAATCTCAGCTACAAGGACAAGCATAGACTCAAAGTGAAAGGGTGGAAATTGACACTCCAAGCAAATGGTACCCAGAGAAAATCATGGGTAGCCATAATGATATCAGATGAAACAGACTTCAGGGTGAAAAAGATAACAAGAGACAAAGATGGACATTTCATAATGGTAAAGGGGACCCCCAATCAGGGAGCACCGAAATATACCAAGCAACTACTATATTATATTATATAGTAATATATACATATATAATTATATATATAGTAATATATATTATATATGTATATATATATTTATATATGTAATATATGTAATATATATGTATATATCCCCATTACACACACACACACACACACACACACACACACACGTTAATTTTATGTGTCAAGTTGGCTAGATCATGGTACCCAGATAGTTGGTCAAACATTACTCTGGATGTTTCTGTGGACATATGTTTTAGATGAGATTGACATTTAAATCAGTAGACTCTGAATAAATTTAATTATTCTCTGTAATGTGGGTGGGCCTCACTTAATCAGTTGAATGCTTTAATAGGAAAAGGACTGACCTCCCCAGAAGAAGAAGGAATTCTGCCAGCCGACTGCCTTTGGACTTGAACTACAACACTGGCTCTTCCCTGTGTCTCTAGCCTGCTGGCCTACCGTGCAGATATTGAGCTTGAGAGTCACCAAAATCTGTGTGAGCCAATTCCTTAAAATAAATCTTTCTATATATGTTTATACACATTGTATTAGTTCTGTTTTTCTGGAGAACCCTGAATAATACATATATGATAAACGTTTTATTAAGCTCATTACCATGGACTTTGAAGTCAGACACATCTGGGTTTTGAATTGTGCCTTTGCCATATTATTTAGTTTTCTGACCTTGAATCTCCATTTCCTCATCTGCTAAAATGAGGATAATAATCTGAATGACTCAGAACTGTTGTGTGGAAGAAAGGAAATCATGTGTACAAAACAGCACAACGCTTAACACAAAGCAATCGCTCAGTAAGTAGTGTTGGTTATTATTATTGTCACTGATATTATTACTACATACATTGAAAATTCTCTCCCTAAACTTGTTACATAGGAACAATTTTAGGGACTGCCACTTTTATGCTTCATTTCTATGACTCCTGAAATGCGTTTTGATCAACAACATCCATCTGGAGTTGCATACTTTTAAAATATTTCTTGCAGTATGGAAATTAAGAGTTACAACTTACTTGAGTTTCTGTAATTTGCAATTTGGATCTTTTAAGCCTTCACAGAGTGATTTCAAACCTGAAGCATCCAGTTTCGTTTCACTAAATTCCAGCTCTGTGAGCCACTGATTGGTGCTGAGAACAGTTGCTAGTAACCCACAAGAAGCAGGAGAGATAAGGCATCAGTACAACTTTCAGAGAACAGAAGAATGACCTCGTTATCTTATTCACACTCTCCCCTAACACAAGCAGAAACTGACAAAAATGGTATGAACATAGATTACAAATTCCCCTGTGACCACTTACCTCAATGTCTGTAAGATGCAATTTGGCTGTTTTAATCCTTCACACAGAAGCTTCTTCGTTCCTGAATTTTCCAGGGTATTTTTTACAAATTCCAAATCTGTCAGATGCTGGTTAGTTTCAAATACTAAGGCGCGGTCCCTACCACAGGAAACTGAGGTGGAAGAAAATCAGTCTGTGTGGACAAAAAGACATTTTAGAAAAGAAATAAAATAGGACTTCCTTTAAAGGTACCTGTTTATACCTTACTGATATAATGAATTATTTCAGTTCATTCAACAATTACTTTATTGGATGCTTACCACTGTATTAGATGCTGAAAACAAGGAAATACTTAAGACCCAGAACCTGCCCTCAAGGCATGCCCAGTTAATGGGGAAAAATTAGAAAATCATGGATTATAATACAGTGGGAAAAATACTGCAAGTGGTATGCACAAGTTATCATGGAGACACAGAAAGATAGCAGAGTTCAGCCTAGTTTGGGGTGGAGTTTGGAGAATCACAAAAACTTAAAAGAGGGAGAAATACTTGAGTGCTGTTGTGAAAGCGGAATCGAAATTGAAAAGGAGTTAGGTGGGTGAGGAGAATGGGAGCAAGGAGGGCAGGAGGGGCTGAGGGACACTGCGCTGGAGAAGCTGCCTGGTGCAAAGGCCAGGAAGCAAGAGGGAGGATGCTTCATTTGAGAAGCAGTTTTCTGCTATGGCCTATTTTTCAAAACTGGAAGGATATATACATATATAATTATTAACAGTGGTTATCTTCCAGGTTGGTGGAAGGGTGGGGTTATAGGGAGACATTTACTTTCTAGGTAATTAACAATTATTTATAATGATTAGAAGTCATCAGAAAAAATAGTTTTTTAAAATTTTGGAAAATACATGTTCATGATAATTTTTACAATAGAGAGAAATATAAAAAAATCAACTTTCTTTTAAAGTACTATATTCCTACCACCCAAATATAACCACTGTCAAAAATTTGGTATATAACTTTACAGACTTTTAATGCATGTACATATACAGAGTTATGTTATTTGTAACAAATGAAATCATGAAAAGACATTATTTTAAAAAGATAAAAACTTTTTCCCTATCTCCCCTCCAAATCCACCTCCTACAGTCAACCAATATTGTCTGATGTATATCCTTCCACTCCTTTTCCCAAGAATCATGTGCAAAGACACACACAGACACACACAATTTGTTTGTACATGTTACAAAAAAAAGGGTTATAGAAAACATTATATCAACTGTACATGCACTTTGTCATGCAGCCCTCGTTGTAAGCTCACAGATAGAAACTGAGATTCGGTTATAGCACAAGGTCCTATAGTAAGGGGCAAAGTAGGGCTCAGCCTGGCATCTGTCTGGTTTATCCTGTAGGCATCAGAAAGCCAATGGAGGTTTAAAGAGATATGGTCAGCTCCCTCTGATGACAGTACAGGGCAGGAGACATACCTGGTATCAGAAGGCTGCAGTGGTCCCCCAGGGAAGAAATGGCGGGGGCAGGACTAGGATGGTGGCTGGCCGGGAGGTAGACAGATTCAAGACACGTTTGGGGGTAGATAAGGCCAGGATTTACAACTATTTAGTGACTGCAGTGTTTGGTCCTAGACCAATGGGGGATGAGGTTCTGGCTTTACCCTTTTCCTCCAGGGGGTACCTGAGGCCACTGACAGGTTCCAGCTCTTTTCTGTTCTAGAACATTCCAGCCGTAGGAGGGGAGGGACCCCTGGCATGGGACAAACCATTATGGCGGTGAGGTGGGGAGGTTACCTTTTTTAAAACTTAATTACAAGTGCTTCACATTCTTCGATCTAAGTCTTTTCTGACCACTCCTGTTTCTTCTCTCCTTCAAGGACTTTCAACAGTGGAGCTTCCCTTTTATCCTGGGAGTGGGAACAAGGGATCTTCCTGGCACATTCCCTTCCACCCCTGTTGTCTCTGTCAATTGGAACAATCCCAGGGTAAAAGCCTCTGGGGTTGCCCCCAGGATTCCTTTCCCCCACCAGCGCTTGGAGGAAAGTGTGCCTTCTCTTTGGGCTCGGTACGTGGGCGTGGTCAGTGGGTGTGGCCTGCCAGCACCTCTTCTGGCCCCTAGCTGGAGAGGTTGAGGCCTGGTAGGAGGTGTCCTAAGGCGGGGTAAGGGTCTGGGGGGGGGGAGGCGGGGCAAGGGTCTGGGGGGGGGGAAGCGTGGGCGCGGGCGCCTGGATGGGAGGTGACTGAGGGGGGCAGGGCTAAGGGAGACGGAAAAGAGCAACTTGTTGATTCGTCTCTGCAGAGCCAGCCAAGCCCCTAAGGACTTCTACCATCATGGCTTTGAACCCAGAGGACCCCTCTGGTGGGTTTCAGCATGACACGGTGATGGCCTTCGTCAACGAGAAAATGGCCAGGCACGTAAAAGGCCCTGAATTCTATCTCGAGAATACATCTCTGTCCTGGGCCGAGGTGGAGGACAAGCTCAGGGGCATCCTGGAGGGCAGCGAGTTGCCCAGCGAGGCCAAAGAGGCCTGTGCCTGGGGCTGCCTGGCCCTGGGCCTGCGCTTTGCCCACAAGCAGCGCCAGTTACACACACGCAGGGTGCAGTGGCTACACAACTTCTGCAAACTGCACAAGTCGGCTGCACAGACCTTGGCCTCAAACCTGAGGGAGCTCACAGAGCAGAAGGAGATGGAGCGCAAGGAGGCGGCCTACCATCTGCAGCTGACCCAGGCTAAACTGGAGGAGGTGCAGAAAGAGAGGGACCTGCTGAGGTGGAAGCTTTTCCGGGCTGTAAGATTACCCCACTGCCCCGTCTACCGCCCCGTCTCCTCGCCCCGTCCCCCTCTCTGCCTCCAGAATAGGTCTCAACCCTGCTTGCTTCTCTGCAGGAGCTGGAGTCTGCCAGGGAGCAGGAGCGGGTCGATGAAGGACCAGGCCTGGCCACTGTCTGTGGGGCTGGGACAGAAAGAGCAGGTGAGGAGGAAGACATGGCAGAGGCTGCTACTACTACTGCTACCACTGGGGGCGCTGCAGGAGGAGGAGGAAGACAGAAGGATGCTAAGGGTAGAGGCCGCATATAGGAGCTGGGTGGAGGTCTCCTGCAGCTTCTGGGTGGGGGGCAGATACACCTCTGGTTGGCCAAAGGAGGGAGATCTCAGATCAGTGGAAACAGGCATGTTTTATTTCTCTGGGACCCTGAAGCCCGGGTCCACAATCTCACCAGCAACCCTTCTTATCCAGTTCCCTGCCTCATTCATGTACTCACCCATTACCTCCCTTCACAGATGCACCCACACCATCTGCACCAGCAGCGGCCTTCACTGCAGGAGCTCCGTCCCAGATGTCTCCCCTCTGGGGGCCCTCTGATGTTAGACCAAGGTCTGATGTGGGGCCCCAGGAAAAAGACCCTCAAGAACCACAAAGAGGCAGAGACGCTGATCCCAAACCGCAGAGACCTCCAGTATTTCGCAAGCCCGGGGATTGGGACTGCCCTTGGTGTAAAGCCGTGAATTTTTCACCGAGGGAAATTTGCTTCTGCTGTGGGGGGGGAATCTGGCTACAGAAGCCTTAAATTCAGAAATGTTTAATAGAACAGAAACGTATCCCAATGGGAGATCAATTTTCAGGGGGTGAGGCGGGGGGGCTGGGGAGCGGAGGGAGGGTATGAGTGGGAGAATGGGGCTAGGGGAGCAGGTGAGGCGCAGTAGGAGGTGGGGAGGGTATAGACGGATAGGGAGAAACATGTTTTGATGATCCCGTTGGTGTTCCAGAGCATTAGTATTCAACACCCCAAACCTGCTGCAGCTTCTGTTTGTGTGTCTCTCTCCTCCACCCTAGTATCTGGTGGACCTTGGCACCCACTCTCTCCCCCACCTAAGCTATAGATGATTGCAGCAGGAGTGGGTATTTGACCCTTCCTGAGCCAAACAGAGTTTCACACTAGAGAATCTGAACAGAGGCAGATTCCATAGTCAGGATGGTGATAGGCAATGAAGCAATGGGTCACTTGGAGGTGGGGCCAAGATCAAAGCCATGGTCACTGAGGCCATAGCAGAGGCCCAGCCCTGGCTGTGGGAAGCAGAGCCATGTGCTTTACAGAGGCTAAGTGTCTTTTAGAGGGTAGCAGTGTGACGTCCCAGGGAGCAGGCAGGCACAGAGAAGCGTTGACCCTGTGACCCCAGAGATAGAATGGGAACCCCTACCACGTTTCCACTTCCTGCAATTGTGCTGGGTGAAAATCCATTCTACATAGATCCTCTTTTCTTTAAGTTAAATTGAGTGGGTTCCTGTTCTGAGAAACCAGATTATTTCCAAGTCAGAAATTGGCACCAGAAGAGCAGTTGCAAACCACAGACCAAAGAAAATGTCTGAACTGGTTGGGGACGTGCCTCAGGGAGTGGTGGGTACTGAGGATTCCTGCACCCGAAGAGGCTCCAGGAATGACCTGGACAAGAAGCTTGTTCATGTTCTTAGTGAGTTATATCACGAAAAACAATCGAAACAGCCCTGGGGTTAAGCCCGGGCTTACAACACTGCAGACTTGCCACCCCTAGGGGAATGCCTGAGGGCTGCTTCCAGAGGACTGCTATGGCTTGTTCAGCCCCATGACAAGATAGTCCTCCCCAGTCCCCAATGTGAAGAACTGGGGACAATCCGATCTGAACAGGGAACTCATGCCACTGCCAAGGAGGTGAGTCAGCAACTAATAGTGCACAGAAAGTTTGCTGGTCTAGACCACTGACCAAAGTATGGTGCTATCCTGGGGAATTCTCTCCCCCAACCCAGCACTAGGATAAATGAGGGAGGGGAATCTGGGTACAAAGCCCTCAGTGAATTCAGACATCTCCCAATGGAAAGTCAATTTCCAAAGGGAGGGGGGTGAACCAGGAAAGGAGGATGGTCTGCATCTCCCCCTCTCATGACAATAAGCTGTGTTCAGGGGGACTAAATGCATGGTTTAGCCCACAGGTGACGGATGGTGAGGAGTCACACCAGACTGAAACTGCAGGAGCCCTGGACATTGCCCGGGGACTGTGGACCTAGAAACTGAAGCTGTTGTGGCCCTGGGATATCTGTGCAGCAGCTGGATGTGACTCTGGGCTCTCCTGTTCGGGCAGAGCCCTAGCCTGCACTTGTCAGAAATGTCCTTGGGCTTCTAGGGCATGTCCTTCTAGGGCAGGGTTTCCCAACCTCAGCACTCTTGACATTTGAGGTTGGATAATTCTATGTTGCAAGGGGCTGTCTGTTACTCTGTAAGATGTTTGGCACAATCCCTGGCCTCTACCCACTAGATGCCAGTAGCACACGTCCCCTAGTTGTGACGACCAAAAATATCTATAGATACTGCCACATGTCCACTGAGGGATAAAATCGACCCTTGTTGGGAATCACGGAGGTGACGAGGTACTTAGGAGGAATCAGAACAGGGAAAAGAGAACAGCCAGAGAGCATGCACAGCAGTGCCCAAGGCTGCAAGGGAGCCCCTAAGACAGGAGGTGAAAAGTACATTGAGTTCACTTGATCTTTGAGCAGATCTGGGGGAGAGGGGGCAGAAGCCAAACTGACAGTACTGAGGTGTGAGGGAGCAGGAGTGAGGAAGTGCAGGCAGTGAGGGAGGCTCTTCTTCAAGGGCTCCTGGCTGTGAATGGAAGGATTGAGGTGGGATATGCAGCTGAGACGGTTCTTTTGAATATGGGAGAAACTTGAGCCATGGGGAAGGAGATAGCTGAAGGAAGCTTGAAAACGCAAAAAGATGTAAAAGAATGAGGCAGATCCTGCCTACTGTATTGAAGAGACGTCCATTGCACTGTTCGATGTAAAGAAATACAAAGGGCCCATTTTGTTCTTTTATGACACAAATTCCCCCAAGTTCTCTGTATGTGTGTGTATATGTGTATACATACTATGTATATTTTAGATTTATGTGTGCCTTATAGAGTTATGTCTGAATAAGCAAAGAAAGAGGTCTGGAAAGACATTTAGCAAACAAAGTATTACCTAGGGAGGATGGGATCCGGGGATGGGAAGCAGCAGTGGGGGTATAAGGTGGTGTGGGTTACAGGGCAGTGAGGTGGAGGGCTTTTATACCTTTATATACTGTGTTGTATAAAGTTAAATAATTAAATGCTCCTAAAAACACAAAAGGATGTGAATTTACTGTCTTGGATGGGTTTAGAAAGGCCACTTCTTCCTTTGCGAAGGAGGAAAGGAAAGCAGACACTGATCTGTGTGGTGAGGGGGTGGGAAACCAAGGGGGCTCGTGCCTCTGTGCTAGTGATACGGACAGACAAGGCACCTGAGAGAGTGAGGACAGAAGGTCGGGGTGGGGGTGGGGACTGCTGAGCAGTGGCACTCTGGGGAATAACTGTGGGGGGGGGGGAATGCAGGGAGAGAAAAAGATAACCGAGTTGCATGGAGCGGGAAGGGACCCAAGTGAAAGAAAACCGAGGGGGAATACAGTGGGAGTCTGGAAGGTAAAGGAAGGAAGGTAAATCCAGGATGGGCACCAGACACGAATCTCTTAGAAGTGTCACAGCCTGCCACCCACTCAGTACAGCAAAAACGCACATAAGAAACGGATAGAGGCAGAGGCTGGCAGGCATCCATACTTCACTTACTACCCCTTCCAAGCTCATAGCATATCTGTTCATTGGCTGTTTCTCTATGGAGAAGCTGAGCACTATTTATACTTCATTTTCACGTCCAATCAGCTACAAGTGCAATTTCTAGTAACCCAGTTTTTACTTGTAAATACCTAAGAGTTTAAAGCAAAATTCAACTTTCTTCAGGTCTTTGATTTTACAATATGGATTACGCAGTGGTTGGCAGAGCAGGTGTAGCTGAGACACTGGCAAATTGCACAGCTGGAAGGCCCTAAAAGAGATGTGAAGGCAAAAATAATTTAAAAAGAAATAATTGAAAACAAAAATTCAAGAAGGCTTATTTTGGCTTCTGTTACCATACTACTACTAATTTACCTCTTCCAAAAACCTTAGGAGGCATTACCCTATTTTTCAGCTAGGGGAATTAAGACACACACAAAAAAGTAATTTTCCCAAGGTCACATAGTTAGGAACAGAACAGAGGTCAATACTCAGGTCTGTCTGACTCCAAAGCCAAAGCTATGTGCCAGGCACTGAAGGAAGCACTTTACATACACACATTATCTTATCTGGTCCTTACCCCAGTGACAGGTATTACAAACACCATTTTGCAGTTGCTCAGCGAGGTCAAGCTATCTTTACAATACAACTGATTCTTGGTTGTCAGTACTAATAGAAGAATTAATGGCAATAATTGGGAACTAGGAAAGTTCATTAGTAAAGTCACACTTAGTCAACATGCTGGAGAAAGGAGTATTTTAGGTTACATTTTGAAGAGAGTTTAAGCCCTCTGATAAAGGCAATAATAAAGTCGGGGGTGGGGACTCCATCTAAGACTGATTTTCTGGAAACCCAGAGTGAACCTGAAGCCCCTATTTGTTTCCATCGGTGTTTAAAATATCTCAATGCATTTCTCTATTATTTTACTTTATAATATACAGTTGAACTGAAGCTGTCATGCATTTGTCAAGACATTGTAGCCAAAGTCCTTCATAATTCTGAGTCTGTGTAACCTCTCCTATCCTTTTCCCTCCAGCCCCAAACACAAATTCCTGCCGTGCCTCCCCCTCTCCACTTCCCCAAACTCATCTCCACCACTATGCTACTGCCCACTGAAGAAATACAACTCTCAGGGGAAAGACAGATTAACTCACTCCCCAAGTAGAGCTTTTTGCCCATTCTTGTCTCCTTCTCATGGTCCCCTACCCCTCAGCTGGCCCAGCAACTAAAGGAGAGGCAATGCTTATCTTAACCTGAGTATTGAAAACAGATTTACGACCAGTGGCATTTTCTAGATAACACAGGTATATGTCTGCTTGGCTGCTTTAGCCAATCAGTCAGTAGAACTGTATTTTGTTTAATAGTGTACAGAGCCTGTTTTATATAAGTGGTTTACCTATGCCTGTGAACTTCAGCTCTCGACCCTCTAAAGGTGCAAGACTGGAAGAGCCCAGGCTTCACAGCAGCATACACTGGAGCACAGCTCTGCCCTTTACTAACCTGGAGCTCTTTGAGGCCTCAGTGATGAAGTATATGCAGAGGAAAGTGACAACAGTTCAATATTAAGTTTATAACCTTTTCCAGAATAGTCATCAACACCAAAACAGCAGAGTCCTCAATGGTAATCTTGATTTATATACTCATAATACACAATTATAGAGTACATTCACAGAGTGACAATGAAGACTAATACACACACATACACACACTCTTATAGTGGCTAACACTGCCTGGCACATAGTAAATGCTAAAAAATGCTAGCTTTACCTCAGTGTCTACCTAGGCCAGTGTTCAATATGTGATCGATATTCGATAAATCCTTATTCTGTTGACTGACATAAATATGGAATGTGGACGCGATTCGTTTTATTTATAGACAATGCTAGAAATGATCATGTGCCTGAATACTTGAAATAGACAAGAAGGCCCACCATTTCACCAGAACACTGGAGAAGACATTACTGTACTCACTGGTTAGAGGTCAAGGCTGGTGGTATGAATGCGTAAGCTCGCTTTTCCTCCTCAAATCCAAGTAGGTGCTGACACTTCAGAGACAATGAGAGGTGACTGTGACTGCTTTTTACACAGAATGACATAGCCAGAATGTCCCTTTTTGTAGAGGTAGGTTGAAGCACTGTAATTGAGTGTAAATTATCAATTATCCTTTTTGCGTATTCTTCCTCCTGAATCTCACGCAAACAGTGAAACAAGTCCATTGGCTCAATCTGTAACCTAGAAGCTCTATCCCTTATTTCTCTCTCAGTTCACATCAATAACTCTAGTCGAAGTCCTGGAGAGACTTTTCTTTCAAAAGTAGTTTCCACAGCCTTTCCGTTTCCTTCACGCAAGAGGCCAAATAAGAACTGTGTCATTAATGACGAAAACCCTTTTCCATATTGTTGGAATACACCTTGCCACGTTCTCTCCACTTGATCAACAAACATCCAGCTACTGTCATTCTTCAAGTCATAGAACACAGCGGTGAAGGAAAGTGTAGACGTTGACACCTCTTTCAGCCTTTTTTCCCCAAAAAGTGATTGAGAAAGGTATCATCCACTTCTACCCCATGTCTTCTAAGGTTGCTGACTTCAAATAGGACCTGCTGCTTCTGCAGCCAAAGAGCAAAGACCCCACAGGCAACTTTGTCCCTTCCACACCGAGATGCCTGTAAGGGTTTTGAGGCACTTGGAAAAGTAGAACAGATACATATCAGTCATGGTATGAAGTGACCCAGGAGAGTCCTGTCACCATCTCCCTGTGACTGCAGGACAGTGCAGATCATCCAGGAGATGATGGGAAGAGAAGACATACTGTCAAGGCCTTCATTTTCTCACAGACCATAGAAGACTCTCATTGCTGCGTTAGCACCTGAAAACTGACTCAAGAAATATGCTCTCTTTTCAGCATCTGTAAACCACAGGATCTCTGACTGGATAAGTTGTTTTAACAGAGAGTGGAGCTTCTTTATGGTCATAGGCTGGACACTTATCAGGAGGGAGGAGCTTTCAGGAAACAGTTTTTTTCCTCACAAAACTACGTAAGAGAGTCTCTACTGGCTTCCTCTCCTGGGGGTTAGAACTAAGATCCTCTTCCTGGTCACCTACAGGGTACTGAAGCTGTGTTACCTTCAAAAATAGATTTTAGTAATCATTGGAACAATCTATGTGTATTTGGTATTTACAATGATTGTTGGGTTTTAAGGGGTTTTGGCATATGAGAGAATATAATAGAGTTGATTCCATTTTACAACATGCAATTGAGTAATTAATGTTATAGTCATAAATTGAAAGGGATAAGAGACTTTAGCTAAGTTTTTAAATAGCACCAGAATATTTTTAAAGGCTTACCATATTTATCAGTTTGTTCAATCAGACTTAATAGAGTTTTTCAAGTACTTGGGAAGGCAATGGCTGTTAGAGGTAGTGAAGTGTTGAAAAGAAAATCAACTGTTAAACTTATAAATACAGCTTTAATGATTGAAGGAATTTAATTGAGCTGTAAATGGGAATAATTGTTTAAGCAGATATGTTCTATTCACCTTGCATTAAACTTTAATCAGAGGAAAATTAAAAAAAAAAAAAAAAGAATGAACAGAAGCTTCTCTGGATATAGAAGAATAACATCCAGGGTTGGTCCATCCATATCTTAGGAAGTGTTAATTGTCAGGTCGGCAACACTAAAGTTAGCAATATGGCTTATTTCTCTGCAGTTTGCGTAGATGAGATAATCAAACCTGCCTGGAGTAACCATTCCTGCTGCCCAGTCAAACATGAACTTGTGCCTCTCAGCTGTTTTCCCAATCCCATCACAGCCCTGAAGCACCACAGTTTGGGATGAGCAAGAGCCCTCTTCATCAAGATCAAATATGTGTTCCATTTCGATAAAATTATCTTCTTGAGGAATTCCACACGGTGTCTTTTCTGATACACCGTGTTCTTTTACACCAAGCAGACTGATTCTATATGCTTGCCATGGTGATAACATTCATTGACTCCTATTTGTAGGTATTTTTCTTTTAGATGTTTTCTAAATACTTCCTGGTAATCTAATGAGGTGACCAAGAGTTAGTAATCACTGAATACTAGACAACAATACAAACAAGTATAACTACCGTGTTTCCATGAAAATAAGACCTACCTCAGAAATAAGCCCTAGATAAGATTGTCAGCCAAACGGACGCATTTAGTACGTCATGACGATGTTCCAGAAGAAGATGACATGACTGTATTTGAATAAATGTAGGTTGTTGTACATAAAAAAGAAGACATCCCCTGAAAACATGCCCTAATGCATCTTTTGGAGCAAAAATTAATATACGTCCCAGTCTTATTTTCGGGAAATACTGTAATGCCACCACTACCACCATCTCCGCTGGAATATCTTAAAGGCTCCTCAAACTTTACATGTCTAAACCTGAGTTCTTGATTTCTATGCTGCTGCCTCCCTCCCCAAAAACAACCTTCCCTAGGCATCTCATTTCAGTTAAATGGTGTCACCCAGTTGCTCATAAAAATGTTAGAAATCTTTTTTTCCCTTGCATCCTCTACATCCAATCAGTTAGCAAGGACTGTCATTTATACTTCCAAAGTAAGCCTCCAGTCCGTATTTATCACTACATCCTCAAATACCACCTAAGTACGAGGCACAACCAACTCTTTCCTGGAGTGCTGAAATAGCCTCCTACGCATGTACTCTTGCCTATCTATGGCTCCCTCTCCACACAGCAGCCAACACGATCTTTTAAAAATATCAATTACCTCATGTTACTGGCCTGCCCCAAACCTTTCAAGAGCTTTTCATTGCACTTGGTATAAAATGCAAATCTTCTCCTCATCCTACAAGAGGTGCAATGATCTGGGTCCTACGTGTCTCCCCTCCCCAGCCTCATTTTATACCATTCTCCTTCTTAGTCCCTACACTAACACCACACTGGCCTACTTTTAGTTTTTCACAAACGTCATGCTCTGTCCCACTTCGGAATCTTTCCACTAGCTATTTTCTCTGGCTGCAACACTCTTTCTCCTGCTTTTGCCATGCAAAGCTCCTTCTCATCCTTCAGATCTCAATTTAAACATTACTTTCTAGAAGAGGACTTGCCTGACTACTTGATTTAAAGTAGGTCCTCTCTACTATTCCCTTTCCCAGCATCCTGTTTTCCCTTTATAGCACTTATCACAATTTGTAATTGTCTTCTTTGTTTATTTTTTTCCCATTATCGCTCTTTCGCACTAAACAACCATCTACATAAAGACAGGGACCGTATCTGTCTTCTTCACCATAGTGCCCTAGCATGGTGCCTGGCACTAGTAGACACTCAATAAATATTTATTGAATGTGGCTATAAATGGTTTTGAATTAATCACAAGTCATTTATTATTGTCTATTCTACTCCAGATACTGTACTGGGCCCTTCACATACATTTCTGATTTAATTCTCACAACAATTCCATGAAGTAGGTTTTATAGTTACAGAAATTGGAACTTATAGCCCGGGTTACAAGTTCATGGGTGTGCTATCTGTACACAGATCTCTTGAGCTCAGAAGGACCCATGTTTGGTGCAATGCTCTGCTGTTGGTATCTTGAAATTCTTAATAATTTTTGAACAAGGCACCCTGCCTTTCCATTTTGCACCATATCCCATAAATTATGTAGCCAGCCCTGATTATAATATCAGGTAACTTATCCAAGGTTTGACAGTAAGTGGCAGAGATTAAATTAAGATTCAGGTTTGTCTGAAACCAAGGTATATGTGCTTAAATACTACACTACATAGCTTTTCACCTTCTGCAACCAGAAAAAATAATCCAAGGAGTCAGTTATGATGTTTAAAGTTCTGTTAAGAGAATGTCTGTGCTAGCATTTCCCAAATAAGTGTTCCTTGGAACACCGCTTTGCAAAATATTAATTGGAGAGCTGAGAAAAAGGTGTTCTGTGGTCAAATAAGTTAAGGGGCATGCACCCTCTATTGCCTTTCAGAGCTTCTCAATAAATATTAGCATATGAAAGCTCTGAGATGACCTACAGTAAAAAAAAAAAAGCTATTTAACTTTGTTTAATCCAGCATTTTCTGGTCTTAAATGACCACAGAACCCGTTTGTAAAAGCAAAGTGCAAAGTTACTAACTCCTGGAGAATAGAGTTCTGTGTTCTAGAATACTAACAGAATAGTATTCTGAACTCAGTTTGGGGAATGCCACCTTAGATGTGTTGACAGACTTTTTCTGTAAAATCCCATAAACAGTTTAGGCTTTGGGGTCTCTTTTGCAGTTACTTGCCTCTGCCATCTTAGTATGAAAGTGACCATAGACAATATGTAAATGAATGGGCATGGCTATTTCCAGTGAAACTTTATTCACCAAAACAGGCCGCTGGCTGAATATGGCCCATTAGCCATATTCATACTTGTTGACCTTAACCTAGATCATTCCAGAAGTAAACTGGTCTATTCTAGACAGAAACTTCCATAAGCCTACTGTTTGACCACCACCATCAGTGGTCCTCTCAGGACCACTTGAATACCTATTTTATATGACATAAAAGTCCTATTTGTTATGACACCTTGGGGCTTCATTATACAAAAAAAAATAAATAAATAATCAATGATTGTTGCCCAAAGAATGTGGGGGACAAAATGGGAGAGGAGTGGGAATGAGCAGGAGCGTTCCTGAAAGGCCCTATTTCCAAGACAGAAAAAGAGAGTAAAACTGAAAAGATATCTACCTGTAAGCTTCTTCCATTAACATGAAGCCAGAGAACTTGAAGCAGCTGTGGGAGGAAAAGAGTTGGGGGTAAGAGTTGCACAAATACACCTTCATGTCAAAAGATGAAATATAAAGAAATTCAGCCACAGTGTAACAGCCATTCATGCTGTTCCCCAAACAGAAAGACAACAAAGAAAGTAAGTCACCTTACATCTATTCCAACTTAACCACAAAGGTATTTTATAGCTATCATCTAACATACCGTAAAACGTAAGAACTTCCCACACAGATATATTTAGGGTGTAAACATGTACATTTATATTTTTCAATAAGGGAAATTATAAGCACAAACCTAAAGGGGCATACATTATTTGAAGTGACTGTTTCTGGTATTTTGCTTTCCATTGAACATTACCCAATTGCTTCTGTTGGTTCAGTCTATCTTGTTAATGAGAAAGAATAAGGCATTGCTGATGTTATAGTTTGACAGATCCGTACAATGACCTACATTCAAATACATATACACACATACGTAATTCAAACACATATATAGGTATATAGATAAAAATGCACAAATGCGCACACACATACCCTTCCACATTCCTGTAAGTTTTTAGTACTTGCACACTTTTAGAAGCAAAAATGAGACGTATAGTTGGGAGAAGGTGGGACTAGGTGGATGTGGGGGGGCGAAGCAGAGTCTGGAGAGGCAGATATTAAAATATCATAGTAATGGGCAGTGAGCAGTCCGTTGAAGATAAGCAGTTTCTAATCCCCATAACTAAACATTTCTTGGAGTTCAGGAATCAGCCACAGGAGGAAGAACTCGAGTAATCTTCACTGTGCTCTGTCTCCTGTGAGAATCTGTGTTTATAGTAGAGGGTCTTTAATGATTATAAATGTTTACAGGATTATGGAAAACAGTGGAAACCACAGTTGCCTCTTCTCCTTTCTGTCCTTTTCCTCATTTTTGAAAGCACAAAAATTGTGGACATATTTTCAAGAGATTATTAATGGGTAAATACTGTACCCATGAAATATCTTAATATGCACACACCTACACACAAGCAACACAATTTTAAAGATTCGGAAGAATCCCAAAGTCTTTGAGGAATAGAAGTGGGGGAAAGAGAAACAACAGTGTTGTCTAGATTATACCCTTTCTTACCTCATTCAGTTACTCACCTTCATGTTCAGACAATAAACTCCAGGTACAAGCAGTTTCCTTATCTTTCCTTTTCTTTTGACAGTGCATCCTGGCAAATCAAGAACACTGTAACCCAAAACAGAAATGATGACTGTAAGGCCTAGTGGAAGCCCAGAGTACAAAAAGTAACTCAAGCAAGACTACTCATTTAAGGCATTACAGAGTTGCGGAAGATAGAAGGCCCAATAACCCAGTAGACAGCTGGGGTGCGACTAGGGGGATGACATAAAGATAGCCCAAAATCAGTAGTCTTCAACTTGAAGAGAAGAAAGCTAAAAGAGGATAGAATGTTTGCAAACTTTTGAAGAGTATAAATACAGGTAATGTCAGATTGGGCTCTCAATTGGGTTAGTAAAGGAAGTGTAGGACTTAGGGAGTATACCTCTAATGTCTGGGGTCAAGATAAGAGAGAATGACTGTGTCCTTCGACAACATACATTTTTTTTAAAGTTATCTTATTTTACTATGTCTCTCTCTCTCTCTCTCTCTCTCTCTCTCTCTCTCTCTCTCTCTCTCTCTCTTTAAATTGAGGAATACTGGGGAACAGTGTTTTTCCAGGATGTCAAGTCATTGTTTTTTCAATCTAGTTGTGGAGGGTGCAGCTCACTGGCCCATGTGGGACTTGAACCGGCGACCTTGGTGTTATGAGCACTGTGCTCTAACCACTGAGAAAACCGGCCACCCACTGGCGGCTCAGCTCCAAGCTCAAGCCACTGTTTTCAATCTAATTGTGGAGGGTGCAATTCACTGGCCCATGTGGGAATCGAACCGGTGACCTTGCTGTTAAGAGCTTGCGATCTAACCAACTGAGCCATCCGGCCGCCCTCACAACATTTTTTTTTTTTTAATTAAATTTATTGGGGTGACAATTGTTAGTAAAATTACATAGATTTCAGGTGTACAATTCTGTATTACATCATCTATAAATCCCATTGTGTGTTCATCACCCAGAGTCAGTTCTTCCATCACCATATTGGTAAAGGGAGAATTCTAAGACCATGAAGTGGAATAATATGCTATAGAAAGTCAGAAAAAGTCTATAGAAAGTCAGAAGCCATAGGCCCTAGCTCAATTTCTGTAACTATCTACCTATAGATCTTGAGTCTATATAGGTAGATTCTTCTACTTTCTGGGTCTGTTTTATTATTTTCAAAATGGTTGAGGAAATGTTAGCCTAGGTTTCTTTCCAGGTTGAACATCGTATGGTCAGTGGTTCTCAGTCCTAGCTACACATTAGAATCACCTTCCCATGAGCCTCCAGATCTTTTTCCTTTTCTTCTTCTTCTGTTTTTTTTTTTTTTTTGCAATATTACTTATCACTTTCTAATACACTTGATAATTTTCTTATGTATTTTGCTTATTATTAATTTTCAGTCTTCGCCACCTAAATTGAATTATTGACCCCAATTCTCAGTCTTGCCATGAACTTTGCAGGTCCACACAAAAGAAGTGGAGCTTATTTTCCCACCTCTTGTCTTCAAGCTTAGCCTTGAGACTTGCTTTAGCTAATAGGGTGTACACAGATGTGACTGAAGCCAGGCTTGAAATGTGCCTGCACAGCTGGACATGTCCCCTCTCGTGATTCTGCCACTGCTACGAGACAAGCCATGAGAGAAACAAGCCCCACTAGTTCACTGGTCTGAGGATGAGACATACAGGAAGCAGAGCCACCCCAGTTTACTCACAGCCCTGCAGCAAGAAAAGTCAGGTCACCCCAGTCTGAACCAGATTTGCCCAACAGAGCCCTACCTAATCAGCTGAATCCCAGCGGGTCTCCAGATTTGTGAGAATAAGTGTGTAATAAATTCTTAATTTTTCATGCCACTGAGATTTTGTGGTTGTTGTTTTATATTGCTGTGGCAATACCTAACTGATACATCTTGCTAGAAAGTAAATGCCTAGAGAGTGTTTGGCATAGAGAAGACATTCATTGAATGTGTCTTGAATAGATTGAATGAATAAATAAAAGCTTTTTTAAAAAATCCAATGCCTAGTCCGCATTCCTGATAAATTAAAACAGAATTTTGGATGATGAGCTTTGGCTCATACATAAAACCCTTAGCACAGGACCAAGTGCAATATAAATAATACATTTTATAGAAAGAATATGATGGCATTTACTATAACTGATAGAAAGAAGTTACATTCCATTAAAATTCATTCATTTAACAACTTCATTCTTAGGAGATGGAATGTTACCAGCACAGTGTTACTATATTCTCATACTCTGGACTCTTTTCCCAATCACTAGGAATATCATATCCTTCAAAAAGTAGAAACAATCCTCCAGTTATAAATTACTCCAGTAAGCACTCCCGCCTTCAGGTAATGGAGCTGGAGGGGTGGATGGCCATTCACTCTCTTCCTGGGCAATCTCAACCACGCCCATTTCAATCATCCTTACAATCCTTAATTGTTTATTCCAGTCTAGCCCTCTCCTCTGAGATCCAGATTAAAGGCTTACTCAACATCTCCACTTGGATGTCGACACCCCTCTTTTTCTTACCCCCTTTGGTAGCTATTGTTTAGGTTGCCCAGCATTCCTTCACTGATTTCTGTTTTAATAAGATTTCATCCTTCTGAGAGGAATAATCAGATTATCTGTGCCTGGATTTTTAAACCTGAATGGAGACTGTAGGGACTGAGGTTCTGCTACCCAAAGACCCTAAGCTTCCTCAGTTCCTGACCTCCTTGAGGCCTTGTTTTTCAGCACTTCATTTGGTTTAGAGCAACTCCAGTATCCTTCCAAAAATCCCTATTTTTTGCTTAGGTTACTCAGAAATCAATTTCTGTTGCCTGCAACTAAAGAACTCTGACATAGAAATTATACCAGAGAGTGAGTTAAAATTAATAGACCTTTGGGGAATTATGGGATTATTTTATAACTGCTTATTAGACCCAGTTTAAGTAAATGGCTGTGAAGATGATGCAAATTACAGGATGGGAAAATAGTATCCACCGTACTAGGATATCCCCCAGAACATATGAAATCTTTATGCAAAGTACTAAAAGGTGCCCTCTCCAAGAAAACAAATCAAAGTAAGATGTCTCCTCTGGGCAGCTGAAAATCAAAATGATAAAATGGTGCTTTTTCCTCTGGGCTGAGGCTGCATCGAACTAGGAAACACAAGTTAGAGAGCAGGGTATGGGCTAATTTCAGTCCCCGTTGACACCTGTAGCTGTGTGCCTTTTCAGTCAACAAACCGCACAACTTCTCATGGTGACTCTACATGGTATGCATGCTGTCAAAAATAGTGGAGAGAAATACTATAAATTTAAATATCAAGTCTCATCTCCAAGCTTACAATGAGACTGTGCTTTTTGAATTGAGATATAATTCACTTATTATAAAACTCACCTTTTAAAGTGTACTATTCAATGCTTTGAAGTATATTCACAAAGGTTTGCAACAATCACCACTATCTAACTCCAGAATGTTTTCATCACCCCCAAAGAAATGTGGTACCTATTAAGCAGACACTCCCCATTCTCTCCCTAGCACCAGCCCCTCACAACCATAATGCTACTTTCCATTCTTAAGGATTGGCCTATTCTGGACATTTCATATAAATGGAATAATACAATGTGTTGCCTTTTGTGTCTGGCTTCTGTCACTTCACATATTTTCAAGGTTTTCCCATGTTGTAGCATGTATCAGTACTTTATTCCTTTTTATGACTAAATAATAATCCACTTCATATCCACTAGGATGGCTGAAATTTAAAAAGTGGAAAATTATAAGGATGCAGAGAAATTGGAGCCCTCATACATTGCTCGTGGGAATATAAAATGATGCAGCCACTGTGGAAAAGTCTGGCAGTTCCTCAATAAGTTAAACAAAGAATCACCATATGACCCAGCACCTCCCATTCCTAGGTATATACCCCAAAGAATTGAAAGCATATATTTCAACAAAAATTTGTACAAAAACATTCACAGTAGCACTATACACAATAGCAAAAAGATGAAAACAACCCCAATGTCCATCAATTTATGACCTAATGAAATGTGATATATAATTATAATGGAATATAATTCGGCCATTAAAAGAAACAAAGTACTGAAACAAGCTACAACATGAAAGAACCTTGAAAACAATACGTTAAGTGAAAGAAGCCAGACACAAAAGGCCACACATTACATGATTCTATTTATATGAAATGTACAGAATAGTCAAATCCAGAGAAACAGAAAGTAGAGTAGTGTTTGCCAGGGTTTGGAGGAAGGAGGAAATCGGTAGTGACTGCTAATGGTTACCGGATTTCTGTTTGGGGTGTTGGAAATATTCAGGGAATTAGATAGTGGTGATGGTTGCACAACATTGTGAATATACTAGAAATCACTAAATTGTACACTTCAAAAGGGTGGATTTTATGGTATGTAAATAAAGTCAATATCAGCTAAATAAAATCAATAAACTAAACTTAACTATGGTAATAATTTTGCAAATTTATGCATGTATCAAGTTATTGTGCTGTACACCTAAAACTAATTCAATGTTATATGTCAACTATATCTCAACTAAAAAAAACAGGAAAGAATGAATCGTAAAAGTAAAAAACAATCTATAAAAAATGCAATTATGAAAGAAAATAGGAACGTGGGAACAACCTGAATGTTCATCAATGCATGAATGGATAAACAAAATGTTGTATGCACTATATACATATGATGGAATATTATTCCGCCTTTAAAAGGAAGAAAATTCTGAAACATGCTACATGGATAACATTGAAGACACAATGCTAAGTGAAATAAGCCAGACACAAAAGAACAGAAATTATCTGACACCACTTCTATGAAGTAACTAGAACCATCAAATCATACAGTTAGAAAGTAGAACAGTGGTTACCAGGGGCTGGGAAGAAAGGGTAATGGGTACAGAGTTTCAGTTTGAGAAGATAAAAGAATTCTGGAGATGGATAGTGGTGATGGTTGCATAACAATATGCATGTACTTAATGTCATTGAACTGTACACTTAAAAATGCCTAAAGTGATACATTTTGTTACGTATATTTTACCACAATGAAAAAAAAAAGAAAATGGGCAAAATATTTGAACAGACCTTTCACAAAGGAAGATGTACAAATAGCCAACAGCACATGAAAAGATGCTAAACATCATTAGTCATTTGCTACAATTATCTGCAGATCACTTTGTGGCTCATACCAAGTGGCCCTCGGGAGGGCACAGGCAGTGGCTGACCTTGGCCTGCAACAGAGACCCTCACAAGAGGCCCCAGAACCAACACACCCAGTGGTCAGCCTCAGACCAGACCAGAGCACCATGCAACCACCCCCATAAATGACACACCCAAAGGGCAGACTGGGCAGGCACCATAGCCCTGCTAAAGCAAATCCTGCTCCATAGGGTCAGCCACTGCATCACAATTCCCCCACTGTAGTCGCAGCCAGCCAGTCCTTACAACCAATCAGCCCAGCAGTCAGTCCTTCCCATTAATGTGCAAACAACAACCAAGGCTCAACTCCAAGAGGGCACGGACAACCCACACAAGGGACACAGCTAGAGTACCCAGCTCAGGTGACCAGGGAGACTGTGCCACTGGGCCCCAAAGGACACCTACTACATAAGGCCACTCTACTAAGACTGGGAGACATAACAGTTCTACCTAATACATAGAAACAAATGCAGGGAGGCAGCCAAAATGCAGAGGCAAAGTTACATAATTGTCTAAACACAATGTTGTACACCTGAAACTAATATATTGTATGTTAACTGTAACTGAAAAAAAAAACGTTAAAAAAATAAGGAAAGAGACTCGGGGAGGAAAAATGGCGGCGTGAGGTGAGCTTCTGTAAAGCTCCCCTGGAATTTACAACAAATCGAACAACAAAAACTCCACAAAGGACTCCCTGCACAGCAGACAGGCGAGACGAAGAGGCCCACTACCGAAATCACCTACAGGTGAAAGATTCGCGGGAGCAGGGGAGGAGGAAAGGGAGAAGTGCGGAAACAAAGCCGCGAGGGAGAAAGACGCAGACCGAGCTCAGTGCGCCGAGCTCGCTCCTTCCCGGAACTACCGCAGCTGCGGGAGAGGGAGGAACTCAGACTGCTAGGGCTCTGCTTATGGCCCACAGGGCTGAGGGGGCAGCATATAACATGGCTGAACCCAATGCTCACAGCAGAGACCTCGGAGAAAAGACTGAGGGAAGAAGGCTGAAAACGGTAGTTTAAGCCCTCACTGCCGAGCAGAGAACAGAAGCCTTAGGCACTGAGACTAGCCGCCCCCTACCTACTCTCCCAGAGGTCGCCCCGCCCTTACCTGCTCGGTACTAGAAGCAGAACAGTAGCAGTGTCGGATCAAAAGAACAGAATATTTGCTGTTCTGAGAACTGTGGACCGCAGACACAGATTCGCAGCCCAACTAGGGTAAGAGGGGTGGGGGGAGGGAGATGAGGGTAAGGGAGATCAATTATATGGTGATGGAAGGAGAACTGACTCTGGTTGGTGAACACACAATGGGATTTATAGATGATGTAATACATAATTGTACACCTGAAATCTAAGGAATTTTACGAACAATTGCCACCCCAATAAATTTAAAAAAAATTTTAAACAAATGGTACATTAGAAAATATCAATTGTCCCCCTTTTTATGTTTTGGTTGCCACAAATTGTCCCTGTTGATGGTGGTCAAATAGCCTCCTTTAGTATTTCTTGTAGTGCAGGTTGTGTATTAGAAAATCCTCTCAGCTTCTGTATGTCTGGACAGGTCTTTATTCCTCCTTCATACCTAAAGGATATCTTTGCTGGATATATGATTCTTGGCTCATGATTTCTCTCTTTCAATAGTTTGAATATTTGGTTCCACTCCCTCCTGGTTTGTAGAGTTTCTGCTGAAAAATCTGATGATAATCTAATGGGCTTTCCTTTGTAGGTTACCGTCTTCTTTTCCCTGGCTGCCTTGAGGATTCTTTCTTTGTCGTTGATTTTAGACAGCTTCAATACAATGTGCCTTGGAGAAGGCCTGTTGGGATTGAGGTAACTAGGTGTTCTATTTGCTTCTTGGATTCGAGGATCCAGTTCTGTCCAAAAGTTTGGGAAATTCTCATCTACAATTTGTTTGAATACATTCTCTGTTCCCTTCTCTCTTTCTTCTCCTTCTGTTATGCCCATTATTCTTATATTGCTCTTTCTGATGGAGTCAGAAAGTTCTTGTAGAGTTCTTTCATTTCTTTTAAGCCTCAAGTCTCTTTCTTCTTCCATCCATGTAATTTCCAGGTTTCTATCTTCGATGTCACTGATTCCGGTGAGAGTTGATGGTGGACTAATCATCACCTACCTGAACACTGCAAAGAATTCAAACTAAAGTCCCACCTACCTCATGCGTGTGATTTCATAAGATGGACTTGATGGGCTCTGTCTGAGGACAGCACAGCCAGGTGTGCATAGAATAGATCAGAGAGAAATCAGCAGTTTAATACAGTCTACATTTATAAGAATAAAATTTTTACATTATCTGGAAATAAATATACCAGTAGGTAGGTAGATTGGTAGGTATGCTGCTATTCGTTAAATGCTTCAGTGTGCTGGGAATTTATCATAGTCTTATTTACATTTCCAACTTCTGGCTCAGGAAGGATCCTTGTTGCAATACCCAGCACCTGGCTTTATAGGGAAGGCCATGAGGTCATACACTGAGTAGTGATCTCATTTTACATCCCCACTCTGTGGGCACCCATGTCCCAGAGGAGCAGCAAACCTAGACTGGAAGTCACACCAAGCTCAGGAATAGCCCACAGAAAGAGCAGGCAACAGCTCAGTCACCTGTTCTTTTTCTCCTCTCACAGAATCAAACAACACAATGGCAAGTAGCAAAGTAGCCTACTTGGGTTTTCTCGGTGCTTTAAGCTTCAATCTAGGGTCCATGGATGGCCAGCCCTGGGCCTCGGACCGCTCTGTGGTTATATGCTTTCCTTCTTTCTCTTTTCTTCTTCTTCTTCTTCTTCTTCTTCTTCTTCTTCTTCTTCTTCTTCTTCTTCTTCTTCTTCTTCTTTTTTTTTTTTGAGATGGTCGATAGTTTCCCTCAGATTTTCAAACGGATCATGTCTGACCTCCCTGCCACCTCAAAAATAAAAAAGTTAACATTCATGACTTCCAGCTCCATCAGCCAGAGCTTTAAAAACATCTTGACCTCAATCCTGCAGGCACGCAATGGCAGTGCCCACCCAGGGTTGTCTCTCAGCATTCCTTTCCGTTCTCCCCTCCCCTAACATTCAGGCCTATACATATGCACTCCACCCGCATGTCCCCCATGCACGCAGCCCCTCTCACACGCACCCCCATAGATCGCTGCACACTCATCTCACCCCCACCTCCACCTCCCCACCCCCGGGCACACACACGTGCCACCCCACATACACTTTTCTATACACCCCTCCACGTGCGTCCTGGGGGGCTGCTCCCCTCCCCCTCAACCCCTCCTTTCTCCAGGGCTGGCTCCTTGGCTAGGGCCTCCACTGCCGTCCCAGCATCATGGGCATTGAGGTCCCTCCCAGTTGGCGCTGGGCTCACCCTGCCCAAGCCCGGGCAGCCCCACAGTCCTGTCTTATTGGGCCGCCACTTCCCTTCTCACATCCCTGAACACCCGGGGCGGGGTGTGGCACCTCCCACACTCGACCACTAGGGCCTTCAGGCTACAGGGAAACCAGCCACTCAGCAAGAGGGAACTCCCTCGAGGGAGGGATTGTTCATCATCGTTGGGTAAAGTGCTCACCTGGCCCCCAAAGTCAATTTGCCCTTCCTCTGCTTCCTGCCAGAGGGAAGGAATTTGGAGAGAAAGCCAAGGTCTCTGGGGCGGGGAAGGGGAAATGACTCAGAGAACAGGCAGCTCAGAAGTAGGAACCAGCCTGGAAAGGGGAAGGGAATGGGGTGAGGGTTAGGGGGCGGGAGGGAAAGGGGAGATAAAAAGAGGCTGAGAAAACAGCGGCGGGGGTTGTTCTGAGAGTGTCTAACAGTTCTGGGAATCCTGCCTGGTCAACCTCGAATCCAGGAACCCCTGGGCTGGGTCATTTGCTTGGTGCTGGCCTTAAACTCATTTATCTCACGCCAAAGGCAGCCATGTCCAAGACCCTTGCTAGCAGCTCACCAGGCACCAAGGAATCTGCTGGTCTGGGCCAGGGCACAGGGATTAACTCTTCATGTCCTGTGGAACCAATAATAATCTTTACCTCATAGGGTTGTTGGAAGGATTAAAGTAGTTACTACATCTTAAGTGCTTAGAATAGTGTCAAGGACAGTGTAAACAATCAATCAGTGATAGCCCCTATTATTACAAAGGTGTTCATTTGTTGATAGTCTGTCTCCCTTCTAGATTACGAGTCTCATGAGGTCAGAGATGTGTTTCATTCATCACTGAACTATGGCACCTGACACAGAAAGTCTGTCAATAAATCACTTGTTGAATGAATGGATACATGAGTGAGTGAAAACTTGGACTAGTGGTTATGTTGAGACCCTCTCCTCTGCCCTGTAGCAGGTACATTTTTGGAGGTTTGAGGAAGAAAGGGTATGATTGGGAAAGGTGGCACATAGGACCCCTGCTGGCTGCTATTTCTAATGACCTGCTCTGCCCTTGGAAAATGGAATGTCTTTGGCAATTTCCTACATAGACACATGGAAGATTGTCAGACAGCTGACCTGACATTTGAAACTGAGACATGGCCAGCTAGAGCAGTATTTGCATCTTTTACAGTTAGTGAGTAAAGCAGGATAGGAGGGAAGGCTGAAGTGGAAAGCTCAAAAATAATGTTGGCAAATGTAAGTGGGGGAGACTGGCAGGGGAGCTGTGAGTGAATTGAAATGTGTTTGGAGGAGTATAGTCACCCCAAAAGAGAATCTGATGGAGGTCCTAAAGTAACAGTAATGTTATCCACCGCTCTGTTGTAGTCATTGGGTTTCTGATGATCTGCCCTAACGTCCCAACATTTTGGGGGTAGGTATGCAAATTAGGCTCTTACCACTACATTCAATACATTTGCATTGATAGAAATCCATGCTGTTAGAGCTAGAAAGAACATTACTCATACATTTCAATTCATAGTTGAAAAACTAAGAGCCAGAGATAGCAAAGGACTTGGGCTTTGGGATTCTCTGGCCTTGGTACTGAATCTTGCAGGGCCTGAATTAGTTGTGTGTCCCATTATTCCTTTAATCTCTGCCCTACCCCATCCCAACCCCAAGGAGACTGAGAATGAAAGGACATGAATAGAAAGTCAGCAGAAGAGAGGGAGAGAGGAAGTTCCTCAACTGACCTTGACTTCATTTCCTTTTTCTTACTCTGGGGGAAGGTACCTAGGCCTTCAACTAGCTGCTGTAGAACATCTTCACCATGGTACGCTGGCAGCCTTGCGCTATCCACATAAGCCCCACAAGGAAAAGGATTGAAGTGCAGCCAATCTGAGTTTTGGCAGAGCACCTGCAACCCTTCCAGAGCACAAGTTTGAGAGGTCTGCAAGGAGCTGTTTCAAGGCCACCTCTCACTACCCTACATATCCCCTCTCCTCTGGGAGGCTGCTAAAGAAACAGTTTTTTTATTGCCTCCCACCTGCTGGGATCTGATGAGATACGAGTCTTTCTGATTCATCTCCTCAGAATACAGCTACAGACTATAAAGCCACTTAGCTCAATCTATAATAGAACTGGCTTCTTAGTTATGGGATATCCCACAACTACTATTGCAGTCCTCTGGCCCCTTTTGTTTCAGTGTTCTTTTTTGCTGTTTGGGACAAGGACCACTAGGAACAGGAATCTGACTACTTTTTCTTTCACTGTGTAAATAATAAACTGAATCTGAAAGTGATACTTTTATCTTTACCTCCTGAATTAGTTAGGCTTTGAACTCTGCCTTGTCTTGTGTGCTTAACAGATGCTTGCTATGAATTTCACATTTCTGGTAATCAAAGCACCCTCCCTTATTACTGATGGAGTTGAGCTGGACAAAAAGATACGTAGGTTGTAATGGCCTTTTTCCTGCCACTGTACATCAAAGAGAAAATCAGCCCAAATTCTATTTTCTGGGACTTCCAATCTGGATGAAAGGGTAGCAGATCCTCTTTGCATTCGGTGTACAAGCCTCTCCTGATAGAAAGTAGAATCGACATTTATAGTCTCTTATTTGAAAGGCTCCTCTTGGCCTCGAATATGTCCCATACAAGCCTGCCAGAGCATTGCCAGCTGACCCCTCCAAATCTGAAAGTCTGAAGCTTATCCTCCCTACCTTGTCACCCCCACGTTAGACAGTACAAGCATTACATCGAGAAGGTCCCTATTGGAGACAACCATGATAGCGCAGTATGTAAATGCTGTGTTTACCTTCTCTCACAACCACATCAAAATTATAACTAATCTACAAGACAACCGCTATTGAGAACCGCCTAAAATCAAGCTGAACTGAAGCATTTCAACTAAAGACTTGCAGAAGAAGCCACCTCTAGACTGGTAGGAAGGTCAGAGATGGGGAATGGGCTGGTCCCACACCCGTGTGTGACCATTAAAGATCAGGAGGGCTATTTCAGCTGTGGGAGTCCCCCCATCCCCTAAAGGAGGGAGAGATCCGAGCCCCACCCCAGCCCAGTGTTCCAGTGCCGGGGAGAAAAGTCCCCATACGTTTTGGTTGTGAAAAACAGTGGAGATTGTGACTGAGTGTGACTGAGTGCGGCTGCACTCACAGGTGCTCCTCTTAAAGGGACTGTGCACAGACTTACCCACCAATGGAATCACTCGATCTGAGCTCCAGAGCTGGGGCAGCGGCTGGAAAGGCGGCAGGGACAAATGTTGGGGAACTGAGTTGTCTGGCTTGGAACGGGGGCTGGAGAGGCAGCTTTCTCCTGGACGGGGGAGCTGGCAGAGGCCATTGTTTCTTTGTTGAGCCCTCCCCCTTCGCAGCCTGCAAACACTTCTGAGTCTCCGCCATTTGTTTGCCCCATCCTGGCGATTTGAGACCTGGCCCCACCCAACTTTGGGGCACACTCAGGCTGCTTTCAGTGGCTTTCTCATGCAGTCTGCCTACCTTGACTCAAGCTGCACTTTCCTAGGGTCTCTCTAGGTTTGCAGAGCCCAGACAAGCAGCATCTGGCTTGAGTGTGTCCTGTACCTCTGGCTGAGCAGCCCTAAGCCAGCACTAGTGGCAGCTGGCCTTGGATCATGACTTGGCCTCTCAAAGGTGCTTCCAAGCACAGCACTGGTGGCAGACATCTGCCGATTTCTTTCTGGCTCCTGCTAGGTGGCCCCAGGTGCATGGGCTGTGGCTAAAGTAGACCTACAGTGGATCCCCTCCAAGGTGGTCCTGGAGCTGGCACCCCCAGTGGCCAGCTTCAAAATGAGCTGGACATCACCAAGCCGTCTCTTAGTACAACACACCCAATGGGCAGATTGGGCAGGCACAAGAGTCCTGCTGAAGCAGATCCTGCTCTGTAGGGTCAGCCCCTGCACAACAACTCTTCCACTGTAGTCAAGGCCAGTCCTTACAACCAGTGAGCCCAAGGGTTAGTCCCTCACACTGATGTGCAATTATCAACCAAGGCTCACCTACAAGAGGAGGGCACACACAAGCCACACAAGGGACACACCTGGAGCATGTAGCTCAAGTGATGAGAAAAACTGTGCCACTGAGCCCCACAACACACCTATGACATAAGGTCACGTTACAGAGACTGGAAGACAAAGCTCCTACATAATATATACAAACAAACACAGGGAGGCAGCCAAAATGGGGAGACAAAGAAACAGGTCCCAAATGAAAGAACAGAGCAAAGCTCCAGAAAAAGAACTAAGCGAAATGGAGATAAGCAATCTATCAGATGCAGATTTCCAAACACTGGTTATAAGAATGCTCAGTGAGCTCATAAAAATGGAGATGAAAACCATGAATAAGAGCCAGTCAGAAATAAAGGAGATAATAATGGAAATGAAGAATATATTACAGGGAATCAACAGCAGATTAGATGAATCAGAGGATCCAACCAGCGATGTAGAAGATAAGATGGCAGAAAACACCAAACCAGAACAGAAAAGAAACAAGAATCTAAAAAATTGAGGAGACTTTAAGTGGCTTCCAGGACAATACCAAGCATATCAACATTCGCATTATAGGGATACCAGAAGGGGAAGAGAGAGAGAGCAAGGAATTGAAAACCTATTTGAGGAAATAAGGACAGAAAACTTCCCTAACCTGGTGAAGGAAATGCACATACAAGCCCAGGAAGCACAGAGAGTCCCAAACAAGATAAACCCAAAGAGGCCAACACCAAGACACATCATAATTAAAATGCCAAAGGTTAAATACAAAGACAGAATCTTAAAAGCAGCAAGAGAAAAGCAGTTCATTACCTAAAAGGGAGCCCCCATAAGACTGTCAGCTGATTTCTCAACAGAAACTTTGCAGGCAAGAAGGGAGTGGCAGGAAATATTCCAAGTGATGAAAAGCAGTGACATAAAACAAAGACTTTAGAGCAACCAAGATTGCTCTACCCAGCAAGTCTGTCATTTAGAATCGAAGGACAGATGAGGAGCTTCCCAGACAAGAAAAAGCTGAAGGAGTTTATCACCATCAAACCAGCATTACAAGGACTCTTAGAGGGACTTCTTTAAGATGGCAGGGGGGTTGATCAAAATGGGGGCGTGAGGCAAGCCTCTGTAAATCTCCCTTGGAATTTACAACTAATCGAACAACTCCACAAAGGACTCCCTGCACAGCAGACCTGCAAGACAACGAGGCCCACTACTGAATTCACCTAAAGGTGGGCAAATCGCACGGGCGGGGGATGAGGGAAGGGAGAAAGGCAGAGAGGGAGCCACCCAAGCACAGGATGCAGACCTAGCTAAGTGCTCTGAACTCCCTGCATTCTGCAACTACTGCAGCTGCGGGAGAGGGAAGAACTCGGACTGCTATGGCTCTGTTTATGGCCCACAGGGCTGAGGAGACAGCACATAACACAGCTGAAACCAATGCTCATGGCAGAGACCTCGGAGAAAAGACTGAGGGAAGAAGGCTGAAAACAGTGGTTTAAGCCCTCACTGCCGAGCAGAGAATGGAAGCCTTAGGCACTGAGACTAGCCGCCCTCTCCTTACTCTCCCAGACCTGGCCCTGCCCCCACCTGACCAGTGCTAGAAACGAACAGTAGCAGTGTCAGATAAAAATAACAGAATATTTGCTGTTCCTAGAACTGTGGATCGCAGACACAGATTCGCAGCCCAAGTAGTTCTAGCAAAGGGGAGGGAGCTGTGGAAGCAGGACCGGATATGGTGGTGGTTGCCGCCATTGCTCTGGGGCACCTCTTAAAACTAACCCCACGCCTGGCCCCACCTATCTGGGCGGATCCCTGCAGGAGTAAACAGAACTGCTGAAACACACGGGCTCTGAATCTAGTGCAGGAAGAGCTTTGGAATTTCAAAAGCTCTCCACATACCCACACGGACACCGCCCTGTTACCCAGGCGAACTATTAACAGGGGAGAAACCCGTCTCCCAGGGAATCCCCCCATTGTGTGAGAAGCTGGAATAGTGCAGAGAAAACATAGCACGACCGTGTGGGAGAAGAAAAATAAGCTGCAGTTGGAGAAAAAATAAAACATTCTACCAACAAGTATTGGAAAACAAAAGAAAGACCTCTTCCTATCAACCTGTTGCAGAAGCCACTCCTGTAGATGTCTAGGAAGAAAAATAATAAATCAGTAATTGCCATGAATAACCAAGGCAACACGACAGCTCAGAAAGAAAGTGAAAAATCTCCAGAAAAGTAACTTAAAATATGGAAATATGTGACTTAAATGACAGAGAATTCAAGATTGCAATTCTGAAAAAACTCAACGAGATGCAAGAAAACACAGAAAGGCAGTTTAATGAACTCAGAAACACAACCAAAAAACAACATGAGCATTTTACGAAAGACATTGAAATTTTAAAAAAGAACCAAATAGAATTTCTGGAGATTAAGAACACAGTAGAAGAAACTAAGAATGAAATAGCCAGTTTAGGTAATAGAGATGACCAGATGGAGGAAAGAATCAGTGACATCGAAGATAGAAACCTGGAAATTACATGGATGGAAGAAGAAAGAGACTTGAGACTTCAAAGAAATGAAAGAACTCTACAAGAACTTTCTGACTCCATCAGAAAGAGCAATGTAACAATAAAGGGCAAACCAGAAGGAGACAAAAGAGATAAGGGAACAGAGAATATATTCAAACAAATTGTCGATGAGAACTTCCCAAACTTGTGGACAGAACTGGATCCTTGAATCCAAGAAGCAAATAGAAAACCTAATTATCTCAATCCCAACATGCCCTCTCCAAGGCACATTGTATTGAAGTTGTCTAAATCATCGACAAAGAAAGAATCCTCAAGGCAGCCAGGGAAAAGAAGACGGTGACCTACAAAAGAAAGCCCATTAGATTATCATCAGATATTTCAGCAGAAACTCTACAAGCCAGGAGGGAGTGGAACCAAATATTCAAACTATTGAAAGAGAGAAATTATGAGCCAAGAATAATATATCCAGCAAAGATATCCTTTAGATATGAAGGAGGAATAAAGACCTTTCCAGACATACAGAAGCTGAGGGAATTTCCTAATACACGACCTGCTCTACAAGAAATACTAAACAGAAACTCATAGACACAGACAATAGTTTAGTGGTTGCCAGAGGGTAACGGGGGCGGGGGGTGGGGGGTGGGAGATGAGGGTAAGGGGGATCGAATATATGGTGATGGAAGGAGAACTGACTCTGGGTGATGAACACACAATGGGATTTATAGATGATGTAATACAGAATTGTACACCTGAAATCTATGTAATTTTACTAACAATTGTCACCCCAATAAATTTAATAAAATAAATTAAAAAAAAAATACTAAAGGAGGCTATTCGACCACCAACAACAGGGACAATTTGTGGCAACCAAATCATAAAAAGGGGGAGAGTAAAGACCTGAACCAGAATATGGAAATGGAGAAAGTAACCGTGCTGAAGAAAATGGAACACTCTAAATGTCAAACTTACTTTTACATAAACTTAAGGGTAACCACTCAAAAAAAATCCAGAACTGAAATATATACTGTAATAAAAGAAGAAACAGAGGGAAACATCATAGAATACCACCACACAGAAATAATAGACAACAACAAAAAGGGAAAGAAACAATGTAGACACAGCCTTACCAGAAAACTAAAGATAGAATGACAGGAAATCCTCACATATCAATAATCACCCTAAATGTAAATGGATTGAACTCACCAATAAAAAGGCACAGAGTAGCAGATTGGATCAAAAAGCTAAACCCAACCATATGCTGTCTCCAAGAGACACATCTCAGCTACAAGGAGAAGCATACACTCATAGTGAAAGGGTGAAAATTGACATTCCAAGCAAATGGCATTCAGAGAAAATCAGGTGTAGCCATAATGATATCAGATGAAACAGACTTCAGCGTGAAAAAGGTAACAAGACACAAAGATGGACATTTCATAATGGTAAAGGGGAATATACAACAAGAAGACACAACAGTCATCAATATTTACGTCCCCAATCAGGGAGCACCGAAATATACCAAGCAACTACTAACAGAACTAATGGGAGAAATTGACGAAAACACAATTAAACTAGGGGACTTAAGTATATCATTGACAGCTATGGATAGATCATCCAAACAGAAAATAAAGAAAGAAATACCAGCCCTAAATGACACATTAGATGAAATGGACATAATTGACATATATAGAGCACTTCATCCTAAAACATCAGACTATACATTCTTTTCTAGTGTACACGGAACATTTTCAAGGATAGATCATATATTGGGACATAACATCAGCCTCAGCAACTTTAAGAAGATAGAAATCACACCAAGCATATTCTCTTATCACAAGACTTTGAAATTGGATATCAACTGCAGAAAGGAAGCAGGAAAAAACACAAACACATGGAGATGAAACAACATACTTTTAAAGAATGACTGGGTAAAAGAAGAAATTAGAGGAGAGATCAAAAAATACATAGAATCAAATGACAATGAAAATGCATGCTACCAAAATTTGGGGGATGTAGCGAAAGCAGTTTTAAGAGGGAAATTTATTTATATCATCACAGGCCTATCTCAAGAAACAAGAAAAATCCCAGATAAATAACCTCATGTTACACCTTAAAGAACTAGAAAAAGAAAAACAAGCGAAAATCAAGGTCAGCAGATTAAGGGAAATAACAAAAATCAGAGCAGAACTAAATGAAATAGAGAACAAAAAGACAATAGAAAAAAAATAATGTGACAAAGAGCTGGTTCTTTGAAAAGATTAACAGAATTGACAATCCCTTGGCTAGGCTCACTAAGATAAACAGACAGAAGACACTAATTAACAAATTCAGAAATGAAAAAGGGGAAGTTATCACGGACACCACAGAAATACAAAGGATCATCCAAGAATACTATGAAGGACTATATGCCACCAAATTCAACAACCTAGAAGAAATGGACAAGTTCTTAGAAACATATAGCCTTCCAAGGCTGAACTATGAAAAACTGGAAAATCTAAACAGACCGATCACCAGTAACGAAATTGAATCAGTCATCCAAAACCTTCCCAAAAGCAAAAGTCCGGGACCAGATGGCTTCACTAGTGAATTCTACCAAACCTTCAAAGAGGATCTAATACCAATCCTGCTCAAACTCTTCCAAAAATTTGAAGAAGACACAGTACTCCCTAACTCATTTTATGAGGCCAACATTACCCTGATTCCAAACCCTGGTAAAGACAGCACAAAAAAAGAAAACTACAGACCAATATCTCTGATGAATACAGATGCAAAAATTATAAACGAAATTCTAGCAAATTGAATACAACTATGCATTAAAAAGATTATTCATCACGACCAAGTCGGGTTCATCCCCGGGGCACAAGGATGGTTCAACATACACAAATCCATCAATGTGATACATCACATAAACAAAATAAAGGACAAAAATCATATGATTATACCAATTTATGCAAAAAAAACTTTTGACAAGGTACAACATCCATTTATGATTAAAACACTTAATAAAATAGGTATAGAAGGAAAATACCTTAACATAATAAAGGCCATATATGACAAGCCCTCAGCTGATCTCATAATTAATGGTGAAAAATTGAAGCCCTTTGCTCCACGTTCAGGAACACGACAGGGCTGTCCCCTATAACCTCTGCTTTTCAACATAGTGTTGGAAGTCCTTGCCAGAGCAATCAGGCAAGAGAAAGAAATAAAAGACATCCAAATTGGGAATGAAGAAGTTAAATTATCACTCTTTGCAGATGACATGATGCTATATATAGAAAACCCTAACACTCCACCAAAAAGCTATTAGAAACAATCAATGAATACAGTAAAGTTTCTGGCTACAAAATCAATGTACAAAGTCCATAGCATTCCTATATACCAATAATGAAATCTGAGAAAAAGAAATACAAAAAACAATTCCTTTTGCAGTTGCAGCAAAAAGAATAAAATACCTAGGAATAAACTTAACCGAGGATGTGAAGGACCTATATGCTGAAAACTGTAGGACATTTTTGAAAGAAATTGAAGAGACAAAGAAATGGAAAGACATTCCGTGCTCATGGATTGGAAGAATCAACATAGTTAAAATGGCCCTATTACCTATAGCAATATACAGATTCAATGCAATCCCCATCAAAATCCCAATGGCAATTTTTAAAGAACTAGAACAAAGAATCATCAGATTTGTTTGGAACCACAAAAGACCCCGAATAGCCAAAGCAACTTTAAGAAAAACAAAGAATACTGGAGGTATCACACTCCCTGAGTTTTGCTTGTACTACAGGGCTACAATAATCAAAACAGCATGGTATTGGCAGAAAAACCAGAGACATAGACCAATGGAATAGAATTGAGAACCCAGAAATAAAACCACATAAATATGGACAGATAAATTTTGACAAAGAAGCTAAAAACTTACAATGGAGGAAAGATAGCCCCTTCAATAAATGGTGCTGGGAGAATTGGATAGCCACATGTAAAAGAATGAAACTGGACTGCTATCTGTCACCATGTACCAAAATTAATTCAAAATGGATCAAAGACTTAAGCATAGGACCTGACACAATAAACTGCATAGAAGAAATCATAGGTACTAAACTTACGGACCTTTGGTTCAAAGAGCATTTTATGAATTTGACTCCAAAGGCAAGGGGAGTGAAAGCTGAAATAAACGAATGGCACTATAAGAAACTTAAAAGCTTCTGCACAGCAAAAGAAACCATCGACAACATAAAGAGGCAACCAACTGAACGGGAGAAGATTTTTGCAAACATTGCCTCCGATAAGGGGCTAATATTCAAAATATACAAGGAACTCATGAAACTCAGCAACAAAAAAACAAACAAACCAATTGAAAAATGGGCAGAGGACCTGAAGAGACATTTTTCCAAAGAGGACATACAAATGGCAAATACACATATGAAAAAATGCTCAACATCACTAATCATCAGAGAAATGCAAATCAAAACCACAATGAGATATCACCTCACCCCAGTCAGAATGGCTATCATCAACAAGACAAATAGTAACAAGTGTTGGAGAGGCTGTGGAGAAAAAGGAACCCTCATACACTGTTGGTGGGAATGCAGATTGGTGCAGCCGTTATGGAAGGCAGTGTGGAGGTTCCTCAAAAAATTACGAATAGAATTACCATATGACCCAGCAATCCCTCTCCTGGGTATCTACCCAAAAAATCTAAAAACATTCATACATAAAGACACGTGTTCTCCAATGTTCATTGCAGCCTTGTTTACTGTGTCCAAGACATGGAAACAACCAAAATGTCCTTCGATAGATAAATGGATAAAGAAGTTGTGGTATATATACACAATGGAATACTATTCGGCGGTATGAAAAGATGATATAGGAACATTTGTGACAACATGGATGGATCTTGAGAGTGTAATGCTGAGCGAAATAAGTCAGACAGAAAAAGCAGAGAACCATGTGATTTCACTGATATGTGGTATATAAACCAAAAACAACAAAAGAACAAGACAAACAAATGAGAAACAGAAACTCATAGACACAGACAATAGTTTAGTGGTTACCAGAGGGTAAGGGTGGTGGTGGTGGGAAAAGAGGGTAAGGGGGATCAAATATATGTTGATGGAAGGAGAACTGACTCTCGGTGATGAACACAGAATTGTACACCTGAAATCTATATGATTTTACTAACAATTGTCACCCCAATAAATTAAAAAATAGATGGGAGCGGATTAAGGATGGGTGAAAGGGAAAGGGATTAAGAAGAACAAATTGGATGTTATACAGTATTGCTGGGGATGTAGGTTATAGCATAAGGAATATAGTGAACAATGTTGTAATCACTAGCTTTGGTGCCAATAGGGTGATACATGGCAATGGGATTGGAGTCAATGTGAAAAAGGTGAAGGCATCAGGAAATACAAATTGATAGTTAATACAGTATGGGGAATATAATGAACAATGCTGTAAAGATCATGTAAGGTGCCTGATGGGCACTGGACTTATTGGGGGGATCATGACATAGACTGTGTATATGCCTGACCAATGTGCTACACACCTGAAGAGTTGAAGTAGAATTATACTGAATGTCAACTATAACTAAACATATAGGTATATATAGTCACGGGATGGGAAGTACAACATAGGGAAGGTAGTCAGTGTTATTGTAACACCTATATAAGATGTCAGAGGGATAATAGCTTAGGAGGGGGGATTATTACTTTATGAGGGGTTTAAATGTCAACTAGTCCATTGCTTTGTACACCTGAAACTAATAAAAATAAGAAGGTCCTTGTTAACATTTCCTTGTTATCTGAGAAGGAAGGAAGTGATAGATTGAGAAGTTGGTAGTGACTGAATTTTGCTCACACTCTTTCATTAGAACATTACTGATAGCTAATTTATTAATTCTTCTACTTGTTTCCTTTGAAGGAGTCTGGCCTTAAAGAACCAAGAGGCAGTTGTGGGAATGCTGGACCAGGGATACCTGCCTGAGGGGGATTATAGGAGTGGTGATATGGAATTTACCTAAGACGAAACCTCACAACGTACGAGGTGGCCCACTTATCCTGCTTATCAGATTTTAATTCTATTCAACACACATTTACTAAGCATCTCCTCTGTGCAAATTTGGTAAGAGCTTCCATTCTCATCCCTACGTCTCCAGTAAAGGCTTCCATTTTCAGCTACCACCAATAATTTGAGTTCATAGATCAAAAACCATTTGGGAAGAATTATTGATTTAGGTACCCCTTGAGATTATAAACATTAGGAATACTTTTTCATCTTAACATGCCCCCACAGAAATGAGAGGAGTACTGAAAATGTAATGAGTAAGGAATAAATGCCCCTTGAATGACCAGGCCAGACCAGGCACGACTAATTTGTTCATTGTGCCCAACAGTTATAGGAAGACCACCTTGATCCTCCACCCCTGGAAATTCAGTGCAGAAGAGCCATCCTCATTAGCTATTTTGCTATACATTTGCAATATCCATGTAACAACCTACCTGGCCTATGTTACTCCTAACCTTTGTGACAGACCACCTCAACCCCAGCTCCAGGCTTAGCTTCACTGAGAACTCTAGGATCAACTCTATTCCTAGGTAGGGGAACATAAAGAACCCCATGTCTGCTCTGGTATGGCACATTAAGTGGAGCCATCCTTTCCAAACATCACATCAAAAAAAAAAAAAAAAACACAAAAAAACACACACACATACAAAAATAACATCCTAGCTGTGGGCAACAGCCTCATATTCGGCTCTTGCCCAGGTTGCTCTCCAGTTAGACCACTAACCTGGTATTCCAAATTCTTGTCTCTTTTATATTTGGCCTATAGTTCCTGTAGGTTCTTGGTCTAACAATGTTTCAAGTCACTTCTCTAGCAGCCACCCTCAGCTGGTCAAGCTTCACTTAACTTTGCATGCCCCCTTTAGACTTAGTGCTACCACAACTCTATGCCCAAGCCCAGCTCTGAGTGATCTCCTAACCCTCCCAGGCGCCTCCTACAGGCCAGGAGTTGAACAGCAAGTGAGCTCACTTCTGGCCCTGTCCTTAATACTGTGTATTCCCGAAAATAAGACCTAGCTGGACAATCAACTGTGATGTGTCTTTTGGAGCAAAAATTACTATAAGACTCTTGTGTTGTGTTGTGTTGTGTTGTGTTGTGTTGTGTTGTGTTGTGTTGTGTTGTGTTGTGTTGTGTTGTGTTGTGTTGTGTTGTGTTGTGTTGTGTTGTATTGTATTGTATTGTATTGTATTGTATTGTATTGTATTGTATTGTATTGATTATACCCAGTCTTATAGTAAAATAAGACCAGGTCTTATATAAATGTTTGCTCCAAAAGATGCATTAGAGCTGATTGTCCAGCTAGGTCTTATTTTCGGGGAAACACGGTAGGTTCCAGCACTGGGATTTTCTTTGTTCTTAATTCCCATCTTCTGCCCCAACCCCTCAAACTGTGCCATGTTTCCTTGGGCCTTATACCTTCATTTCTTTAGTTTTCCTGACTGTATACTGTTCCTGAAACCAAAGTCTTCATGATTGGATCTCAATTTCCATTCGCCCTGGATCCTCTGCCCAAATCACTACCTATTATAATTGATCCCCACCCAAGTCATTGAGACAATCCCAGTAACTCATGGTGGTCTCCCTTTTAATCGCTGTAATTTAAACTCCAGTGAGAGACAGTCAATAACTCATTATTAATACATATATATTTATTTATTTCATAATATATCATTTTGGATGGGCTGGGATGTTTTAGAGGGATGAGGCTGTGTGATCTGCAGATGCTCAGAGTTCTGTTACTAGGAGAGACACTATTGGTCCAGAGCTCCCAGTAAAAACAAGCCTGGGATAAAATATTTGATAAAAAGAGTCCAACAATAGTCTAATAAGTATTCTAGCCAACAACAACAACATAGCATATGTCTGCAGCTGGCAAATCAGACTATAAAAGGCAGTTTTGCCTGACCTGACGGCGATCAACCTGGCCAACCTGTAATACACAGCCAAATACAGCCCAATGGCTCCAAGGCTGCAATTGGCTTCAGGAATTTAAATAAGTGTGGAAGTGGTTCTTACCTGTCAGCCACACATTCGCTGTTCTATAGAGGAAAGGGTTTCAAATATTTGAGCTTATTAAAAAGCACATCCATGGATTGCTCCATTCAGGTAGTCATATTTAAATATGTAAACCATGGAAGCTTAGAAAATTCACCTAGTGTATTTCAGCTGAAGAGAATATGTAAATGTTTTGTTGCAATCTGAATGTCACTGCATCCAGTTACACAGTGGAATTACATGATAAAAACACATACAGATGCCATTACTCTTACTTACAAGTAGCCTGAACTCCAATGTGGCATTAAAATTTCTTTCATATTCTCAAAACAGGTTTAACTTTATTTTTGATTATTTTTGTGCTTTCTTCAATAAGACAGTATAAAAAGTGGAAATAAGCATAAGTTGCAGACAAAGAACAATTTGCTAGCAGAAAGGATTGTAGGAGCATAAACTGAGCAGAGCAACAATGAAAACATATGGAGTTACCTTCCTTGAAGATGTTAAATACAGGCCCTAATCCCTTTGTCCAACTGGATTTAGCTAAAGGTAGTCAATGACTCCTCTTAAGGTCCCTGACATTGACAGTATCCTATGAGAGTCTTAAGTTTACTAAAGTAAGTACCTGGGACTCACCATATCCCCGAGTACTTTGCCACCATATTGTTTCTTGGAAAGCACTTTTCATTATTTGGCTCGGAAACTTCATTGCTTACCCTATACCCAGTTGTCTCAGGCTTAGCTCAGTGATTTTTGGTTATAACCAAAAGTTAAACCCACCTTCAAATAACAAAGTTAATTGAAAAGAATGGTGTCACATGCTCCAGACAATTCCCCAAGTCAACATCCAAAGAGCTTTTGAGGAGGACAATACTCATTTATGTATAAGAGTACTGGGACATCTGCAAAATAATATCAGTATAGCCCAAATGGAGAAGTAACCAAGCTTTTCGGCCCAGGAAACAACAAGCACCAGTGTGGATATCAGAGTTCAACAGGGAAACTTTGATTATTCATTTGTTCATTCATACATTTGTTCAATAAACAGTAGCCAGGCAACTATTCTGTTGCACTCATCATGTCAGGTGTTAAAACTACAACAAGAGAAACAAAAGACACAGTTCCTGCCCTCAAGGCAGTCACAGTCTAGTAGGGAAGATGATTATTAAACTTTTGTGTGCATAAGAATTACCTGGGGAGCTTGTTAAAAATACTAAATTTGTTAAAAATGTAAAATTCCGCCTACGTGTCCAGATATTGTAAATAAGTAGATCAGGAGTGGGGTCTAGGAATCAATTATTTTAACGAACACCAAAAGTGATTCTAACACATGGTCTAAGGACCACACTGAAAAATACTGCTATCCGATGTGATTATCATTGAGGGGATGGGGCGAGGATGCTCAGGGTATCTTGGGAGCTTGGAAGAGGAGAATATAACCCAGTCTAGGGGATCAGGAGTTAATCTGATTGAGGGGTGAGGGTGAGGAAAGGTAGTCCAGGCCAGAGTCAAAAGCAGAGTGGGGAAATTGAAACTTTGTCTCAGGATACTAAAATCTAAAGGGCACAAATCATGAATAGCATGGGAGACCTAAGGACAAGGTAAAGGAAATTAGACTGGTGGAGTTCGAGTGTTTTGTACTTTTAGCATTTTTGCATGATTCTCTTAAGAACAATTCCTACTGTTTTCTTACTGTGGGCATCAAAATTGTTAATAGTGCCTCTATTCCAGGCCCCGAGAACAACTTGTATAATATAGTTAAGCTTGGCTAGAGTAACCAGTGTAGGGATGGGGGGTGGGGGGAAAGTGACAAAAGACAAAGCTGGGAAAGCACACAGGAACCCGAAAAGCCAAACCCTAAGTAATTAGGACCTTCTACTGAATTTTATGGTGGGGGCGGGGGGTGTCAGTGAAAGGTTTTATGAAGGTGGAAAAATCGTTTCAAGAATTTTTCAAGAATTTGGGGATAGGCCATACAGGAGAGACCGGGGTAACTTAGAAATGAAAGGTAAACATTTTAAAGCACTGCTACATTCTATTAGGGCTGGGGCTGGGGCTTGGGGGAGGAGTTTAATATTTGTTGCACACTTTGCTAAATGCCAGGCACTGTGCAAAGAAGTTTACATGTGCTATCCTTTTTAATCTTTGCAACAGCCTTGTGAGGTAGGCATTTTACAAAAGAGGAAACAGAGGCTCAGAGAAATGAAGTACTTGCCCTACGTCATACTGCTAGTAAATGGCAGAGGAAGTAGGATTATTTTAGTCCAAAGGCTATGAGCTTTCCATCAGAGCAAGCTACTTCCCAGCCCTGCAGAATATTACTCAGGTTGCTCATTTCCGGATTAGCAATTAAGTACATATGGTTTTCTTTCAAACCAAAAAGCTGGCTCTGCCATTAAATATGTAAATTTGAGGCTGCCATCTGCATCTGCCTCAGTGTTGCTTTCCGTGCTGGGTAAACAAACAATGCAAAAGTGTTATTTAGGGGATTTATGTAGATACTTTGTCTCTCCTACAAAATAGTAAGCCATTCGACAGCAGGGACTGTTTTATCAGTATGTGAGCAGCAGTTGTGGTACCTGACATCTAGTAGTTTGTTGAATGAATTAATGAATGAACGTCCACCAGGTGGTGGAAAGGAAGAGGGGAGAAATGTTGGCATTGTTTCAAGGCTGCAATCTGGGGGCTGGTTCCAGCTATCGCTTTGTACAACAATGATATTTTCACAACTCCCCAAAGGTAGACTCCTTCAAGCAGACTCAGATCCTAGAAAGGAGACAGCTCTGGTTCTGACATCCCAGAAGCCTGAAGTGGAATTGACAAAAGCACAGACTATAAATCTTGGTTCCTTTCAACCATGGTGATGCGGACTGGGATGAAGTTAACATCTGCATTTGCCATAAAGGGCTGGCTAAGCAGATGAGGAGTGTAAACGAGATGGCACGAGAAATGATTATTTAACCTATTTAAGAAAACAGACTGTTCTCAGGCATTCTTAAGAAAATACTAGCACATTTATATGCAAATAGTTGTTGCATCATTCCACTCTTACCGATTAATAAAGCAGGTTCCTAAAGAACTTCCATTATGCAACTCTTTTTTTAGCCTAATTTTAGTAACTATGTACTTGAGAGAAAAACAAACAAACAAACAAAAACAGAACTGTACTTTTTAAAAATATTCTGTGACAGAATTTTTAACGATTCAGAACCTCCTCCATTAAGGTAACATCAGTGAAATTGTGCTACACGAAACACTTCTGTCGATCAATTTTCTATCCAGCAATAGTTATCTCTTGTGCAATCTTGTCCCTCAATCTCTTAACCCAAACTAGAACTCTTCCCACCATTTGTATCATTATTGCATATGCATGTGTGTGTGACAACAGGGAGGAAAAAAGGGATGAAGGGAGAAAGGAGAGAAATGTTGACTGATTTTGATGTCGACTTTAGGGGACAAAAATGAATGGTATGATTTATTTTCCCTTCCAGTATATTTCTTATTCAAATGATCAAATTAAACAGTTTATTATGTATATGTAATTATAAAATGAATAAATGACATATTATTTATTCATTTTATATAAATTATATATACATATACACATTTTCTTTATAATAAATCTGTGATTGTAGGTTTTTATTAAAAGCTCCATATAATATGCAATCATTTGACATGTCAAAATTCTACTGGGCTAAATTGGTCAGTCCTAGAAAAGCTGACACCCCCTTTCTGGCTGGCTAGCTCCTTGTTCAGAGCCTCTTTCTACATTATTTACCTAGAATTACCCTAATTCCTCCCAATATCATTTATACTCCAAATCATTGGAAATTTTTAATTATCCAATGATAAGAGAGGCATTCTCTGAATTTCTTCTCCAGTGGCTTGAATGCAGACTACTCAGATAATTCGTTCTGAGAAACTCAAAACATTAATTCAAATACAAGGTTTAATGCACAAAAATTAAATCTATAATATCTAGTTGTTTTGGATGCTTCAAATGAACTTTATTTTGTATTTTGTATATTGGACACTAACTGAGGTTTAGGAGGGGAAGAACTGCTGAACTAGACAGCCAGTGAATTATACTCTCTTGAAACTTAATGGCAAGCTTTCATCCCTGAAACATAAGGGGATTCTTGAGGCCTGCAGTTGCATTCCTGCCGCTCAGGGTAATCAATAAAATCTGGGGCAGGCAAGCCAGACAGGATCATTAGGGATTTGTTCCAGATTGTGAACGTTGGACAAACTGGAAGAATAAAGGTCACATCAAAAGTATGAAGATGGAGAGAGTTAGCTGGGTCATAGAAAGACAACATGTTGTTGTCATAATCCAGAAGGACACCCAGACGCTTCAACTGCGGGGGTACATCCACCAGCATTTCCTTGTTGTTATGTCTCACTACGAAGTTACTATTGCATCGAGAGAAGACCCACGAGGAGGCATTCTTGCCAATCCATTCATTCTTGGGAGCTGATTTGTAGGCAATGCCAATTGCATACCTGTGAGACAGTGGAAAGGAAAGAGAAATAAAAATGTAGTAATTTGAGTTGTACTTGACACTATACAGTACATATAAGAAATAGAATACGTTCCTCCCTTAAGTAGTGTATATTTAGATCTATAATGTTGATACCACTAGAACTTCAAAATGTTTGCAATTAGAGTGGTATAGTCATTTCCAACTCCTAGCTCAGTATATTTTCCATGATTTTTATTTTAAAAAACTGGCACATTTTTCTAGGAGTGGTTTTCATCACATGCCTTTTGACCTTGACTGACTGGTATTATGTCTGTGTTATAGAACTGGATCTCCCAGGAATCTAACAACAGAGGAGAAAAGAGAAAAGAAAAGTGGGATCTACCCACCATGTTGAGGAACTCATCACCACCTCCCAGTAGTGGCAGCCACTGTCAATGAATATATTTCCTGCTGCCCCATAGCACCCTGTGCCACTAAACCTCTCTGGGGTATGGCTCTTCTTCAGAGAGCTTTCATCCTTTTCCATCTGCAATCCGTCATTGGAGATCTTCAACTTCTTGTGAGTCATTTTGGGATCCAGTTTAAAGGGCTGGCCTGAAAAAAGTCGGGAAAATAAAATGCATGAGGACGTATTTGAGAATTCTTTGCCCTCCAGGCCCGTCACTACCAGAGGATCCTTGATATGATGATCATTCTTGGGTCAGTGAAAGTTGGCTACTATTTGGATTATATTAAGGAAGCAGAGGCCAAAAGCCAGCATTTTTAATAAAACAAGAATATGCTGCCTCTCTTCACATTAAACTAAAAGGGGATTCTTAGGGTCTCATGTTCTCAAATATGTTTTGTACTTTGCTTTATTTCAGTGGGTGGTTTGGGATTTGAGTGGATTTTAAGGGAAGGAGTGTTTGAGGTAAGACAAAGTGAGGGAACTGATGAGATAATTGCTGCTTGGTGGTAGAACAAAACTTAAAATAAGTCAGCAACAGAACAATTTTTTTGCCCTCTTACAACTGAGATGTAAATGCCATATCATCAGGTAACTTCATTAGAGTGAGTATTGCATCATCACTGATCAGAGAAAGTATCTGTTGTGTAGGAACATCCACAACAGAGAACTCCTTATAGTCATATGACAAAACCAATTACTACTGTAGGAGCCAATTGCTGGGTTACGGCAAGAGCTTGATTATACAAAATTAGTCTGTGGCAGACACTGTTGGAAAACACAACACTCATTCCCTACTTTTTCTCTCTTACCCACTTTCACTACTGAGGCCAGAAAAGCTAAATACTCTAGACCTAACCTCTCTTGCTGCTAGGGGTGGCTAAGAAGATGGAAGTAGTTGGAAGCAGAAGTGAGGCAGGATGGGAGAACCTTCTGGGAAAGTGCCTGTTTTCCCAATAAAAGGGATAGCCGACATGTAAACCAACCCTTCCACACTTCTTCCTACCTTGAAAGAAAATATGATATCAAGAGGTTGCAGTGGCCATATTGTAACCATGTGGCAAAAAAGCCAATACATAAAGGGAGAAGGAGCCTGGGTGTTTTACAGAATCACAGAGCACCTGCACCAGCCCTGAACTGCCTACCTTCAAACTTCTTGCTATGCGTGAGAGAAAAAAATACTTTCTTTAAGCTAGTAACAAATACCGTGTTTCCCCCAAAACAAGACCTAGCTGGACAATCAGCTCTAATGCGTCTTTTGGAGCAAAAATTAATATAAGACCCAGTATTATATTATATTATATTATATTATATTATATTATATTATATTATATTATATTATATTATAGTGGTATTATATATTATATTATATTATATTATATTATATTATATTATATTATATTATATTATATTATATAATTATAATAATATAATATAAGACCCGGTCTTATATTATAGTAAAATAGGACCAGGTCTTATATTAATTTTTGCTCTAAAAGACGCATTAGAGCTGATTGTCTGGCTAGGTCTTATTTTCGGGGAAACACGGTAGTATTTGTTAAGCCAAGTTAGTTGAATTTCCTGTCATTTGCAGTCAAAAGCATTCCTAACAGGTATGGCTACTCTGAAGTAGGATTTTACCCGATTATCACAAATACAGTCATGCTCCACATAATGACGTTTCAGTCAATGACTGACCACATATATGATGGTGGTATATACCATACAGCCTAGGTGTGCAGTAGGCTATACCATCTGGGTTTGTGTAAGTACATTCTACGATGTTCACACAAGGCTGAAGTCACCTAAGGACACATTTCTCAGAAGGTTTCCCCACTATTAAGCAGCACATGTCTGCAGTACTCTTTTACTCAACTGTCCCCCAAGCATGAGGGTGGGGTGTGGAGAAAAACTCTTCACTAACATCCTCCCAAGCCATCAGCTATTATATGTATATCTGTGTCCACATCTCCCAGGGGCATGAACAAAATCCTTGCCCAGAGCACCAACTAAAACAGTAACGCTCTTCTACCCAGAGCCTCTGCTCTCTTGCATGGCTGTGGGTGCCTGCTCAGGCTAAGTGTACTCCCTACCGTGGAGGGGAAAACTGATGTTGCCTTTCAGAATCACCATAACGTACTGTTTGTTTTTAGTCGGGTAGGTTCACTGTTCCGGCTGCCTGCTTGGTTTATGGCTTTAACAACGAAGATGTAGCGTGTCCCACTCTGGAGTCCATGCACTGTATAATGGTTCTGCTTAATATTGGGCACAATCATCCAACTATCCACTGAATTATACAGGCCTGTAACATGGGGAAAGACAAGGACATTAATTGGCAGGTAATAGAAATACGATGAGAAGCACAATGAAAAGCCATAGGCTCCCGAAAAGTAAATTTCATTTTGTTTTCTTGTGAGTTCTGGAAGACATAGTAAGATGTCTGCCACGTTTCTCCCATGGAGCTAGGCTTATGCCAGTCCTTTGCATCTGGTAATTGACTATAACCACTAGTGAAAGTTAGGTTATTTCGGTGTTCTGCCAAATAATACAGGAAAAGCTACTTTACAAAAAGTATAGAATCATCTCTTTCATAAAGTGTCTAGATCTTTACTCCAAAGGTCCAACCCTCTGAGAGCTGAGTTTGGCCTTGTATGGATGAAGCAGTCCTTGCAGAGCACAGGAACAGGGACTCTCAGAGCCAAGAGGACACCTAGACACCATATTTCCCTCATTTTACAAATGGGAAACGAAGATGGAGAGAAGTGACTTGCCCAAGGCCACAGACAACTGGTGATGGTGCTGAGAGTACAACCCTCGTCCCTTTCATCCTAGTCTAGTGTTCTCTCCACTAAATCACAATACATGGGGCGCATAACAATGTTCTTTTGTCTCCATAAGGTAGCAAAGCTCTCAGGACTTATGACACAACTTTCCCACCCATCCTCACCCTTACTTCCAAGACTAGTTGGGTTCCAAGTTATCATAGGGAGACTAAGGAGGTGACATGATGACCAAAATGAAACATCATCTCCTCACTTGACACTATCCAGTTTTACCCCTTCCTGGCTCTGATTCCAATACTCATTTGGGGTTGGGTGGTCCAGGAACACATTGTTGTCTGGAACTTTCTTCCCTCCCAAGTAGGGAAAGGGATCAGAAATCCAGTTCTATGCTTTTGAAACTCTTTAGACCATAAACAGAGGGAAAAAATTGAGAAGAAAAAACAGAGGCAAAAAATGTACATAATTAAAACACGTATTTGGCTAACTTTTAGTAAAAGAGAGATTGACATTCTACTCTGTGGATTATCTAGATTTTTCTTTCGTTATCTGCTTTTCAGCCAGTTTACTGCTTTATAAACACAATTCTAACAGAGAATGAAAAGGAAAGGGCCAGGAAAATGAGTGGTGAATTTAGTCACTTCTATGCAGCCATGGTAAAGGGTTTAAGTGAGGTTGAAAATTCAAAATAATAATGAGACTTTTGAAAGAGATCTGATCAAGAGGTTTTTATAATTAATTTGGAGAGAAGGAGAAAAGGTCTAAATTAAAGCTTGATAAAGAAGCATAATGGAGGGCAAACAGATATGCTCTAGAAAGAGTAATAATTGGTGGACATGTTCAGTGATTCTTATGAAAAGACAGTAAAGGATAAGAGCCAGGGACAGTGTTTGAGGGTTTGGCTGTCTATATTTGAATGCACAGTATGAACTGTAAACAGCACATGAAATTTTAATACAAAGAGGGAAATACATGATCTTCCAGACATACTTCCAACAATGCAAAACAAAAAACAAAACAAACTTCACAATGAAGTATTATGCAGCTGGAAAAAAGAATGAGGATGATCTCTATGGACTGATATGAAGTGATTTCCAGGCTATAGTGTTAATTGAAAAAGCAAATTACCGAAGAGCATATATAGTATGCTAAGTTTGCTTGCAAGAAAGAAAGGCAAATAAGAAAACATACATACATCTGTTTGGAGTTACAAAACAATAGTAACAACAGGAAAGAAAAGAAAAACAGGAAATAATGAACTTGGTTACCTACAAGGGATGGGGGTGGGGAAACAGAATTAAAAGTATATGGGAGAAAAATGACACTTCTCTGATTACAACTTTTTTGCACAGTTTTGCATTTTGGAAACATGTTGTTTTACAAATTCAAAAATTAAAGTGAAACCAATATCATTGGAAAGAGTGGGGACTAAAACTAAAGGCAAACCGAAACAAATGAACCCAATTGCATTTGCAATGAAAAACAACCACACCAAAAGGATGGGGATAGGAGGAAAACTGCAAACAAGTCTTGAACTACTGTTTGTTTTTGCAGTGGTATGGGCTAAACAATTCTGAAACTATTGTAGATATATCATGGGAGTGAGCAAATGAGTGTATGTGTTAAATTGTTGGGAGCCAGTGTTCTCACCATGGAAGTGGGAACACACAAATATGGAATGGCAGAAGGAAAGAAAGAACCTGTAGGGATGGACTGGAATTGGAGTTATTGGTATAAACTTATGATTTCTAAAATATACTATATATGTATGTGTACGTGCATAAATATGTACACATATGTTAAGCATGTGTGTATTTACAGTATTATCTGTATGTATATGTATATATACATGGGTGTTATGTGTCTATTTCTAGTCTCCAGGTCTTGGTCTCTAATACCATTGTCCCCCTAAAAGGAACTAGGGTTTCTTGGGAAAACAGCTGATTTAAAAGCTGGGGCAGGCTCAAAATGAGCCTAGAACCTCTTGTTATGCTGGAAAGTAAGAAAGTACTCAAGAAAATGATGGGAGAATATAGGACCCAGAAGTCGCTTCAAAGGCTTCCATTAGCTAAATCCAGGAAACTTTAGCATCAAATTAAAGACAGTAAAGAATTATAAACCACTGAAAAAAGAGAATTCAGGAGTCCATACTGATTAGCAGATAAATAAACAAATGGAGGGTGGGGCTTTTGGTCACAGTAGAAAGCAGAGTGCCAGCTTGCAAATGTGGGAGGGAATGATCAGTTGGAAAATCATTTTGCAATCATCAGTGTAAAGATCAGATCAGGCAAGAATTATTTATTGATGTTAAAACAGGAGGGGGGTGGGTGGGATGGGTGTGATGAGGAAGCAGGATATTTTCATGGTCTTAAAGCATCACCGTACAGATTGCTTATTGGTTGCAAAAGGAAAAACAGTAACTACACAGTGAAGAAATAAGGGAACACCTTTGACCAAGTGATCGAAATTAGCATCACCAATGAAGGACCAGTGGACATCATGTGCCTCCAGATGTTATGTCCTAAAGAGGACATGACATTTCTTCTGTAGTATTCCAGCCATGAATGCATAATCTGAATATAATCATGAGGAAACATCAGACAAATCCAAAATAAGGAATAGTATAATAAAGAAACAAAATGGCACTCTTCAAATGTCAACATCATTAAAGACAAAGAAAGGCTAACGAAATATTTCAGATTAAAGGAGGCGAGAGATATGACAATTAAATGAAATGCTGATGCTAGACTATAAAGGACAATATTGGGCCCTTTACATATTATAAAGAATATTATAGTGTCAGATATAAAGATTGGAATATGAATGGTGGGTTAAATAAAAATATGACATCAATGTTAAATCTCTTAAAGTTGATAATTGTATTGTGGATACGTAAGAGAATTTCCGTATCTTAGGAAAACATACACTAAAGAATTTAGGGGTGAAAGGCCATGTTATATGCAATTTACTCTCAAATGGTTAAAAAAAAAAAAAGAGAGAAATAGAGAATGCTAGCAAATGATAAAGCAAATGGGGCAAAATATTAATGGGGTGAATGTGGTTAAACAGAGGTTATAGCCAGGGCTTTCCTAAGGCAAAACACAAAATTGAAACAGAAGAAAGATACACAGTAGTGGGGAAGACAAACATCCAAACACCTGTTGGAATTCTCATTCAGCTAACAGCAGCATATGAAACATTATTGGCTTGTGACTATTTCATATCTTAGATGAGGTGGGGATAAAGTTAAAAATGAAGGAAGAAAGTTGACAAAAGTTGAAAAAAAAAAGGGAACTACTTTTCAAAATTTAACCAACAAGGATGAAATTTCTGGTTATTCTTAACCAGATATGGGGTTTGACTATTTTAAGATTCCCCATATAAGTTGTATCATATTATTTGTCCCTTTGTGTCTGGCTTATTTCACTTAGCATAATGCCTTCCAGGTTCATCCATGTTTTCACAAGTGGCAGAATTTCCTTCTTTTTTAAGGCTAAATAATATTCCATTGCGTGTATATACCACATTTTCTTTATCCATTCATTTGTCGATGGACAACTTTTTATGTCAAGTATACCTAAGTAAAGTAGTTTAAAAAAAGAGAAAATGTAGGAAAACCTCAAGGTAAAGTAGCTCTCAGAGCAGGTAGGACTGGGACCTTGAATCTTCATGAATATTGCCACCCAAAACGAAAATTTTGTTTCGTGGTCTGACCTTGCCCGTCCTATTCCTCTTTTCTATCAATGATCAGAGGAGGACATGGAAGGCAGCCTGGGAAGGGAAGTAAACGTACTGGAAGGCAGAAACTGGATACCAAAGGATTTAGGCAGGCTGGAATGAGGAATCAAAACTAACCAGATAAAATGTAATAGGGATGAATTCAAGGTGTTGTTTCCGTTTAAACAATGAATTGAACAGGAATAGGATTTGAAATTCCTAGGGATTTTAGCTGACCACGCGCTCAGCTAATGTACAAGAGAAATAACCCAGCTATCCGCTGCAGTGGTCTGACTACTTTTGGAGTACTATATTCACTTTTTGGATAGCACATTTTATAAAGCACTTTCATAAAAAGGATAGCAGAATGGTAACAGGTCTGAAACCACGTCACATGAGAGCAACTCAAAGAACTGTGGATGTTTAGCCTCGAAAACAGAAAATGTAGAAAGGACATGAGAGCTATCTGAAACTATCTAAAGAACTGCCATGTGAAAGATGGGCTGGGTATGTTAGGCATAAAAGGGCAGGGCTAAGACTAATTGGTAGCTGTGGTTTAACACAAGGAGCTCAAGCTTGAAGTCTGACAGGTTTGGGTTCAAATCTTGACTCCATCAGTTTGTAGCTCTGTGACCTTGGGCAATTCATTGAACTTCAGTTTCTTCATCTATAAAATAGAATTAAAATGATGTATTTCATAAGGCTAAGTAAGAACTCATGAGGACTAAATGAGACAATGTATGTGGGAGCATTTGTAAATGGCAAAACATAATAACATGTAAATTGTTATTGTCATTATTTACTAGGAGAGTTACGCCTTTTATAAGGAAGCACTGACAATAATTTATAGCTATACAACAATTCAATGGGCTCTTTTCTTAGAAGTAAGTTATCCATCACTGAAAATGTTCAAGCAGAGACAGGACGATCATCTACTGGGTGTCCGGTAGAAGGGAAGATTAGACTAGATGACCTCTAAGGTCCCCTCCAATTCTAAGATGCTATAATCCTATTGCTATTAAATATTATTCTTTAAGCTTTCTTTACGAAGGGCTATATACTCTTGAAACTAAAGGTGACAGCCTTTAGATTTTTGTTACTTCTTGGACTTATTCTCACCCCGCCCTGGAGACCACTGCTCTCCCCATATTCGAAGAAGAAGCACAGTTGCTGGCTCTAAGACTTTCCAGAACAGGAGACAAGTGCAGAAAAGCATGTCAGGGAGGCCCGAAGAGTTTGTGATTTCACAAACTGAAGAAACACACAAGAACACCCAAGAACACAGCCACCCAGGCCAAGTGGCTTAGGTTGGAGCTGCACGAGGCAAGTGTTTTTTAGAGTTTGACCCCAAATGTCCTCTCACCTCCCCACCCCACGATGTGGCTCATAATTGTCACAAAACAGGAAGAGGAAGACTATCAGGAGGGTTTCATTGGAAAAATTCCTCTCATGCAAGCCTGTGAAGTCAGACATAGAAGCACAAACACGCAGGTAAAAGAAAATACTACTTTGCAGCTATGCAAATGCAGCCTTAGGGTGGGAATCAGTTCAAGTCTTGAAACCAGGTTTAATACTGATTTCATGTCCATTTTTCCCCAGCACATTGAGGGGAATTTGCAGCTCAAATCCTCCTGTCTGACAATCAATAAGTTAAGTTCTTAATCTGCCTTGTCTTGCTCCAATTCATCAGAGGGTGAAACTAACATGTGAGCGAAATGACTGGTTTTTGAACATCTTTCACTGTGTGGCCCACTGACATGTTTTATATTTGGTGTAACTATTGGAGGAAAGGGAGAAGGGATAAAGGGACAGAGACAGGAGGCTTGTCACTATAGTCACTAATACAAATCGGTACAGCAAAGGAAGTAGTAGTCTTTGAACATAATTTATTTTACCATGATAATGAAGTGGAAGAAGAGTCAAGAAAAAAGATGGTGACACACATAGAATCAGCAATGATGGTGACTTAGCTACCCAGGAATGAATTCTGAGCTGTGTTCTGACTTGGGAGAGTGGAGTGACACGGATTAACTGAAGAAAGGCTAAGGATTACATCAACAAATGGGAGTGGCCTCAGTGACCGCCCAGCAAGGAAATACACAACTTGCTGATGGGTGACACATCAGTAAGATCTTTTTAATGCCCAGGGGGAGCTTAAACTGTTTACAAAACACTATTCTAAACAACCTAACATGTCTTACAAACACTTGCCTCGTGGCGCCCCGGCCAATCTTGAGCAGCTTACTGCTTCCTTACATTTCCTTATCTCTGGCCACAGGCCCCAACTACACCATGACTTACTGATGAAGTTAGCCTGGCCAGTGAAAATGGTGTACTGAAGCTCATAGGAGCTGATGCTGAACTCATCATCCGAGATCCAGTGGACTGTGATGGTGTCATGGGAGGCAGTACAGAGTTCCTCTCGGATAGATGGTGGATTGGGGGCTGTAAGGAAAGGTGGAAAAGAAGATAAGGAAAGCACACTTGCTGTTCTGGAAGTTTACAATCTTTACTCTTGCATTTTCATGCCCAACCCAGTATCTCATGGAGAGGAGATTTTCTTAATAAGAAGCTTTATATTGCACATACCATACAACCTGAAGCAAAGTGCTGAGCAAAGTGCTGAGACTTCAAGTTTCCCCAAACCACTTTTGCTTCAATGATAAAGATATTTTAGGCAAAAATATAAGCCTAAATTATTGAGATGACTGTCCAGTCATCTACTCTGCGTGTACAAACACATATGTAAGTATTAGAGCAAAGTGGTCACATGGTTTTCTTATGACATGAACTTCAACCTGTTTCTTTTTATTTCAAAATAAGTTTTACTATATATTTTTGGCAATGTAGCCAAGTGCAAACTAATATGCATTCCCTCATCTGTAAACTGGGGATGATAATTACCTCATAGATTTGTTGCAAGGGCTCATGACATAAAATTAATATACAGTATCTGGCCTAAAGTTGATGTTCAATAAATGCCAGCTATTTTAATATATTAACAAAAATAACTACAAACATGAAGGTATTGTGTGTATGTATTTTTCTCATGAAATCGATCACTCAAATAATCCTGAAGGTAGCCAGCATTTTTAAAAGGCTGGTTGAATCCCTCATTTTCTAAAACTGTCTGCAAGTCAGATATTTTTTGCATTTTTCTTCCTCATTGCTAATTCTTAATTTTCCTTAAAACCATCTGAGTACTACTTGTAGCCATGTGGAACATTCTCTAATGTTCCATAATTGCCACCTGAGTTCTACCACCATAAGAAGCAATGTATATGTTATTGATAGACTCAGAAGGAGAAATCAATCCATCAGCAACTGCTTGTTTTTTTTTTACATTTAAGTACAGATGTTATACACATTCTGCCCCCAGAAATATTTGACAAATCATCTTTCTTTTCTGTTATATGAACTAAAATGTGCTCTATATAAAAAGATACATGTATCATTTTATAGGCTATAAAAGCATTTTCATTATAAATATTGTCTTTTTCAGATTATTTTAGAGTAAATGCACACCAAAATGAAAGGATTAGAATGAGAAGGAAAGCACATTCACACCTGTTAAATAATCTAGCCCCTCCAGTAGTTTCTTTTCTCTGGAAAAATCTAAAGCAAAGTTTTCAAAGGCATCATTAAAATTGATGTCTGGAATCAGAACTTGAGAAGATGCAGTTGCCATAGCGACCCTGCAAAAAAGAAAAGTACATCAATATACATCAAAATAGGTTTGCAACCTCTATCCAGTGTTTGATTTCTGATTTAAAAAGGTGAAAATAAATGACTTGTAGGGCTTGGTTCATTAAGTGAAAAACATATCTATGCTTTTCCAATGGAAACCATTTAAATGTTAATCATCCGGAACCAATTAAAGGTTATATCATATTCATTCACACATATTCACCCCTCAAACACACTCCCCCATCCTGTCTTAATTTTGAGAAGTAAATACAGGATTTTTTCCCCTCTGCATCATTTTCCATCTGGCAGGCAGTATCAAAACTAGACCTCTCTCTGAAGGTTTGGTAAGAGCAGTTTGAGAGGTTTTCTTTCTCCCCCTCTATTTTTTTTTATGCTAAACAAGCTAGTACACTGGGGCTGATTTAAAGCCTTCCCCTAAATACTGAAATTTATTTGATCTTTTATAACATTTACATTTAACTTTACTGTTCTCTAATTGTATGTTATGCTAGTTTTACCTCCTCGACTAATTCTAAACGTCTCAAGAGCAAGGTTCGTGTTTTGTACCTCATATCTTCCTTGGTCCCTAACGCAGTGTTGGACACATAGTGAATAAATAATTTTTGAATGAGTAACTGTATGGCTAACAACAATAGCATAACTGCTAGTTAAGCATTTAGTATTTTTACATACATACATACATACATACAAGGTCTGTGCTACATTTGCTGAATATCAATAAATTTGCTGAATATTCAGCTACATTGCTGAATATCACTATGGTCACCTTCGAAGTACTCCCCTTGGGAAGCTATGTACCATCGCCAGCTCCTAGTCCACCCTTCAAAGCAATTTTAGAACTTTCTGGAATGGCCATCAGAGTGGTTGTTGTATTACCCTTGATGTCCTGAATGTCATCATCAAAATGTCTTCCTTTCAATATTTCCTTTATCTTTGGGTAAAGAATGAAGTCATTGGGGGCCAGATCAGGTGAGTATTTTCCAATATAGTTATTTATTTACTGGCTAAAAACTCCCTCATTGACAGTGCCATGTGAGCTGGTGCATTGTCATGATGCAAGAGTGATGAATTATTGACGAAAAGTTCAGTTTGTTTTCGTCTAACTTTCTTCTGCATCCTTTTCAGCACTTCCAAATAGTAAACTTCATTGACTGTTTGTCCAGGTGGCACAAATTCATAATGAATAATCCCTCTGATATCAAAAAAGGTTAGCAACATCGTTTTGACTCTTGATTTGGACTGATGGAACATTTTTGGTTGTGGAGAATTGGCTGACTTCCATTGTGCTCTTTGACACTTTGTTTCAGGGTCGTATTGGTACACCCGTGTTTCATCACCAGTGATAATACAGCCCAAAACATCATCTTGCCTCTCCAAAAGGTCTTGGCAAACTTCGACTCTCCTTTGCTTTTGTTCATCAGTGAGCTCCTTCGGGACCCTTTTTGCACACACCTTTCTCATGCCAAGATTTTCAGTTAAGATTTTCCTAACTGTTTCTGTATTGATGTATACTGGTCTGCTATGCTTCTCACAGTCAGCCGATGATTTTGCCACACAACTTGACAAAGCTTTGCAATATTTTCATCAGTTCTGCTCGTTAATGGCTGCCCTGACCTCTCTTCATCAGTGACGTGTTCTCTCCTCTCAGAAGAATGTTTAATCCATTGTACACTGCCATTTTCTTCATGGCATTATCCCATAAACTTGGAATAACATGTCCCTGATTTCACTTCCATTCTTGCCAAGTTTAACAAGAAAGTTAATGTTTGTTCAGTGCTCTAATTCAAGCTCATTCTTGCAACGGCACACAAAGACATGCATCAACAATAATGAACGCCATTCAGCAAGACATTGCCACACATCGACACGATCTCAGCTGTGAGACACTGAGATACCAAGGTTATGAAACCTTGCTGAGCTGTTTATGCAGTGCTGCTTATGTAAGTGCATGGTGGCAAGTTCACGAACTTAATGATTAGACCTTGTACATATACACTTTATATATTATACAATGTCTTACATACATTATCTAATTTATTCCTTACATATAACCCTGTGTAATAAATGTTATTTTCACTTTGTAAATGAGAAAGTTGACAAATAGAAAGGGTAAGTAACTTGCTCAAGGTCACATAACAAGTAATGGTCAGGGGGGAAAAAAATAAATATAACTGAATCCATGTTCGTTGGCTTCTAAACTTGATATCCTTAACCATTTAGACAGTTCCTATTTTTAAAAATTTAGGTATATTTTTACATGCCTGGGTAAATCTTAACCAGAATTATCTTGGGGAGCTTTGACCAAAACACACATGTTTAGGGCCTGCACCAGACCTTCTGAATCAAAACCAGTAAAAATCCTTGTGTGTGCAAAGGAAAGAATGGAAAGACCAATTAACTTGGCAACAATATGCAGGTTAGAATTGAGGGAAGAGACATTGAATGTAGGGAGACCGGAGAGGAAAGTTTCATGGTGAAGTAGCTTTAAGGGGATGAGGAGTTAAACAAATATACACCCTAACGTACGTATACCCTGCTACACATCTACTAACAGCAGCTTTTGGCGGTTTCTTAAAATAGAGACGTTTCAGAAATAAACAGCAGGCCAGGATAAACAAATGAAAGACTAACTCAGTACAACCTTAAGGTCTCGTCATGAATAGTCCACCTTCCAGTATTTGATGAGTAAGAAGACAACAACCTCTTTGGGGCAAGAGTTAAGGCAGAAAATTGACTCATGAAATGTTTTCCTGGCCTCCCCAATCTCTTTCCTTCATTCCTTCCAGCCATCCATCCATCCACCACTTGTGAGCCCAACCAATGTGCCAGGAACTATGCCAGACAGTGGAGATACACTGGGAGAACAAGTTAATTGTGGTCTTTGACCCCACAAAGCTCACAGGTCACGGAGGAGCAAGACATTAAATAGGCAATAGAAGTGCTGCTACAAAGGGAGAGGAGCATACACAAGAGCCACCTGACAGGGACTTGGGCACTAAGGGAAATGTCCCCAGAGAAAGTTCATTTTAAGCAATGACCTACATGATGAGTAGAAATGAGCTAAGCAAAGACTATGTGGATGTGTGTGTTTTCTCTTGCCTAAAGGCTGGACAATGGGCAAAGTCACACAGGGCTTTGTAGGCAATATTACAAAGTTTGCACTTTATCCGAA